>NC_142379.1:5072500-5672500 GCF_059441005.1 Hippichthys cyanospilos
AAATCAGAGAGCTCTCCAAAATTATAAAAAGATAAGTGACATTCTGTTTTTTTGGCAGTCAAACTATTTTGGCAAGCTCTAGCGCTCCCAACAGATGTGTGCTTTTTCCAGCGGGCCTTAGATTTCACAGCTACTCCAAGATTACAATCAGGCAGGTTGCAAAGAGGAGGGAAGGCAAGAGGGAAGGGGGTGAGGTGGGGTGGGGTGGGGTGGGGTGGGGGGTGGGGGGGGGGCCCAAAAAGAGGTTTCAGCTCCAGGCGCTCTCAGACATGCTTTCCACACACAGTGGGCCTATCTGGGGATTTTATTTGGAGGTTTATTGGGACTGAGAGCGGACAACTTTTTTCGACTGGATCTCTAATTGGGCTTTTACAACGGCAACCGCGTTGTTTCTGCAGGTCAGAGTAAGATAACATTCATCTTGTCTGCATTGCTATCATATTGCTGTTTCTATCAACAAGCAGTTTCGTATGAACATGCAGTGGAGAGCATATCATATAGTCCTTTGTAATAATGGTTACAGTTTTTATGACAGACATCAAAGGAACAGTTATTTGTATATGTACAAAGTTCATATATATATATATATATATATATATATATATATATATATTAGGGTTGGGAATCCCTGTCTCGTGATTTGATTCAAAATTTCTGGTCTAGAATCGAATTTTGGTCCAAAACGATCTTTGACTCAAAATAATTCAATTTGATTCAATTGACAATGATTTCTGCTTCAAACTATAGATGTGCAAAGACTCATTGCACAACTCTGTCAGCTTTGCAAGGCAAAATAACAAAAGGAGATTTTTATTTTTTACGTTTATTAAGTTTTTAATTGAAAGGAACGTGCTGTTTTCCACAAAAACAAAATGTCAGCCACAACTGCTAGGATTTGAAGGTAGCTATAAATTTTATGAGCTTTATAGTACAAATTACGATTTTCTTTTCTCTTTTAAATACAGTAATATTGATTTTGGTACATTTATTTCATCATCTCAGAATCATGCTAAATGAGTTCACGATTTTTATGTAAATCGATTATGTGGCACACCCCTAATAAATACACACACACACACACACAGATATATATATATATATATATATATATATATATATATATATATATATATATATATATAGTTTGATAGTAATTAAAAGTATCAAGTTAAATGTAGCCATATAATTAAAGCTTTATTTATACTTTAAAAAATTGCTGTTATATCCTAAAACCAGCCGATTAATTTGTGTCCACTGACGTGTCCTTAATGTCTAAAGAAGACAGCAAAGACACACTTTATTATCGGAAAGGCCAGCATGTCCTCAACTGAGGACACCAGGTTTTAGTATGGCATCTAAAATGAGTCAAAAGCTGTGGAGCAAAAACAGATGTCCACTATAGTGGACATAAATGAACCAGCTGGGTCTCAGGAGGATATGGACACAATCTCCATTTCCCCTCAAAAAACGCAAACGTTTTTTGTATATTTTAGCCGTCATTTCTAAGTTACTTGAATGCTTTTGAGTGAAATTGTAGCTGCTTTATGACACGCCTGCAACTTCATTTTCCACTTCAAAACGTCCTGTTTCATTCAATTGCAGTACTTAAAATTATGTATCTCCAGAAATAAGGCTTCACCTTCAAAATTTACTGCATCAATTTTGCTGCTATTTGGGAAGAATTAGTCATTTCCTGTTATCCTGACGACAGTGTGCGTTTGTGTCTCTAGGTGGGCAGTAAATTACGACCCGGAGCCAAATGAGTTTTCCGTGCGCAATGAGCGCCTGCAGAGGCGCTTACCTGCGGAGGTGTCTGCTATCCCTGGGGTCTCTCTCACTGCTCTTGGCGGCTGTTTGGGGCCGGTGTCCCACGTCTTGCGTGTGCTCCGTCCCCGTGGAAGTGCATTGCACCTTTCGTTACTTGAACGCGGTGCCTGCTCACATGCAGCCAGCTGTGGAAAGAATTAACCTCGGGTGAGATCCCACTTAAGCAGCACAGAGTTAATATGTCCACTAAATGCTTCGAAATGTGCTTTATTATTGTCTTAGTTCACCTAAAGGATACACCTGTAAGGAGCTGGAGGTTCACGCGAGCTTTGGCTGAACATTCCAAATTGCTGACGACACAGAAAAATAGCGTTGGAAACTCAAATGGCCTTTTCAAATAGCGCCTTAGCCTTTAATTAAATGCATCTTTTAAAGTGTAAACGCAAGGCTAAACTGGCCTATGCCTTTTCATTGCCTTCTTAGAGGAACGGGGAAGAGGTGGACTCACCTGAATGTCATCTCTTGATTAGCTTTCAGGTTGCTAATGAGATACCTCTTGCTTAGAAATGTACCAAATGCGCCTTATACTGTTTTTTTGTTTTTGGTTTATTGCCTACCTTATTATTTGCCCGATTATGGAATGTAGTCTGTAGTGTGAATTTCATATAAAATTTCAATAAAACTCTTGAATCTTGACTCTTTCACAGGGGCGGAGCTAAATGGCGGCTTGAGGTGGCCATGACCATGGCTTGTCACTCTCTGGCCACACCTTTGGCCACTCCCACAAAAGTTTTATCAGTGATTTTCTGCCGATATGACATGCATCCATTATTCTTTGATCCCTTGATATATTCCGATTATTTATAATAAATTATTATATTATTTTATTTCATGGAACCCTGACTTGCGGGCCACCTTTCACTGAGGAGTTGGGACACCCTTGTCACCCCATAGAAATATTTTTGTCAACACACCTTACCTTTTATATGCAATATTTGCTAAATTAGGAAATATATACATTTAGGTGACCAACAAATTAAGTGGGTGTTCGTTATTAACTTTGAATCTCCCCAATTTCCTTGTGGTACTGCAGTGAGCCTCGGTTCATTGCAAGGGAAATGTTGCAGATCTAGCCAATTCAAAAAGTTTTTGATCACTTGATCAGTATACAGCAGAGGCTCTCAAACAGCACCTGAAGGCACAACCTGCTTCTGCAGCTTGCTAATTAGCTAATGCTTTGTCAATCCGTAAGTGGAACATGACAATTTATTTTCAAATTAAGAGCAAATTATATGGAACATGGAGCAACTTACTGCTAAAGTAAAAAATTGTGTGCGTTTATTTTGTTAGGTTTTGTACAAATATGCACTGTTGTTAGTGATGTAATTCTATGTTCTGGAGTTAAGGATGAAAATACACCTAAGATTTCACTTTACCTACTTACTTTATTTAAATATTAGCTCTGATTGTATGCTACAGCCAGGATCTCTCTGAGACTTTGTACCTTCACACAATAATTGCCTTTTTTTTTAAGGTAGGCTAGGAATTTTATCCATTATCCATAATTGGGTTATCAAAATAGTAATGATAATTTGCTTTGCGGAACTAGTTGCATTCCTTAGACTTTTTCCAACTGAGACTGAAGTAACTGAGGCAAGACTAAACCTGAGTAGACCTCTATTAGACCAACTGAAAGCACCTGTGTCAGTGTGTATGAAACGCCCTTCTTGTGTGGAAGAGACTTTTAAGTAAATTATAGGATGGCTAACACAGGATTGGGACCTAAAGAGCAGTTCCGCTTCATCCTATTTCTCCAGTAGGAGAAGGATTTGATGAAAGACGGCGTTTAGTTGATAGCTTACCATTTGTCACTATCATTTTTATTGATGGAAAGAAACATGCTGCTTCAGCCAGAGAGCAATCTGCCTGTTGACCCCCATTGAGTTTGAGTGATGGAAAAATGATTGCTTGTGCAACATCATCTTTCCGTTTGCAGATATAACAGTATAACTGCCTTGCGAGAGAATTCTCTTTCCGGATTGGACAAATTGGAAATACTGATGTTACACAGCAATCTTATTCACGGCATTGAGGACAAAGCATTTCAGGATCTACGATCGTTACAGGTGAATATCCTCGAAATGACTAATCAAAAAGACAACAGGTTCGTCTTGAGCAGAAAAGATTCTTCTTCATCTTAATTATTTCGTTATGTTCTCCAAGGTCCTCAAGATGTCCTATAACAAAGTCAAGCAACTCGATAAAGACACATTCGCAGGCCTGCAAAGTCTGCAACGACTCCACATGGACCACAACTACCTTGACTTCATCAGCCCAGAGGCTTTCTATGGCCTGACAAATTTATCCTTGGTCCATCTGGAGGGTAACCACCTACAACAACTCCACCCAGATACCTTCATTACCCTGAGATACAGCCAGGTCTTCAAGTTGTCCTCGGTGAGGACAATCTACCTGTCTGACAACCTTCTGACCAGCCTGCCTGCGGACGTTTTCTCAGGATGCAGCCACCTGGAGAACCTATTTCTCCATGGTAACCAATGGGCATGTGATTGCCGAATGAACTGGTTCCCAGGATGGATGCAGAAGCATGCTGGTAAGTAGAATAAAATGTGATACAATTTCAAGTGATAACGGAATAAAAAAAAAAAAAAAACAACTCATCAAACGTTAGGTATAAATGGTTTACATGTTAAATTTCAGCATCATCTAAATGTACTATATAGTCGGGTAAAGGTTGACCAAGTTGGGTAAGTCGACTTTAAAACGGGTTGATTGAAAATATTTGACTCCAAGCTCAGTTGGAATCACGTTTGTGCCACTGTTTTCACACTGACCTTTCTTGCCCAATTACCCAATGGAATAATTGATGATAACCGATTTTTAAAAGATTTGATCGATATGATAACTTTAACAGGTAAACTTAAACTCTAAAACAATAAAGCAGATGAGTGGTTTACTACTTTGTGATTCATTTGTTGTTTGAAAAGACCTGAAATGCACACGTCTCAATCGGTGTAAGATCCATGAATGAATCAGTACATTTTCCAGTTTAAATAAAGATATAATCAGAGAAAGTTGACATGTATCAATTAATCCACCAAACCTCAGCATTATGAGGCTTCTACGGGATGTTCTCAGTGGCAAGATAAACATTTTCTCAAGCACACAAGATGGAAAAAAAACCACATTCATGATCCAAAGTCTATCTTGGAATTTATGACTTGGCTTACATAAAAGCAAATCATAAATTGCGCCTCTATGTAAGAATGATGACTTTTTATGTATTTTCATGCTCATATGTAGAATATTTGTTCTCTACAAGTCAGTATTTGAATGTTTCCAGGGGTGTTAAAATGTAAGCGGGATAGGAGATCTCCTCGAGGCCAGCTGTGTCCCGTGTGTGAAAACCCAGTCTTTTACCAGAAGCGACGCCTCTCCCTTCTTCCTACTGATGCCTTCACTTGTAGCAAACCTTGGATCCAACCCAATCTGAAGCAGAAAAACATCAGCTTAGAAGAAGGGGACTTCACTCCGGTTTCTCCAAGGGATTTTATCGCCCCGCTAGGCTCTATACAAATGAACCTGACGGATCAGTTTCACAATGATGCCAGCCTGTCATGCACTGTCCAGAGGCCCTCTAATTTCCAAAACCTCTCACTTACCCCGGAAGAGGAGGGAGGGTACAATATCACTGCACTCGCTAGTACCATAACTACATATTTGGTATGCAACATTGACAATGAACACATCCAACATTTGTGGCAAATCCTAGCAGCTTACAGTGAGTTTCCGCTGACACTCGAGAGAAGCTCGCTGTTGACTAAAAGTCCTGAAATGGTTTACCGATATAGTCAAAAGAAAACAGGTGAGGATGAGCTACATACAAACATTGATGCGGAAATCAAAGCCATTCCCGCATGGCTGATGCAAGGTGAGGTTAGTTTGCAGCTGGACCGTACTACTACTACTTTCTCTACGCTGCATATCAAGTATCAGTCTGCCGTCAACCTACGAGTGGAAAACACCATTCCTAAGAAAGACCACTATTCCTGGACGATGATAAAGAAAGACAATAAAACCAAAACTGAGCATGCTGTAATATCTGGTGAGTATTGTGTTACCTTTATTCAAAAACTTCTGGAACAGTAACTCTATAAACTGGCTATTCCTCAAGAAAAAAAAAAGTTTACAGAGCACCATGGTAGATGACTTCCATACTTAATTCTATAGTTTCGCTGAGTCTGATCATCTGATTTTGTCTTGATAAATCAAGATACACATTTTATAGAGGTTCAGTGAATAAGTTCCAAGAACAGAGAATCTTAAATACAACATTTTAATATAAATACAAATGTTATTGAACAATTATTAAAATAAAACAAATCTAGTTAAAATGGTTAAAAGTACTATTTAATGAAAACATTAATTCAGCAGGTACCCACCAAGAAGCAATGCTGAAATCTGTGCAAAGATGTTGGTTTGTTTTTCACGCCATTTTTTATGAAATTTACTGTTTTGAGGTCCCATTCTATTGGCTCGTACTCAAATCCCTTTGCAAAAGACTTGATTTAATTGTAAAGAGACTTTATGGCTACTGTATTTTACAGAAGCGATAACATTGCTTGTAATTTTTTTTTTTTTTCATTTCAGGTGGGGTGGTCCAGTTAAATTGTCAAGTCCAAGGGGAGCCAAAACCTTTGTTGGAGTGGATTTTACCTGATGGAATGAAGGTGCGAGCCCCTTATGCCAGTGAGGACAATAGGATCATAATCACCGCTGAGGGGAAGCTCACCATTCGAGGTGCAGATGCTTCGGACACTGGCCTCTATCGTTGCATTGCCACCAACTACTTGGATGCCGACATTCTGGTTTTTCGAGTGACGGTTATGTCTCCTGATGTTGAGGAGGCAGATGTCAACGGTGACCATGTATCCCGGAAACTAGGGGAACGTCTTCGTTTTGATTGCAGTAGCTCAGGAAGTCCAAAAGCTTCAGTACAGTGGATACTTCCAGACCACTCGATATTAGACAGATCCCAAGGAAAAATGAAAGTGTATGAAAATGGCACCTTAGTGATTGAGGGTTTTACAATGAGGGACAGAGGATTTTATAGATGTTTAGTTGCTAATGACTTGGGAGTTGACCTCCTGGTTTCTCAGGTGACAATGAGTGATAGTCCAGAGATATTGAAAGACTTTGACAATGACGGATCAGGCAATGAGTTGGAGAGCCAGGTGGACCGAACTTTTACTGAAAACACTGTCAGTGATATCCCTTCTTACAAAACGTCTGAAGGAGCTACCCAGAAAGCTCAAACCAACGTTTCTGATCGACGTCATCCTAGGTTGAGGTCACAAGGCAAAAATAGTGCAGCCAGCCGAAGAGGACGCAGAAAGTTTAATGTCAGCAATAGGCGTGCATTTGGCAATAGGGTCTTTGATAAAACAATTAGGAAAGTTGATCCAAAGAAATTTGCAGAATTTATGAAGAAGGTCCAAAATGGGACAAGAGAAAATAAGAATGAAGGAAAGACAGGAAGAAACACAAAGAATGTTTTCTCAATTGATAATGAAATTGGGTCTGGTGAGGTACGCGATGATCTAATTTTACTTACCACACTTTTGCCCAACACACACCCGCAAAAAGACACTGTAGCGGTCATAAAAAACAGCCATGGAGAAAAACTAACAACAGATTTCACACCGATCCAAACCAACACATTTACAAACAATCCTTTGAAGCATGACAGAGAAGGCGTCACATTTTACGACATGAATTCACCCAACACGGACACCTTTACGTTTGATGAAACAACAAAGCTTCACTCCCTTGAAAACTCAGTGATGGATTCTTCACAAGAAACTCAGCTCCAGTTCTCTGGAGAGCATATTTCAGAACCAGAGACATCCACTGAGGTGTTCTCATTTACCAGTGATCCTAATGTTACTCCAATGAGGGATGGCACAGACTCCATGGAGCTTTTTGTCCACTCGGATCCAGAAAGCCAATCCACAATCACAGCTGTCACCACCACACAGAGGCGGGATGATCAAATTACCTTCCATACCACCCAAACAATTAAGTCCCCACCTTTAGGATCCACCATCATCTCCAAGCAGCAGATCCATATAATCCCACGCAAGAACGGAAGAGCAGGAGGGCGCAGAAGAATGTACCACAGTCGCAGAAGGCTCATCAAACCCAACAGGATTACTGACATACAAGCCATTATCAATAAACTTATTCAGCCATCTGAGCGGAATACGACAGGACCATACAGAGTTGATGTTACAACAGGTAAGCATTTTTTAAAAGAATACCTTCTGTGTTGTTGTATCGCTGACCCAACAATTGTTTGTTGTTGTTGTTTTTTTAAATTACAGATACGGAGCTATCCACACCCACTATACAATTTGGGGCAAGTGACAAGACCGGCAACAAAAACATTCGCGGAAGGCAAAAGAAACCAATCACCACCGAAACTGTGACTATACCTCAGACCTCTGCCGGAATCTTAACTACAACGCCTGCTACTCCACCAGGCATCACTACACACTTACCAACAGAATCTAAAGCTCTACCAACAACCAAAAAAACATCTGTCAGTTTGTTTGATGATGACTATGAAGATTTGTTCTCTGCAGATTTTGAGCTATCAAATCTGAAGCCTACTACTCAGCCTCTGACTACAATGATCCCAACTTACTACCCCAGGTTCTTAACCACTACTGAAACCCCACTACAAGGACTTGTCTCCCCGCCTACAGTCAAACCACTCCTGGGAGAAAATCCTGAAAGAGATATTTCATATGGGTCTGGTGGAAGTCCAGATGATTTTCCGACAACCAGGCCTAGACCTGGTGGAAAGAGAGGGCACCAAGGGCGGAGAAGGAGGCCATTTAAGGGACACAGACCCTCAAAGAACCTTCAAAATACGAAATGGTATCAAATGAGCACAACTAAGTCTTTTGACAACAGGAAAACAACCATGAAAACCACTATCCAGACCTCTGTATTGCCCCAAAAGAGTGCTTCAAAACGTCCAATACTTACACCATCAAGGAAAATGGACAGAACCACAGGACCATCTGAGCAAAACACATATGCTCAAAACGAAGTCGACTGGGACATTTCCTATACAACAAGAACACCTTTTATTCGCTCCAGCGCATTGCCTACATTGGAGAAACGTTACACGACTACTCAAAACAAAGGCCACAACAATGTCGGATCCACAACACAGAGGTTTAATGGTTACACAACAGATACAAAGACATCTAGACCTACAGTGCAAACTGACACCCAAGAGAGTACAGAGAAAGACATTTCTTTTGGGACAATGATCATATATACAGCAGAGCAAGACCGCATCTACACATACAACGAAAATGTCAAAAGTGCCCCTGTCACAACCAGTCCCAATCTTATCAGTACCCAGCCAACTACCATGCTCATGACGAGAAAAGCCAAAATAATTGGTGGCAATGCAGCTAGCTTCACAGTTTTGACCAACTCGGATGTCTTTTTACCATGCGAGGCTGTTGGAGACCCTCTGCCAGTTATATCCTGGAAACGCTTCTCACTGAGCACAGGTACTTCAAGTAATACATTATTTGGCATAATACTGCATTCAAACATGTTTTTCTGTTTCACTGATTGTATGAAAGCAAGCTTAGAATAGCTCGTGGAATCTATCAGTTGAGACGTCATGAGTGCAGCCATACTTGCCTGCAGGGGAAAGAGTTGTGACGCGGCGGTGGAAGGAAGGTTTGTCAATCTGACGGTATTGACTGGAAAATTGTGAGACTGACTCAGATTTTTCAGAATTTGACAACAAAAATAATGGTCAGGATGGCTATCAACGCCGCTGTCACATTTTGTCTCCGCCCTTGATAAATAGATTTTGCGAGCTATCGTAAGCTTGTCCAAAATAAGTTTGCATGCGTGTTTCATTTTTTGTATTTGAGAAACCTTAAAGATATATACACATTTTTATTTTGAGCACCACTGGTATGCTTTATAGCTGGGAGAAACAGGGAAGGTGGGGGCTCTTTTGATCTTCATGGGGTTCGTTCGAAGCTGCCAGTGTGTGCTGGGCGTTCGCTGGATGGCAACCAGACTTCACCTGTACTACTGTTGTTACACAATTTATGATCATGGAAATTTTATATGACACAAAACTGTAAAGGGGACCGTCAGATGAATGCCTGGCGAATGCTTTTGACCCCAAACACAACTTGAAAGCGCCCCAAATGCCCTAAACTTCTCAATTCAAAATCTGTGTATTTGCAGGGCACAGCTACTGTCACTCTAAGTTAATGTGGGAAATATTTGAAAGAGAAATGTTTCTTAATGTTTTCTCTTCCTTCCAGGAAACACAATGACCATCAAGGAGAGAATGGGCAAGTTCGAGATGTTGCACAACGGCACGTTGTCAATTCAGAATGCCAACACTGAAGACCGCGGCCAGTATATCTGTATTGCAGAGAATGAACATGGATCAGATAAACTCATTGTCACTCTTTCTGTAGTAGCTTACCCCTCACGTATACTTGAGCCGAAAACGAGAGAGATAAAGTCTCACGCCGGAAATACTGTGGAGATTCAATGTAAGGCAGATGGTAGGCCCACACCCACGATATCCTGGATTCTGGCAAACCGGACTCAAGTAAGAGAGCACAACACACCAAATGAAAGGGTGTCAGTGACTGCCGGTGGGACCTTGGTCATTAGACAAGTGTCTGTTTTTGACAGAGGTCATTACAAGTGCATTGCTAGTAACCCAGCCGGAGCCGATACTGCTACAGTCCGTCTGCATGTGGTCGCTGCTCCACCAGGTATTTTGGAGGAGAAACGGCAGCAGGTGAAGGCTGTTTCAAAACAAAACCTGTGGCTGCCCTGCACAGGTCAAGGTAGCCCCCAGCCAAGGATTCACTGGGTGCTGCATGACGGTGTTTTTGTCAATTCACAAAGATTTGCCTGGGACAAGAGGATATCTGTTTTTGATAATGGAACACTCCTTATCAAGGATCTGGCTCTAATTGATAATGGCAAGTATGAGTGCATTGCCACCAGTTCCACAGGTTCAGAGCGACGGGTGGTGACTTTGACCGTTGAGAGAAGAGAATCTGCACCAAAAATAGTGGTGACTTCCCAGTATGTAACCGAGTTGTATTTTGGGGATCAGCTGACCCTAAACTGCTCAGCAACTGGAGAGCCTGAACCCAGGATAATGTGGAGATTACCATCAAATGCAGTGGTAGACAAATCACATAGGTAAGATTTCGTCATAAATCAGAGACTATAACTGACTTTCTAACTGTTTAAAACTGCATTCATTCCGTGTTCTATGTGAATTCTATCTCCTTTATGTGGGTTTTTAGTGCAGTGGAGCTCATACTTTCAAAAATTTCTTTCATAATATCCTCCTGAGACACAGCCTATTTATTTGTGTCCACAATACTGGACAGTTGTTTCTGGTCTATAGCTTTTAATCTATAGCTTTTGACATCCTGGCCCTTAATAATGTTATAGGGTGGATGCAATTAATGTTCCTGAGACTAAATGGAGAATGCAACAAGCCTGGGTCTCAGAAGGATACCCATTTAGCAAAATAAGAAACATGTGTGATAGGATTGTTCATTTACCAAAATAACCATTTTACTTCATCTTTCTATTTTTCATACCTTTCTTAGGATGGGCAGCAGATTCCAGGTTCTAGAGAACGGTACTCTGGTCATCAATTCTGCAATTGATAAAGATGCAGGCGACTATCTCTGTATGGCTAAAAGCACAATTGGTGATGATGTTCAACTCATGAAGGTCAAGGTGTCAATGAAGCCAGCGAAGATAGAGCACAAGCCGAACGGCAAAAAGAAAGTTCTGTATGGTAATGACTTCAAGGTTGATTGCAAAGCCTCGGGGGCTCCAAAGCCAGAGATCTCCTGGGGCCTTCCAGATGGAACCGTAGTTAACAGTGCTCTGCAGGCTGATTCCTTTAACCAAGGACGGAGAATACGCCGCTACACTCTGTTTGACAATGGGACACTTTATGTAAATCAAGTGAGTGAACGACAGTGAAAGCATTATGGTCAAACTGAATATCTGTCATAACGGCTTATATCCATTTATTTATTTATTTTTTCTCCAGGTTGGTATGTCAGAAGAAGGAGACTACACTTGTATAGCTGAAAACCAAGTGGGAAAAGATGAAATGCACGTACATATCACTGTGGTGACCGCCGCACCCAAAATACGCCAAAACAGTGAGACTTATGCGAAATTGAAACCCGGGGATAACATTCGTTTTGACTGCGAAGCAGTTGGTGAACCCAAACCCAGGATCCTGTGGATGCTGCCTACTAATGACGTCATAGCAGCATCGAATGAACGCTACTTGTTGCACGTAAATGGCTCTCTAGATATAAGGAATGCAAAGCCAATCGACAGTGGAGAGTATGTTTGTATGGCTCGTAACCCAGGTGGTGAAAACAGAAGAGTCTACCAACTTGAAATCGGTGGTAACCCACCTGTGATCAACGGCTACCATCAGAACAGGACTGTTTTAAAAGATTTCTCAACTAAATATTCAAGGAAACTTATAGACTGTAAAGCTGAAGGCAATCCAATGCCAACCATCACCTGGATAATGCCAGATAACATCTTTCTGAGGGCACCGTACTTTGGTGGTAGGATTAATGTCCATCATAACGGGACTTTAGAAATTCGTAATGTACGTCCTACTGATACAGGAGAGTTCATTTGCATGGCGACAAATGACGGAGGAGAGTCCGTATTAGTTATACAGCTCAAGGTGACCAATACGCTCCGAAGACCGATTTTCAAAAATCCATTCAACGAACGGATTGTCTCTCCTTTGGGGAAAACCAATATTCTGAACTGCTCTGCTGATGGACACCCAAAGCCAGATATCACTTGGATTCTGCCTGACGGAACACGGCTCACAGGTGGTCATAACTCCCACAGACGCGTAGGTAGCGATGGGACTTTAGTCATCTATAACTCTCACGTCGAGGACGCTGGGAAATACCGCTGTGGTGCCAAGAACATCATGGGCTATATTGAAAAGCTCATCATTTTGGATGTGGGTCAAAAGCCCTATATCCTTACAAGGCCGAGGGGCATAATCCGCAGTACGTTTGGAGATCCTCTGTTCCTTCACTGTCTATCTGATGGAAGTCCAAAACCCAGGATTTATTGGACCCTCCCTAGTGGCCACATTCTTACTCAGCCTCAAGTCCTGGGACGGTACAATTTGCTGGAGAACGGAACTCTAGTTGTCCAGGACACCACGCTATATGACAAAGGAAACTACGTCTGCAGAGCTCGGAATGATGCGGGGGAGGCTGTGCTAACAGTCCCTGTTGTCATCATTGCATATCCTCCACGCATCACTTCGATGCCACCTCCTACCTTGAGCTTAATGGCAGGAACCCCTATTAAGCTAAACTGCGCTGCCATAGGTGTACCCAAGCCGGAGATCACCTGGGAGCTACCGGATCATTCCGTTCTCTCGATGGCCCAGCAAGGGAGGCGGTTGGGAAGTGAACTGCTTCACCCTCAAGGCACGCTTGTAGTCCAGAAACTCTCAGCCTATGACTCAGGCACATACAAGTGTGTAGCCAAGAACCTTCTGGGTACAGACCTAAAGGCTGTTTATGTCCGTGTATTATGAGAGTGAGAGGGAAACGGAATTCAACATCTCCAGGGCAGTGGTACCCAACATATTTATTACCACTGATTGGCTTGACAATTTTATTGCGACCCAGGGAGAGGGATTTCTGCAACAAAAACTGGGCCCATTTAGGAGTGATGGTAGACAACGATAGCCGAAGTGCAGGAAAACTGAAACATACTTTTAAGTCGGTCTCTAGCCGTTGATCATCTTCTTGCACAGCCATTCTGGATTCACCTGGATTGGCAAGAAAATAGCATTTCAACTCCTTATCACGTTAAATCATTATATTAAGTACGCCTCCTGGCATTACCTTTTAAAAGCTTTCTTTTTCTTCAAAGTTGTATGCTCGTCTCCTGTCTCTTTGCTGGGCCTTTTCTGCTTTTTTGGCTCCTAAGTGGTCGAATCCAAGAGAATCCTGTCAGGTTTTAAAAATAAGATTTTTTTTTTTCAAAATGACATGTCTTTCAAACTTAGATAATACATAAAAGAGAAATAATTATTTCGGGTTCCGGTTGATCCACAGAGCGGTGCCAGGCAGCAGACCGTTAGTTGGGGATCTCTTCTCCGGGGTAATGGACAGACATGAAAATAAAGGAGGATGACAGCCAAGCTTGTACATTGATTGTAAAAAGAAAACGGCTCATTATTTTAAAATGAGGAAAGGTCATTAAGAGACAGAAGAAATGGAGTGGAATTAAGAAAAGAAAACACATCTGGTGGGACAGATAATTTGTTTTTGTAACTTGGAACTCAATGTCTGGAAAATCATAGCTGGTACTCATTCATGTGGCGGGGGGGAGGGGGGGGGGGGTCTCCAGGAACAGAAAGTGTTCATACATTCTAACCCAAAGTGATTCCAATGAGGGTCTAATGTTGGCCACACATATGGATTCAATTAGAGCACATACGGTCTTGTCAGCAGCATGTCCTTTAGCAGCAAATTAAGAAGATACTGTAGGTGGCTACGTTGTACATATATTACAAGAAGAAGCCATAAAATGTATATAATTTGTTGTTTTGCGAAATTTTACTTGTGAAGATTGTTTTACACTGGATGCTTAACATTTTTGCTACAATATCCAATTTGCTCATTCTGTTTTGAAGCATTTATAAACCATTTATTTCTCTTCAGTGTGCAGTTAAAACAATTTGAAAGACTTGTGATTGTGTTGTACACAAGAATTTACAGTAATGTTATACATTATGCTTATCTGTATTAATACAGTATATATTTGTGTAATACCTACTAATGTATGGGAGAAAAATAAATCGTTAACATTTCTTGTGTTTCAATGCAAAAGAAGGTTGCTCTTTACTTTGTGACACCTACACATAATAAATAAAAAGTTGTTTTTTGATTTTTTTTTCGTGTGAAATTGATTAACCTTTGGAACGATATTTGTTGGGGTACCCCTAAGTGTATATTCCGCAACTCCAGAACATAGTTTGCGTGAAATCATCAGTTTTATTTCCAGCATGCACATCCCTACAAAGCTTTAACAAAGTAAAATCATACAAATATTTGGAAAGAACTCCACAGAAAACAATCTAGCGATAGGTTGCCTCATGTTCCATTTAATTTTCTCTTAATTTGAGAAGAAAATGTTTTGTTCCTTTTACAGCATTATAAAGAAATGAATCATTTTCTGATAACTAGAGAAACACTGGAAAATCTCACATAGGCTACCCCAATTTAAGAACCACTATCCTAGTGTATAGCAAGGTCAGAGGTTCTCATGTAAAAATATTCTTTTTTTTTCGGGCTCGGTAAAAAAATTGCATGACTAAAGATGATGCACAACTATATAAATCTTAATAAAATTAAAGTTTTACAACAATTTGTAAATGAGTCACTTTCACAACATTTAGCAAGAAGTTGCTTCATGTTCCAGTTAATTTGCTCTTAATTTGAAAACAAATCTGTGCTGTTCCTGCTGTTGCTGATAAAATAAAATCTCATGTTTCCCCTTAAGTGCCTCCATGTGCACCAATCGGTACACAAACCTGCATTTGAGAACTAATGCACGAAACAGTAAGATTTAAAGATAGGCAAGAATCCCTGCGAATATTAAGTGGATTTCGCAAGTGTTGGAATGCAGATGACTCGCTAAATGCTTTCATATGGCTGCATAATTTCAAAGACGCACGTCACCATCATGCCACGCTCCCGAAACAGCTCATCACTCACACCACATGCCCTGTGTGGATACTCAAGTTTATTTGTTCAGCTTTTGCAGGAATAACTGTGTTTTTCACTATCTCGGGCATTCATTATGATTCAAAATGTGTTTTTTTTTTCTCTCCATTTTAATCCTTCCACAAGGGAAGTTGTACTATTTGAGATCTGGTTAATATGTGGCTACTGAAAGGAAGTGTGTGTTTTGTCTGGCGGTGGGACCGCAGCTGCTAAAGTGAGACGCTGGATAGAAAGTTAAGACTGGCTTCCAGCAGGGTAAACAAACGGTGTTTTTGCTCTGTATGAGGTGGGTAGGAGGGTTTCCTTGGCCACCTTGAAGAAGGTGGAAAAACAGATCTCCACTGACTTGTTGCTCATATTGTCACAAGTATTTTTTTTTTACCCTCTCCAGGGCCTTGCAAAAAGTGGAAAGCTGTGACGTATTTTTTTTTAGCATTTGGTATGGAATTCCGTGTTTAACACTTTTAAGTATTTTCACCATTTTTGGGTCATTTTCTTCCACATCATTCTTGCATTATTTTAACCGAGGAATCGCACACTAATGGTAGTGTGATAACTAAGTGGTCGTGCCATGTTGAAAAAAAAAAAAAAAACAACCTCAAACTGGTGCCGTACTTGCTTGCTATCCTAAAAACTCTGTGATGCCAGTGTGATGTGAATAGAATACTACCATAATGCATTTTACAATGTTCAATACAAGAGATGTCTTTATTATGTGTTCTCTAATGCCTATTAATGTTACTAATGTTATTTCTTTACCCCTTGTGCTATATTTTGATCATTTTGGGTCATTTTCCTCCACATTATTCTGGTAGTGTGATAATTAAATGGTCGTGCCATGTTGACATTTGACATACTGTCATCATCTGGGTGAAATTTCAGCTCCCTAGTGTCTTCTTATAATGCTTTCCATTTGATGTGAAATGCCCATGATGAAAAGATAAAAATTTGAGAAAAAAAAACAAAAAAGCGAGTGCGGTGCATACTTCTCAGTGTCTACGCCGGCGATATAATTTCACACCACAGTTGTACAATCCTCACTTCACCCTTTTAGCCACAAGTATGATCTTTGCACGTCGTCTTCAGGGAAGCTGTGTCATGATGTGGTCAACTCAAACATCCAAAGACCATTTATATATCAGGCCTTTTTTTTTTCTTACTTGTCAGTTGCCTTCTTACTTAGTACATAATACAATACATTAAGGGGCACAGTTTAAATTAGACATGCTTGTTATTTGCAATGTGAATCGTACTGACAGCTGTTTCTAATAGTTTGCTGACCATATTTAGCCGTTTGTTACAAAATGCTTTATAGATTTAAATTTGCCCGTATTCTTTGTCTGGCCTGAGGACAGTGGAAGTTCGTCAGTGGGGGTTTTCCATTCTGATTGTCTGCAGATGTGGTCTTTATGCCCCTTACAAAATAACCTGGTAGATCGTTGGGGCCCACTACTGTAAACCTTATGTTCCACACGCCAACATCATTCTTAAGACATCAAAGCGTCTCGAAATTACGGGTACCAAAATCTTCACCTTTTTCAGCTGACTACTAACACTTTGTGCAGGATTTTGTCCAATTTTGTCCAATTTTACATCAAAAGCATTTCACATCAAAGGGAAAGCATTGAAGGAAGACACCAGGGAGCTGAAATTTCACCCAGATGATGACAACATGTGAATGTTGAATGTGCCATTCCTTAGTGAGAACGATGCGGAAGAAAATGACTCAAAAATGATCAAACTCCGGCCCGCGGGCCATATGTTTGACACCAATGCATTATGTAATATATCTCTTGTCCACATGCTGTGCTTCATCTGTCTTAGTAAAACTAAGCACATACCTCAACGATATCATACCTCAACGATATCATAAGAGAACCAGAGCCCGGGAATAGCTTTGTTAATGTGGTGCAGCTGAAGTCATGCAAACAACAGTGGCATCCTTTCATCGGGAGTAACCTGATACTTGAAGGCACTCGAGTAGCACAGGTTTTAAGTACTCAAACTCTGACTCATTGTAAAAGGACAAATTCTGAGTAAAGACTTTTTGAAAATATACAAAGTACAGATGTCTGTTTTCCTATTTAGAGAATAAGAGTAAAAATGCCAAGTACTTATAATTCATTATTTCCCACTGAATAGTAGAATGGCACAATATGGCAGCTGTATTAGAGCTCATTGAATTGTCCAGGTGTACCTATTGAAGTGACCGGTAAGTGTGAGCATCCCCGTATGCGTAAGTTAACATCTGATGCCTTGCGTGCGCACACACAAGTGTGAGCTGAGCACACAGAGACACCGTGTCAAATATGTGAGCAATCCCGGCCAGACTTGCCTCTCAAAGGGTTCTGTTGTCTTTTTTGTCTGCTGGCCAGCCACATCATCACATCCTGCTATCACGGGCGGAGGGATGATCGGACAAATCGTCAAAGAGCAATGACATTCCTCACCGCTGCTGTACACACAAAATGTTTTTACTCTATGGTGGGGAAAACGGGAAGACTACATCGTAGGAAACTTACAGTGGTTATGTTACGGATTGGATTCTAAACCCATATATATATATATATATATATATATATATATATATATATATATATATATATATATATATATGCAGCACTGGATGGACAATTGAATCACTGTCTTCAAGGATGATCAACCCACTAAAAACCTATAAAATATTAATGAGGTGTAGTCTCCTTTGGGGGCCAGGAAGTGTCGTTCTGCATGACTGAAGTTACCATTGGAAGTCAAACACTTTGGACACACGTCTATGTTCTGGTGGTGGTTATGGAAGTTGAACTTTTCACCCCTGCCAAGAGAAAGTAAAAAGTCAGAAAAAACACCCTCTTTGAGGGGAAGGTAATATTTTACATGACTTGCACTATTGTGCTGTTTCGCAAAAGTAGGCTGTGCACTGATTCAAAATCCAGACCAGAGCTGTGAGTCATCATCAAGGCAAAGACAATGGATGGAACCATAATCCACTGATAGACAGCAAGGCCCAGAAGCCAAATGGATCCAGACAAGTCAACTTTCGAACCTGCTTCAAAGTAGACACATGGGGCTCGTGAGAATAAAAGCCATTCATTGTGTCCTATTCTGAAACGGGAATAAAACTTGAGTTATAAAGCGAATGCGCAGTTCAAGCAGATGCCATTTTGAAGTTAGGTTTTCAATACACCATGTGGAGGACAGACCCTGGCACCAGCACCGGCTCCAAATAACGTTACACAGTCCGGATTCCGTTTATGACCTGACCAATGAGATGCATGAACGCACAGGACCGCCGCAAACAAACACGGACCACCGTCCGTGCGCGTAAAGCTTACGCCGACCCCTCACAATGACAACCTACTCGACTGTTCGCCGTTTTCTCTAACGGGTGAGAGGTCGCGGTCCGTCAGCCCACAGCTGCCACGGCTCCTGGACTTGTATTTGTTTGACCCGAGTCTTCTCGCCGTCACCTTTTTCCACAACGCGGGCAAGATCGGAGCGCCGTCTTTCAGCTTCCTGTTTGCGGTGTTTGAGAGGCAACAATAGACTGGTGGTTTGTCAGGTGACAGTGGTGACTCAGAGGTCAAAGGTGGTGCGGCAGCTTGAGGGAAAATCGTTTGATTTGTGCAGAGCGGGCTGCATCGGAATGGATATTTCGGTCAGTGGTGTGGTTCTCACCTCGTACCTCTTTCTGCCTGTTTGAGGTCTAGTCTACAGTTAAACATTATTTAAACCTGGAAAATTCTCCCCTATTTGGGTGAGAATAAATTTTGTCCACGTTTACTAAAAGAAATAAAAATGCTGCTACACAAATCCGCACAGTGTAGTTTTATTCTTCCACAAGCATGCAAGCCACTAGGTGGCTAGTAGTTTCATTAAATTCTGTCCAATCAAAAATAACTTAAATCCCTTAACTCTTTCAGTGCCACGGACGAGAAATCTCGACTTTGAAAATGCTTCAGTTGTGTGCCACTGACAAGAATTCTCGCCAAATGCGCAACTGAGTGATCGTGCTATGTTGAACTTTGACACATTGTCTTCATCTGTGTGAAATTTCAGCTCCCTAAGTGTCTTTTTTCAATGCTTTCACTTTATGCGAAATGCCTTTGATGTAAAATTCCAAGGATAGGACAAGACACCCAGGAGTTAAAGGAGTGGTAATATGATATTTTAAACTTTTCGCGGTGAAATATATGCATATAAATTACATCGGTGATATAATTTCTGTTTACATTTTAAGTGACTGATATTAAAAAACCAGGAACACTAAACACCATTGATTCATTAAAATACACATTTTAAAAACTGTATCGCAGTGCTAAAAACTGAAAATACCTTAATATATTCAAGTACAACCTTGAATGCATGAGCAATACCCGAATTCCTGCATGTATATAATGTCGGTGTGCGTGCATAAGTGCAAATGAAGGAAGCAAAGGATTGCTGACACTTCAATCAGGCCCAGACAGGGGAAGTGTCCTTACATTGCCACCGGTTGGTACATGATTTGGTGGCGGGGGGGGGCGTTATCTTAAGATCATGTGATGTAAAATTGAAAGCAACCCACACGGCATTGTTTTCACTTCCTCAAAAAAAAAAAAAAAAATGCTCAAAATGTGTGTGTGTTAAGAAGGAATTAAAGTGAAATAGTGGTTAGCAACTTTGAATTAAAGATCTGATTTCTGGGGTTTTAATCTTAGCATTGTAGCTTAATTGAATATTATTCCATCGCAAAATATGATTATTATTATTATTTGAATTTGAAGGTGATTCCAAAGTATTGACTATTGGTTTTGTAAATAATTAAATGGGCGGATAGTTTGCAAATACATATTTACATTAAGAGAAATAGTCCTGAATTCAATCCAGACAGCGGACTGCATGATTCACATGCGATAAAATGATAAAACAGGTAACATAATCTGTTTACATTTTTAGATGGCTGCAGGTGGATCATTTATGTATGCCTTTAATTTCATTAATAAGAAAGTTGCTTCCAATGAATTATTATTATTATTATTAGTAGTAGTAGTAGTAGTAGTAGTAGTACTAGTAGTAGTAGTAGTAGTAGTAGTAGTAGTAGTTTTACTACTTATTTACCCAATTTAGACATTTACTTTAGTGCTTAATTCATTTAGTACCGGATATTTTTAGGTCTTCCAATGGATAAAAACTTGAAAGTAAAATTGAGAAAAGTATAAATAAGTACCTTGGATATCTGAAATCTTGTAAAACATAAAGATATGTACGTCTTTGGGACTGTATGCGTTAATAATGTAATAATGATATTATTATTTAATCAACATAATCATTCACGTCAGTGCATAATCCATTTAGTACCAGACATTTTTAGGTCTTCCTATGGCCAAAAACTTCAAATTAAAAGGGAGAAAAATATACAGTACATAAGTACCTTGGATGTCTGAACTCTTAAAAAAACGGAAAACTAAGTGTTTGGGATTGAACGTGTTAATAATGTAAAATTGATATTATTATTATTATTATTATTATTATTATTATTATTATTATTATTACATTTATTGTGTTTTCCCCATTTTAAATGTCAAAAACGGTTTGGATGGTTCCCAGTGTTTTTTTTTTCTCCCCGATGAAGACACGCTGGACTATTCCATAGAGATCCTTCACACTTCTCATGGTCATAAAAAAAGAAATATTTAATATTAAAGAACACAATGTAACATGCACTCTTGCCATTTCTTTCTGTTGACGTTTTGGCCTTTTGGTGTCACTTGATTAGGCATTTCAATCGTCTGCAGAGCTTCCGCAAGACAGGAAAGAGAAAGCAGAAGGCAAAGCGAAACTCTGAACTAAGTCAATCTCACGTTGAACTGGAGACATCCAACCTGGGCTTCAACGGCTACGCAGCCGTCTACTCGGAGAGATCGTCATTGGACAGACACTGTTGGTCAGTGAACAACCTAAGCTATAGTCTCAATATGCTAAGGGTTATCAAAGTTTTTAGTTGACGATTGAGAATAATTTTCTTGACTTTGTTAAGAATCGTGAGACAAATACAAATTGTAATCAAATTTTTCAGATAAATCTCGTCATGGACACGAACGCGAGCGCCTTCCAAGGCAATAGAAGCAACCTGACCTGCTCCAGGGACAACGTCGTGAAGACGGCGGTTTTCCCCGTCCTCTACTCTGTCCTGTTCCTTGCTGGGTTGTCGCTCAATGGTCTGGCGGTGTGGGTGTTCCTGCGCATCCCCTCGCGCTCCCATTTTGTCATCTACCTCAAGAACGTCGTGGTCGCCGATGTCGTCATGACTCTCACGTTCCCTTTCAAGGTGAGGTCAAGCCTGCAATAAAGAATGGTGGTGGCAGCATCATGTTAGGGTGCTGTTTTTCTTCAAATGGAACCGGGGGTGTTAGACAAGCTGAAAAGAATTACCAAGAGTTCCTGAGGTTTTTATTACAAAGAAATAAAATGTCTGGAAAAGCCTCCAACATTCCTAGATAAATTGAGATGCGGTCAATCAGAGGCACCTAAAATGGTGGCAATGGTCTGCTGAGCATTCGGAATGCAACCACTTTCTAAGTCATGAGTTTATGCACACTTGTGCAACCATATTTTCGCTGTTTATTCTTTACTTACCCTCTCAAAAATACAGATTTTTTCCTCAATTGACTAGTGAAATGATCTACCCTGATCTCATTTTTTGATCACAAAAACGTGGGATACTTACAGGGGTGTTTTGAATTTTTATGTCCGGCGTATGTGCGCTTAGATTGACTGGCGAGCAATCCAAGTTGTAGCAAAGTATTCATTTAACATACAACAAGTATTATATAAATAAATATATATGAATGGATATCTGGTAATGAATGTTTAGACTCCTAAAAAAATAAATTAATCAAAAAATTAAAACGTCTTAGGGAGTGAATGAGTCACGTTCATCCAATGAGCTCGATGGGTCGAAAAGAAACAAGCAACATGCAACAAGATCTAGTTTTCCTTTGAGAACCAGACCAAAATGATTCTGTGCACCCATGACTGTACTAATTTATGTGTCGCTTCCCATCAGGATGCACTACTTTAGGCTGCCACGTCGTAAATGTGTTTTTGACGATAAGCCATCCAGTCTGCTGAATTCAACACTGTGGATAGACTAAGGCGGGAGAAAGGGTAGTAAACAGCAGTCTGACATTTCACATGAGAATATAGTCATCTAAATGATTCATGGAGCATTTTACAGCATCGGTTGACAGCCAGAAAAAAAAATTCATTTTCAGTTTGAACTTCCAAAAGTTATATTCCTCTGAGCGGTTTTACTAAGCTGCACTTATTTTAGTCCTTCAACACCTTACGAATTGTAAAGAGCAAGAGCTGTGTGACAAATTATGATTTTAAAAAGACTATTAGGCTGTATGGAACTTTACCCTTGTGCGGTATTGTGACCATTTTTGGTCATTTTCTTCCACATCATTCTGACAGTATTTTAGCCAAGGGATGGCGAACTCATAACAGTGTGATAAAAAAAAAGTGGTTGTGCCAAGTTGAACTTTGACATGTTGTAACCATCTTGGTAAAATTTCAGCTCCCTGGTGTCTTCTTTCAATGCTTGAATGTGAAATGCCTTTGATGTACAGATCAAAGGATTGGATGAAATATGCACAAGGAATAGCATGATAAAGATGTTTTCTGAGGTGATTTCCCATTTCAATTAATATAATCCCCCCCCCCCCCCCCCCCCCCCCCCCCCAAAAAAAAAAAAAAAAGTTGATGTGAAGTGATGCAAAATTACTGTGCATGTACAATTAATACCATTAACTCAATGAATTCAATGCCAGGGACATATTTTCACATTTTTTCTAACACTTAACTCAGTCAATGCCAGTGACGTATTTTCACTTATAAAATTTTAATTAGTAATTTTAATGAGCTAGTTTTGTTCTTAGATTTTGAATATCATCAGCTGTTGGTACATGTTCTTAGGTGTCGTGCTTTTGGTTGTGTGAAGCACGTTGTTACCTTGTGTATGAAAAATATACATCTATATGTACGTATATACATATAGATATTCCTGTTTTTGCAGGTGTTATCGGACTCCAACATGGCCTCCACTGGCCTGCGAATATTCGTGTGCCGGGTGTCCTCTGTCCTCTTCTACCTCACCATGTACATCAGCATCCTCTTCTTCGGCCTCATAAGCATCGACCGCTGCAGGAAGACCCTGGCGCCGTTCAAGGGCACCAACGCCAAGCGGCTGGCCCGCAGGAAGCTCCTCTCCGCCATAGTGTGGATCGTCCTTCTGGCGCTCTGCCTCCCCAACATGATCCTCAATGCCAAGACGCCACGGACGCCCTACTTCAAGTGCAGCGACCTCAAGGACCCGGCTGGGCTTTACTGGCACGAGGTGGTCAACCACGTGTGTCAGGTTATCTTCTGGGGGAACCTCTCGATTGTGATCGTGTGCTACACTCTAATCAGCAAAGAGCTGTACAAATCGTATTCTCGCACCAAGGCCGGAGGCCCAGAGGGGAGCAGGGCTTCCGCCAAGCAGAAACAGAAGACCAAGAAGAAGATGAACACCAACGTCTTCCTGGTGCTGGCCGTGTTCTTCGTGTGCTTCGTGCCGTTCCATTTCGCTCGGGTGCCGTACACCATGAGCCAGACACGGGGGCTCCTCTTCGATTGTCGCCTCAAGCTCTTCTTCTTCCATCTCAAAGAGAGCACGCTCTTCCTGTCGTCCCTCAACTCCCTCCTGGACCCGCTCATCTACTTCTTCCTCTGCAAGTCCTTCAGGACTACCCTGTTCAAGACCCTCAGGTTGCCCCCCGGCACCTGCAGCTGGCTGCTCGAGAAGGGCTCGGAGACTGACTCCAGCAGCACCGCCCTCTGCGGTAAAACAGGCCAAAATCCAGAAGATGATGCACGGTGAGAAACTAGTTCGATGGTAGCTCTGGTTTAACCAAACGCGCTAATATAGAAAAAATATTCAGAATCAATAGTTCTGGCCAGTGTAACTCCAGCAAAAGTGGAGCCAGAGGGGCCAGTGGAACCTGCTCAGATCCCTCACGTGCCGCTCCAGATAACTGTTAGCTTGTCATTTATGTCAACATCTCCAACTAGACATGGGCCGATATCAGTGATACCCTTCAGAAAAAATGTCCAGGTGTCACATTATCAGTGTATTTAAATTACAGCTCTAGTTTTTGTACCATTTTTAGTGAACATAAAAAAACAAATAGATAAATAAACATTCTTCTCGTTTTTCAACAATCCTTGGAAAGTCACAGGCAAGCTATTTTTAAGACAACGACGCCACGTATTTATAGAATGTTTAAAAATAACAATTAAAATATAATAATTTTTAAAAAAGACACTGGTGTCACTGCACTCGATGTGACTACTTATTTTTCACCCATTACAAAATGTTTTGCAGTATTTAGGGGTTAATATATCCATTAGAACCATGACTACCCTTTTGTGGCATTATGGTTTTCATCTAGCATATACATGAGCTGATTTACCATCTTCACACAAATTGCATTACTTCCTTAAACAGCAACTTGCAAAGGACTCCGATTTGCCTAAGTAGCTTATATACGTGATTAATCAACCATCAATTTCTGTACATATGAAGATCAAAATACTGTATATTTAGATACAGTAAGTAACTGCCTAGTATATTACAGGTAGGCTATTTTTGCACTGTGTTGACTTTTCAACACTAAATATTGAGTTGATTGTATTTTTTTCTTGTAATTTACAGGCTTTTTAATTAAATGTTTATACAATGATGTTTAATCGTTTTTTAATCATATGTTGACTGAAAATTTGTTTTTAGTGTGACTGTTACTTTATTTGGTGTTGGTTTATTTGGTGTTTTTTGTTGACATAATGTTATGAAAAGTACTAGCAATAAAGCTTGATTGATTCACTAATTGATTTATAATTCTGAGAACTCATATTTACTGACCAGGAAAAGTCTATTGGAAATATACAATAGGTGTATTGTACTGTATATTTTAAAGTAACCTTAATATATTAGAACAGGTTTGAGGCCACCTAGTGGATAAACAAGACACACGCAAGTTTTTTTTTTTTTAAACTAAACTATAAATGGACGGATCTTTTACAAACATTGAACAAATATATTCTAAAAAATGGTTTTAAATGGGATTTAAATATTCAGCTTGTGGAACTATTTAGATACTTCTGCTTGTATCATACTGTTGTTTTTACTGGATGTGCATCAGCTGCCATCCGGTGGCTGATGAATGGATTACAGAGTCATTTACGTCATATTTTTACGTCACGTAAAATTGTTTTGTGAATAGTAAATGCAGCAAAATATCTGTATTCCATTTGTGGTGATACTAGGTAATCATGGTCAATTATCTTGGTGAATATTATTATTTTAGTCTCTATAAAGCAAATATAAAATACAGCAAGATAAGTAAACCCATTTTTAATGAATAATAAGTGAGGAGAATATTCGTTGTAAAAGTGAAATTATTTCATACATCTTTTGAACTCGATGTCATTTGTCCATATAGAGGTATCAAATGAATTGAATTGAAATGCTATTGATATGTTACAAGTCTATATCAGTGCCATAAAAAAATCCTGGTTGGTGTATTTTGTCCTGCTTTTTGTGGGGGCGACACAAATTGGACATAAAAGCGGATTATAAAATTTCTACTCTGACAGCACAAATTTTATGACGCTACTGTAAAAGCTTATTGCGCTGTATAGTTTTCATTTTGATTTTGTTATTGTTTTTTTTTTCTTATTGAATTTACAATGCGGAGGGGGCAGAGAAAAATGCCCGCTTTTATTTGGCTTCTGTTGTTCCTTCCAATACCTATCTAACTTTTAATTGCATAAACAAGACAGTGAATGCGTCGCTGTTTGAGACAGAATTGTAATGTGCATATATATATATATATATATATATATATATATATATATATATATATATATATATATATATATATATATATATATATACTGGGAAAGTGATTTTGCATTTTTAAGCTTTTGTGTGGGAAGACTGTGAAGGTATTTTTTTATGTAAACCTTCACGTCATCTTTTTTTACTCATCTACTTTTCTCTGTGATATGCGCACATTTATGGCAGACGACGAGGTACTCTAAAGTGCTGGCTGTCAAATCTGATTTTTTTTTTTTTTTCTTCCGCCGAGTTCCTTTGCCTTGCAAGATGTAGAGACAGCTAGCTAATGATGTTGCGCTTGCACTGGATAACTTCTAATGCAGTCAGTTTTCTTTTGAAATATAAATGTACATCATATCTCCGTATTTCAGTATAATCTAAGCATATTTCTCCAACTGTATATTCTCAGCATATTTCTTCAAATGTGAATCATCTGTATGTTAAAAAAAAGCATGTTTTGAATATGCTTTTATTGCTTTTTTATGTGATAATATTTACAAAAAGTGGGTAAGTGTGCCTAAAATTGTGGCTGCTGAATAAAGTAAATTCTATTTAATAGCAAGTGAACATGAAATTGTTTGGGGGTTTTTCTGGCAGTGGGGGTCAGCGGGGTCAGACTCAGCGTGATGCAAGTGATGAGCAAAGACGTTGCTCAGTTCGATTTCCTGTTGTTTCCTGCTTCTTTATTATGTATAAAGGAGGTTTAGAAGAGGACTTTTTTTTACTTTGGTTGTTTTAATGGTTGAAAACAAAACATGAAAAAAAAATTAGAAAAACATGTTAACATGAATTTGTGTCCAGTAAGTGTGTAATTTCTCATTTTTACACACTTTGTGGATTTGTTTATTTGGTAAATGACATTTCTCAATCAAGCGCGCTATTTGTGATTGCTCTCGTGTGTGACCAGTGAGTCAACTGCGGGGTTATTAAAATGTCTTACTTGGAAAGAGGCAGGTTATCGTGGGGCATATGTTGCAAGCGCAACTGTAAAAACGCTTACATATGACCTAAAAGTGACGTTTAAGAGTTGCGCTAATAATGTGTTTTCCTTCCTCATGTTTTGCAGTGCAACCGCTTAACATCATTTGTACACTTTCAAATTATTTCAACTGTGGCAACTTTGTAGCCCTAATTTTTGCTTGTAAGCATGCATTAAAGCCTTACTTCCCCCCCCGTGCCTTGGGAAGGTTAAGGGGGGGGGGGCAGTGACAGCTTCATTCGGTAGAATTGACATTTGCTTTCGACAGTCGATAAAATATTTTGAGGGAGATAAAAAAAAAAGGCCTAATATTATCTTAAAGGGACAATGTGTGAGATTTAGACTGTTTTTCATTACGCACAGCAGTTGCTGCAGGTGCTGCCTTTACCATTGTAACACTATTTTGAAACTAGAGATAAAAAGATATGATTTTTCAGGACCAATACAGAAAAAAAAAAAAAACCATCCAAAATCCAACACCTAACTTTGTTAAAATGTCTTCAGGCATATTTTGATTGAACAACTTTTTCTGATTTGCATAATGTTGTTTTTTTAATACATTTTCAACAACATATATCTTTGTTCTCAGCTGGCATCGGGCAGTAGTCGGGGGGCACCCTGCACTGGTTGCCAGCCAATTGCAGGTCACACAGATACCAACAACCATTCACCCACCCAATCACACCTAAATAAAATTGAGTATGCCCAATATACCTCCAATGCATGTTTATCGAGTGTGGGAGGAAGACGGAGTGCCCGGAGCGAACCCACGTAGGCACGGGGAGCACATGCAAACTCCACACTGGAAGGTGACTTTAACTGTGAGGCGGTCGTGCAACCGAGCAACCATATATAATAAAAAGAAAAGCTATACAAGAAACTTAAATATACCTGTATACTGTGTATGGAGCTAGTTAGATATCTGTATGTATTTTGTGTGTAATATCTATCTATCTATCTATCTATCTATCTATCTATCTATCTATCTATCTATCTAGCTAGCTAGCTAGCTAGCTCGTTAAAAGGCTGATGCCGATATTCGTCGAAATGCCAAAAATTGGCACAGATCATGGGTTTATCCATACTCGAAACCAGCCTTTTAAACCCTAACCCAAATTTGAAACCATGATCCTATCTTGAAACCCTAACATTGGCATCAAAATTGAACTTGAAACCATAATTTTACATTTGTTTCCAGCACCTGAACCACAAAAGAGGAAAGGTAAAGAAGATGCGTGAAAGAAATTAAAAAAGAAATGATTATGTATTTATAATGAAGAGTGTTCTGTAAAGTGTGTGTCATGGAATCTTTGAGTGCTATTACAAAGTGGTTTCCACCTCAAAGGTCTCCCCCCTCCCCTCTCGTTTTTCTCTGAGCGTGTGAACGAGGCCTGGCACCTTGTAAAGCACTTATAATATCCAAAGGAGTCGTAGAAATGCTCTAGGTTTATTCGGCGAAAAGCTCTTAAAGTGGAAAAATGTCAACATTTCATTTATTTCAGGTCTCCTGTGGTAAATTAAAAAAAAAGGTAGCATCTTTACTATAAAAAAAGGTAGCATCTTTATTGGCTTTTTTTTATTGGGTCAAAGTCATTGTTTGGTGGAAAAAAAAGGGAGCACATATGTTCATCTAGGCCTAATTTAATATGAGTTTAGCATTCGTTTTTAAGTAGGGAAAGAACTGTGGAGCTATTGCCTGACAGGTGGCTGCAATTGTGGACTTGATATTTCAGTAAACACCTATGACAGGAAATGTGGTTTGAAGCACATTCTTTTTTTTTCTAAAGTGTGCACGCAACCAACAACAAGGTCTTTGGCATCTTTCAAGTAAGGTAGACAGTATTAGTAACAAGTTTCAAAACGCCTTTTATTTCAGTGGTTCTCAAATGGGAGTATGAGTACTTTAAGAGGTATTTGAGATTTTGAATTATTTAAGGTATTAGCAAATGTAATTTATGGAGGTGTGCCAATAATCAATTCATAAAAGTATCAAGATTCTCATTTTGTGCAATTCAGAATTGATATATAATGTCCCCAAATTGCTTTTATAAGTTAAAAAAAAAGAGGCTTCCTGACCAAACGATAAATGGACATGAATGTAATAAGACATATTATGCTTTTATTTTGAAGTTATTCTACCTGGCGACTCCTTTTTTATTGCCATTACATTAGCACACCGTCGTTAATAAAAAAAAAAAATCATATTCATTCGCTTACGATGCCCTTGTACGATACAGCACCGGATTCCAGCGTTAGCGTTAGCCAGAAATGACATGGTGCATTCAGATGCAGTTGGACATTTCTATCAATCTATAATAGCTGATATATACCAATGAGAATGATGGAGGAGAAATGTTTATTATTCTTATGGACAATACATTTTCCATAAAGTCACTTATGTTTTGAACATCTTAAAAATAAAAAGGCTTCCATCTTCTATTCTAGTGGTTGTTATGTCAGTGACTCAATAATAATCGTGGTGTTTTTGTGGAAAAATTCAATCCAAATTCAATTACAATGGAAAACCTACCGAATTTTCCCTACTATAGGCACACCGAAAGGCCTTCATTTTTTTAAAAAGCTGATGGTGCGCCTTATAATCAGGTGTGCCTTATATATGAATACATATTGAGATTGGGATTGATAGATGGGGAATGAACCGATAAAGTAAGCTTTACCTGTTTCTTTTGTGTGTTTACAGTTGAACAAGGTTGCTCATATTGACATTGAGTTATTATGCTATTGAGAGTTTAAAGTTATTATTGAAGTCATTATTTTTTTTTACTTTGAGTATTACTATATTGTGATTGAAAAAGTGTTAAAATGTGTCATTAATTGAGGGTGCGCTTTATAGTCTTATATATGGAAAATAATTTAAATTATGTCATTAATAGAGGGGGCGCCTTATAATTCGGTGCACCTTATGGCGCAGAATATACGGTAATTAAAAAAAAAAGATCATTTGATGTCTCCCGTTATCATTTTGGCTTGCAAAACAGACTGGAGTAGATCTTTGCAGATCTGTAGATTTTGAAGCAGGAATCATTTTCAAATAAACAGTTTGAATAAAAAATTGATTGTGAATCGAAAGATAGACCCCAAATTTAGCATTGAATAATGACAGTCAAAGATCCCCACCCCCTGACAGATTGTTCTTATTTATCCAAATAAAGAATTGTCTTCAATTTTCTCCCTGCGCCTCTCACTTCATCACTGTTTTCAAGCAGCAAACAGTAAACTTGATTAAACAATCGCCCAGGGAGCACTTTTCAGTGGCAGACTCTCTACTAGTTGCTCTTTTCCCATCTGCTGTCATTTCTGGTCCTGATCCAACAAGCAAAGTCACACAGGAAATGATGTCTGTCATGTTCTCACAAGCCGCTCATTATATTTATAGAAGGGCGGAAAAGGGAGCAAAACTAAAAAGCATCACTAGGACAGGATGCATCAAGACTGCATATGGTATATGCGCACATGATTGGCGAGCAAGCTAACATCTTGGAAACCCACAATTTTTCTCTTTGACCGCACAGTGTTATGAAAAAAAGACAAGTTGGCTGCTTAGACGTCCGTCAACGAGGGTACCCCGAAACGAGCCGTGGCGTTTGTTCGTTGACTGGCAGGCGCGAGCGCCAACCTCTCAGGGAACAATCGGGACAGGAAGTGAGCGAGGAAAGTCTCTTTCACTCACAGGAAGCCTGGCAAAGTCGTCCAGGGGTCCGGAGGCACTCGCTCCAGAGACCACACGCACAAACACAAACACAGTCTTCAAAACAGGACTATGTCAAGCGAAGAACTAAAGTAACGCCAATACATGTTCAATTGGGTTTCCATTGCTTGGCTAACTTCCTGTGGATAAGAACGACGAAAGCGGAATCGGATATTTCACTTCTTCCTTCTTCTGAAATATTGTGTTTTTTCCCAACCCATCACTGCCTTATATGTTCTTCTTCTTTCTAGGCTGCACTGTCACATAGCACAGGAGGACACAAGGTAAGAATTCATCATTTCAAAACCATCATCTTAAAAAAATTCTAAATAGCAAAAAGGTGTTCTCAAAGAAAATTCATGGGAAAAACAATTGTTGGAGAGAGGGTAAATCATCAGACTTAAAAAAAAAAAAAATAATGCGATGGTCGATAACAAATCACTTTAAAACCTTGTTAACTTTGGGGAATTATTTAATTAAATATTCAGTTAACTTTCTTTTATTCGGAGCCTGGGAACACTCCAGACACCTTTTTGTTTAAAATGATAAGAAAGATAAGATAAATTTCACATTTTGTGTTATTTTGAAATTTTGAAGAACTTTATTTACTGTAGAAAACTATACGGAGGTATTTACTCATTTACCTTTTTATTAAGTTTGGTAAGATGTGCTGATGACCCTGGAATTTCTTTCAACTTTTCCCCTACATTTTACAACAATTATGTATGTAATCTACAATTTATCATAATAATAGTGGACGTAATGGAATTTGTCTTACGGCTTGAGATATAGTAAAGCAGCATATGGTTCATGAGTCGTGGCTTGTACACTAGGACAGGAAAGTAACAATGCATTTTTCTTTTCAAATTAAGAGCAAATAGATTGAAACATGAAGCCACTTATTGGTAAATTGTATGCTACTGACCCCTTTGAAAAAAAAAATCGGCTGACGAGTCAATTATAAAACAGATGATGTTACTCGGTATGTTTTCTGAGGTCGCTGAATAAAATCCATCTACAAATACCATTGCAAATGTCATTCAAAATTTCAATAAATCGGGCATGAATAGCACTGTATTCTGTTGTTTTCAGATTTTTTTTCATCCAAAATTGCTTTGCTTCGATTAAGAGGCTGAAAAAAATATTTAATTGAAAAAAAATGTAGTGAGCCACTGCACAAAGTAACTGAAAGCAAATAAATGTTAGGATTGTTTGGCAAAGATCTTGTAAAGCGCATACCACTCTCTACTGTACGTTCTGTCAATCTATTTTTCCTCACATTTATTTCACCTTTCAGAGTTATGAATGAACTTTTTCAATGTTAGCACTGTAAACACCGCACGTCTGATGACATCCGACCTTGTCTTCTCCAGAAAAAACAAGATGAACGCCTCGCTATCCAACGCTTCCGTCAAGTGCGTTCGGGATTTTAGCGTGACCTCGGTGTTGTTCCCCTGCCTGTACAGCATTCTTTTCATATTGGCCCTGTTGCTCAATATTATGGCTGCATGGATCTTCTTCAGCATCCCCAGCAGGTCCACCTTCATGGTTTTTCTCAAGAATGTGGTGAGTGGTTCTTTTTATGTCAAAGTGCATGGTGGTCACAGCCATTTTTTGTATTATAGTCTTCTCACAGAACCAGTTCTCAATCTTGACTTTTGCATGATGCACAAGATAAAACGACGTTTCTCAGTGTTGTGCTGGTGACTCTCCACAGAAAGTAAATAGAACTGAGTTGGCAGAGTTATTTTGGTTTAATGATTTATAAAATATACATTCATCTCCACTGTTGACGTTTTAACCGTGACAGTCCTAAAATTACATTTAAATGCAAAATACTTTGATATATTTAAAATCAGCAGCTCGGTGGAGCAGCGGTTAGAATGTCTGCTTCACAGTTCAGGGAACTGAGTTCAAATCCTACTTGCTCTGGCCTTCCTGTGTGGAGTTTGCATGTTCTCCCTGAGCCTGTGTGGGTTCTCTCCAAGCACTCTGGCTTTCTCCCATAATTGTCCTTAGGTATGTTTGGGTGCATGAATGGTTGTTCAGAGAAACTGTTTCAAAAACGCAGCAAGATTGTATTTGTGCAGTCCTTCTCCGTTCTCCTCATGCATGAGCAGAAATGAATGCCTTTTCTCCTTCTTTGATTATATTTTTTTCCAGATGTCTATTAGGTGAATCTGACAGGGACTCACAAAATATTTTTGATATTTAAATCGAGGATAACACTGTGTATTAAAATAAATAATAATTCTTTTTAAGTAACCCCTCATATTAATTAAATTAAAAACAAATCACCCAACTGCAGTCAAAAATGTCTTTCCGAGAAAAAAAAAAAAAAGGATTTCACATTCATTATTTAATGGTACGCATCTTCCACTTGTTCCTTATTTTCATACACTTTGATTACAATTTGAACTTCACGAAATAAAAGTTGAGACTCTAAGGAGGTTGTTTTTGTAGAAATCCCCAAAAAAGCATCGCTGTGAAAAAAAATATATTTTCGCAAATAACCCAGAAACTAATTTCTAATATGCCTTACCTTGTGAAAAGGTATAATTTGCTAAATAATAAGCAAGTTAGAATACTTACAGTACCAGTCAAAAGTTTGGAAACACCTTCACGTTCACACCCTTTCAAACACATTGAAAATGCCCAGCGGTGGACTGCAAATCATTTCAGGTCATGAACCAAACTCCACATCATAAAGCTGATTGACATTTTTTACTTGAAATGATTCCATGAGTGTTGCTGAATAACTGGATGACTCCGATTTACATTTAAAATAAGGGTACAAATAAAAATACTGAATTTGAAGGTGTCTCCATAATTGTGACCAATTGTAACATCTACAAAGGTTCATTTGAACTAAACTGCTGTATGCATAAAACAACAGGTGGTGGCTGACTTATTAATGACGTTGACCCTCCCCTTGAGGGTACTAAGCGACGCCGGCGTGGGCGCTGGACCGCTACGGGCCTTCCACTGCCGTTACTCGGCCGTCCTGTTCTACATGACCATGTACATCAGCATCATCTTGCTGGGCCTCATCAGCCTGGACCGCTACCTAAAGATCGTCCGGCCCTTCGGCAAAGGTGCCCTGCAGCGGGTCTGGGTCGGCAAGGCGCTGAGTGTCGCCGTGTGGGTGGTGATGCTGTCTTTAGCGTTGCCCAATGTGATTCTAAGTGACCAGCCGCCGCGTTTGTCTAACGGACGGGTCAAGTGCACCTCCATGAAGAGTCAGGCTGGCCTCAATTGGCATGAAGGATTCAACTACTTCTGTCAGGTATCCAAAACATGAATAATTCAGCCCTATAACACCTTTTAAAAAGGTTGACCTGTTGTGTGTTTTATAAAATATGTTCTTTATAAATAATGCTAAATAAATAATAATCTTGAGCTGTATTTTGACCAGTTATTGTGATAAATAAGTAGTTGTGACATGTTGAATTTGGACATGTTGTCCCCGATCTGGGTGAAATTTCAGCTCCTTTGTGTCCTTTCAAAATACTTTATAAAGATCAGAGGATTAGATAAAATACCCCACAAGCGTTAAAATATTGGTGAAAATCCAATCAAAGATGATGAGAGCAAAGACATTAAACTACCTCAGCCCTCCATTTGAATAAATTGTTGATTTCGAAGAACCTATTTTATCCTCCATGCACCAGTGTGATAACATTAATACAGTGTATTAGCATTAGCGTTCACACACTTCTAGTAAGCAAACTAATTTTTTACTTTCCACTACAATTTAGAAAAAGGTTCCATTCTAAAGACCGTAAAGTAACGATTAACATGACACTGTGAACGTCACAAACTTCTTTAATTAGTTAGCTATTTAGCTGGCTAGCATGTAGTGCTAGTTATGTAACTAATGTAGTAGCTTTCCATTATCATTTAGAAGACTGCTGGTGTATGGACTGAAAAAAGATGGTGCTAAATATAAACTACTATATGTGGTTATACAAACAAGCTTAGTTCAGCTTTTAGTTAGCATGCTATTTTTCGTGCTAAGCTAGTGACAAAAACATACTTGGTTACAAATGTAGGTATAAATAAACAACATTTCTTTCACGTTTGCTCGCAACACATTTGCGAGGCTTCATTTTCGAAGGAGTATCAATTAATAGTGCATCAATAGCTGATTAATTTCCATTCAAAAGCATTTTTATAATGCCACTGTCATTGAATGATGAGCATGCTGTGGTGTACTCCAGCTCATTCCCAAAGTCACCTGGAACAAAGTTAAAACAAGTGTATATATTTATTTTTTTCTTTCTTTGTTTCCCTGCAGGTGATCTTCTGGGGAACGTTGGCCCTGATGGTATTCTGCTACACATTTATTAGCAAGAAGGTATATGAGTCATACAAAGCCTCAAAGAGCAACTCTCAAGCAGCCACCCGCAAAACCAAAGCCAAAGTCTTCGTGGTGGTTGCCGTCTTCTTCGTTTGCTTCGCCCCCTACCACTTTGTGCGAGTTCCCTACACTTTAACGCAGACCCGCAGCACCATCGCCCAGTGCCGGGCAAAGAACGGGCTCTACATCGCCAAAGAGACCACGCTATGGCTGTCGGCCACCAACGTGTGCCTGGACCCGCTCATTTACGTGTTCCTGTGCAGCGTGTTCCGGAAGAGACTCACTGCCACGCTCCGACGCAAGCCCCTCCCCAAGGGAGACTCCCCCACTGCCACGTCCACCCAGATGGAGATGTCGCAAATGACAAATAACAACAGACTAGTGCACAACGGACTACCGAAATAACACACGGAAACGATCTTATGACCAATATGTACATATGTCTAATATGTTGTATATAATTTGATATTAATATTAACTTTTATTTCGTTCTTTTAATTTGATAACAATAATAAGCTAAAACTGATCAAATTGCCATTAATGGCAACATCCATGCTAATATCTTCCCGGCCAACATTTTTTAGTTTAACTTATGTGATGTCTAAACCACAAGAATTGCTGCCTTCAAAAGGATGCTTATTAGTTTATTCAGTTTTTTTGACAGGCAGCAATGATGTAAAGGGAACATATGAAAACTGACTTTTTTATTGCTTGTATAAAATCAGAACCACTGTGGACACCTTCATTTTTCAGGGCCCCAAACATCCTGGCCCCACTTTTGTGGCTTTATGATGCTCTTTTCAACCAGAATGGACGTCAAAGTAGCCAGTTTGAGCACTTCCGTCAAACAGTTAGATCCCATCCGACTGAGTGTTGAGTTTCTAATTTCCGATGCTCAATAAAGTGTTTTAAAAATTATACGAATGATGTAATGAATTTGTGAATCATTATAGCCACTATGGAGTAGTTTACCCCAAAAGCAACAAAGGGGGCATAGATTCTGTGTGGGCGGAGTCAAACATTTAGCTCCACCCACATAGGGCCATGCGTCGACCTGTGCTCTACAGCCGTGGCTACTCGAAGCCCACCTACCAAGTGCCAAATTCATTATTTTAACATATCACGAAACATATCTTGAAACAATCCCTTCAAATTTGGACCCTTTTGAGACATCATCAACAGGCTAATTTAAATCATGTATTTCCTCACTTATTATTTTGCAACGACCTAGTGAAGATCTGCTGTTTTTGCTTTTTGGGGTTTGTTTTAAAGTAAAGTCAACTACACAGAACATCTATCATGTCAAAAGAACATGAAGAAGTAACAAAGCTGCAGTGTTGTAGGAGGCACACATTAGCATTAGCGCCACATTTTTAGCACATTGACACACTATAGGAAATTATGCCTCCTTTAAAGACCAGCAAATTAGGTATAAATAATCAGTACAAGCCTAATGGGCAGTAGATAATGCAGCAAAAAGAAAAAAAAAAAAAGACTGCATAAGATCATGACATTGCGACAATGACCACGCTGTTCCTGCCACACAACGCAATGTTTGCCAAGTCACTGGATGCATGATGTCAAGCGTACTCAATGTCGTTGTCAACTTCCTGATCTCTAATCTCCTTGACCCGACACTTTCCCTTCTGTAAACTCAAAGGAAAACATTTAGTCAGCACTTATGCAAAAACGCACTGCTTACTGCTGAGAAAAAAAATGGGCCTTTTTTTTTTTTGGATGATTTTTATTTTTAATAAAAGATTATATATTTCCTATTGCGTTTTAGTCCCCTTTTCAGAGAAAGGTCAACAAAGGCCAGAGTCTTTTTAAATGTGCTTTATAAATCAAATTTAACTTGACTTTGACTTGACTACCGAACGGCTATATTCAGTGTTAATGCTTTTCTTTTCTTTAATTTAAGGTTTTTTAATTTTCATCTTATTCTTTCATTCCCTTTTGTATTGTGTTGATATATTTAATACATCAAATCAAACCTATTGTGATCCATTTTATTGTTAAACACCAGAAAAAGAACGCTTTAATGTTACTGCTTTAATTTGCGCATTCGAAAATGACAAAACAGTTTGCGGTAACATTTCTGATGAATACCAGCTTCCGTAAAGTGGTGTAAATGGCCACCCCTTGACTAACCACTGCCAACCAAAACCATATTTCCTCTTGAACGAGTTTGCTACTCTGTCAAAACATTGAAACAAACACTCTTACCCGGGCTGTTAAACAGCTGATCCACAGACTGCACAAATCAGATGCTCGATCGGGCTGAAAGTGAAGCACAACAGAAACAGTCAGTACCTGAGAAATTCCAGCATCACTCCCTCCCTGAACAATTTTTAGAACATTTATAAACCACTTGAGGAGAGATTAACATTACCTTTCATCCGATTTACAATCATGTCTGCATGCAGATTTGATTCATGTAATAATGAATTATGATTTTCCTCCATCCCACCACGTATTGGCTTTACTGCAGAGGCTGATATTTGGTCAGGAAATTAACGAGCTATTCGCCACGGCCGGAGCCGCCGTTACTGGAGCCAGAAGAAAGGCCGTTTGTCACCCGACGATTAAATCCGCTGACAGCCGTGGCGGTGAGTTATGAGAAATCCGAAATGACATTCATGGAAATTAAATCAACTCTGTAGATAGTGTTGCTTGGCACCGCGTACACGGACGCAGGTCGGGGTCAGGGAAAAGTCAAGATAGGTTCGGAACTGCTATGAGGCCTGATACTATGATGTTATTTTTTGCTTGCTAATTGAACTTGCTTGTCTTTACATAAATGAATCAATATTTAAGGGATACTACATTTATGTAACCATTTTCAGCAGAAAAAAGTTTATTATTCTTTCCATAGTTCAATAACTGAACTAAACTACTTTTTATGCGCGATACCTTTAAAAGAATGCTTCTTACTGATATTGACTGAAAATGATATCACATAAATGCTCAGGTAACAACCAATCACGGCTCACCAGTTATCTGTGTTGGGTAATGTGATGGTTGCAAGCTGAGCTGTGATTGGTCAATTTCTCAGCTTTGAACATGTGATGTCATTTTCAGTTGATAGGAAATGGAAAATGTGTTTTGAAAGGCGTTAACTCATTGAATACCTAAGGTGTGTATACTGTATACCACAATGGTCACGGAGGTTAAGACTCACAAACTTGTGACCCACAAAATATCAACAATAATCCATCCACTTTCTAGAGCCACATATAATAATACTTATCTCACCCTCCTTACACTGTAAGTCATCTCTTTTTATGTTTCCCTCAGTCATTTTAATCTATGGATGATTATTTGTAATTTCAAGGCTGATTTCATTCCAGTGTCCCTCATTTGGCGGTATTACATTCTGTTCTGTACAGCACATTTTTAGAGCTTTTTCTTTTTTAATTTACTACATGGATTAAATTCTTTACCAGCCTAATTCTATGTATGACTCTGCTTTTTTTTTTTGCATAAGGTCTCAATGCATAAAAAACATATAATCATATGCACCATTTCTAATATAGATTTTTTTTTTTTAGCTTAACAATGTAATTTACTAGTGATGTTACACTAATTTAATTCGCTCTCTGTATGATTATTCATAATTTCCCGGGGTTGTTTCATGCATGCTCCCTCATTCAGTGGTATCACTCCATGAAATTTGGTGCACACTCTCCCTAACTATTTTTTTACGCTTTAAATTTAAGAATGATACTCTACTAATTTAACTGATTATGATGTATGATTATGTCTACCCATCCATTATTGTCTCATTCAGTGGTATCACCCCTTGGGAAACAATGATGGCTGTTAAAGAATAGAATTCAATGCATATTTTCCGTCAGAAAAAAAAAAGAACCAGTCCGTTAAGGCAGTCTTTTTCAACGTGGGGGGCATGCCATGACCCCTGGGAACAGACTTTCCTTTTGCCGTGTGAAGTATAATTGCACATCTTCGGCACCAGATAGTGCACTCATTGTCCAAATCTGTGTTGGAGTTTTAAACATTTTAAGTTGCTGTCAACAACCTTTTTTTTCTAAATCACTTTATAATCGACTCAGGTTGAAATGTTTAGGATAGGGTGCTCCTGTGTTCATGTTCCAGATGAATTTATATTACTTATTTATTTAATATATTTATTTAACTTTCGGTTGAGTTAGTAAAAAAAAAAATCTACTTATAAGGATTGACAATATGTTTTGTTTTGTTTTTATTTTAGGCACTGAAATTTTAGATGTATATAATTTTTAATTATATAAGTAAATCATATTTATAGTCAACGTGGCAAGTGGGGGAGGAGCAAAAATAAATCTTTTTTCGTTGGGGGGGCTCTTCGTAATTACTTGAGGAGCGCCACATTATGGAGAAAAATGAAGGTCATTTGAGGGGCCCAAATGATGAGAGGACAGTATTTAGACCTATATAGTTATTTATTTTTATTTTTTTAGACTTTAGCTGTTGTTTAATTGTATTTCACCCATACACTGTTCCCTGGTGAGAGAGCGTACTTACGTATGTTTTATTTTTACAGTTGTTTTCGCCACTTCCGGGTTCCGCTCAGTTTGGTGCCGTCACGTGACTGATATGCACGCGACTGGTCATGTGACTGGTCGCATGCCTTTTCTTCACTTCCGTCAACTTTTCCTCGACTGATCCCAAACATGGCGGCCGCTGAGGATGATCAGAGCCTGCTGGCGTCGGATGCCGGAGATGGGGACTCCGTGTCCGGTGGAGAGGAGAGCGGTCGTGCCGGCACATCGCTTCCCGCCATCTGCGACCCAGCCCATGGGTTACACCGGCTTGTTGTCCTGGTTTTTATGTGTTTCCTCGGGTTCGGTAAGCAAGAACAGACGCCGACGTGGAATAGTATCGGGTTCATATTGAACTGTTGTTTACCCCCCCCCCCCCCCCCCCGCAAAAAAACAAACAAAACAAAACAGAAACAACAAAAAAACTATCAGTGTGATTGTGCTGTTTTTTCCCCCCAGGAAGCTACTTTTGTTATGATAATCCCGCTTCTCTTCAGACTGAAGTCCTTCAGGTAAGTCATTTCATTTGAGGTTTTGATTTTTTTTTTCTCATCTTAAACATATTATATCTCTAAATCATGTTTAAAGTACAACCAACTCGGAACAAACAAAAAGAAATCAAACACACATTTCGGTTTTAAGACCGTTTACCAATGTGGGTCGTGATTTATTAAGAGGAAGTAAGATTTAATTGGAAGGTGTTTCCAAACTTTTGACCGGTACTTTACAATGCAATTTCAATACAATTTCAATGTTTTGAATTCTGCCCCCCCCCTTCTTTATTTATCAGTATTTTACTCTTTGTTTTAATAAAACAATTTACGTGTTTGTTTTTTTTTTTTTTTTTTAAGGATTTAAATCTTAACACGGCCAAGTTCATGCAGCTGTATGCCTGGTATTCATGGCCCAATGTCATTCTCTGCTTCTTTGGGGGATTCCTTATTGACAGAGTCTTTGGCATCAGGTAGCATAATACGTTTTTTGTTTTTTTAGCAACATAAAAAAAACACCTGGACTTCCATGTAATATATTTTTTATTTTTTTTTAATAGGCTGGGAACAATCATCTTTTCTCTGTTTGTTTGTGTTGGACAGGTAGGTTTGCATATTTTTCTAGGTTGTATTATAAAAAACAAAACTTGAATGAATTTGATTTTCTTTTTTTTTTTCTTTTTGTCATTACAGCTCATATTTGCCTTCGGAGCTTTGGTAAATCGTTTTTGGTTGATGGAAATTGGACGTTTTATATTTGGGTGAGGAAGCAATCATTGAAACACCAAAAGCTGCCTATTTTGAAAAATCCAAATTATGAAACTGTTTTGATAAACATTTCATTTTGTTTACCAAATAATTTAATCCATATTTTTTTCATTTATTTTTCTATTATGTTTGTTTTGATTTGATCTTTGATATTTTTTCACTTATTTCAAAAATACCTTTCATTTTTTATACTACTTGTCTTATTAGATATTTTGAGGCAAAAAAAATAATTTTCTCACTTTTCTTTCATTTTCTCACGTTTTTCTTTGTTTAAACAATCTTAAAGTTCAAATGTTTATAGAAAATAGGTGAAACAATTGCACAAAAATGATAAAATAGCAAGGCTATGAAAGGTGAAACATGTTATAGTGAGGGAACACTGTAAATTTAATTTATTATTCTTGTGGGGAAATAATGATTTACATACAATATACAGGACTTAACAAAATGGTGTTTAAGGCTCTCAGGAAAAGTAATACATTACGGCTAAATCTTTATGGTGGGATTAAAGAGGAATCCACTCTTTTTATTTATTTTATTTAATTTCAAAATAGCTTCTGTGTGTCACTACTAGTCTAAACACCATTTTGCAATCAATATTGTTTTCGTAGAATACGAATTTAGTTGCAAAAGCCAACTATTTTTATTCATGTCAGGGGGCGGCCATTTTGCCCTGAAAATGACTTATTAAATTACTCATTACTCTTGCTCAGAGCTCATCCTGCGAATGTCACATGACCAGATCACACACACACACATGACCGAAACAAGTGACTCATGACTAGTCATTACTTGAATTTTTAATCACAACTGTAACCATTATAGAGTTACAGTTGTGATTAGGATTTTAGATGCTGTCTTGCTTGACCTAAGGTTATTGTTATTATTTATTTATTTATTTATTTGTGATTGTGCTATGCCTAGAATTGGAGGTGAGTCCCTGGCTGTGGCCCAGAACACATATGCCGTCAACTGGTTTAAAGGGAAGGAGCTCAACCTGGTGTTTGGACTTCAGCTGAGCATGGCTCGCTTGGTAACCCCAATTCACTTCTGCACGACTCGCGCTAAGAAACAGCCAGTTAGTGTGTGAATGCTTATACAGGGCAGCACGGTGAACATGAACATCATGGGCTGGGTGTACAGCAAAGTGACTCTCCTGGTTGGCACTCCCGGTCACACGACGCTCGGCTGGTCGCTCATGATAGGTAAAGTAGCAAAGTGAAATGTCGCAACATTCAGGTTCGCGTTACGTATCGCCAGCTAACTCGAGCCCTCAAATGTCATAACGAAAAATCTCAGCTAACAGCCAAGAAGGAGATCTGAAAGTGCAACTGGCTGATTCATGTGAATGACCTCATTAAGTGGAAGTGTCACTTCTACTTATTTTTAACACATCAGCTTTTAGAAAAAAACGTGTCAAGGAAATGAGGACTTGCTCAGCAAATTTGAATTGTTTTCTGAGTGTCGGAATCAAGTATTTGGAAATCAGTCTTTTTTTTCTTTTAATATGGAATGCATGCGTTTCACTTACGGTATTACCCATTTTATAATTATGAATGGCACTTTAAAGGAGAAGTCATGTATAAAAACAAAAAAAGATGTTGCTCCATAAGTCTAAACAGTCTGCTAATTTCCTTCGTGCTGTTCACTGAAAATGAAATAACAGTTGCGTCGTAGTACTTGAATTTTTAGAACTTGCTCGGAAAACTGGTGATTGGCTGTTACTTGAGCCCCGACCAACTGTGATGTCATTTTCAGGTGAAAGCCAGTGACAAAATGGATTAAAGCTAAATAAATGAATAAAACTGTTGATTTTATTTCATATTCCACTAACAATGTTGCACATGAATTAGGCAATAAATTCCACTTGCAGTAGACTGAAAATGAGATCACAGTTGTAACAAATGATCACACTTCAGCTTGCATCAGTCACATGACTTATAATATTGATTAAAAACTATGTTAATTTATGGAAAAGCATTTCAATCATCCAACTCGGTATTTTTTTTTTCTCACAAGACATTTTTTAAAAATTGTGTATTATTATAATGTAATTATGAGATTATTTTTTGTTTGTTTTTGTATGTTTATCCCTTTGGTGCCAGTCAAGTATGAATGTCGGCGCTCCTGTCATGTCCTAAATTAAATTCAGCTATCATTGTAGCTTTGACGAATTTTACATCGATATTTGCATCAATTACCATATTGGTGTTTAATCCTATTTTCGCTCCTCAGCTGCTGCAACCTGCATTTTCTCTCTAATCTGCGCTTTGGTGCTGGGATTCCTCGACAAAAGAGCGGAGAAAATCCTTCAGAAGGAGCAGGGGAAAACAGGTAAAGCGTTCTGACTATGTCTTGCCCGGGCCTCCTTTTGACCTCCAGTGTCAACATCTTTCAACTGGGCATGACCTGATAACTGGATTGGTTTTGCGATTTTAATTTCTTTTTTCAGATTTTTGATTTGATTCTATTTACATATTTATTTTTTTAGAATGTGTTATACATTTTCTTTAAAGAAAAAAAACTTTTATAAAGGAATAAAATTACCGTTTTTAAAAATATATACTTTAGCGCTTGAATCTCAATGTCGCGATACCGTGATATTTTTGCTCAAGGTTTTCACATTTTTAGTAGCTATCGTCCCAGGCCTACTTTAAACTACCAATAGTTATTTTGCTGTCCACTTTTTGTTACAATATATCAAAGTTTAATTATTTTGAAGTGTAGAAAAATAAAATAAAAAAAGACGCCGTAAGTTAATTATGTGGCGGTTTTTAATTTAGTTTCTGCTTAAATGCATGTTTGTATATTGACTGTCAGGCGAGGCAATTCAACTGACTGATGTGAAAGATTTCCCCTTGCCCCTGTGGATCATCTTCATCATTTGCGTGAGCTACTACGTGGCCATCTTCCCTTTTATTGGACTGGGACAGTGAGTATTGCACAAGCGCAGCGTCACTCAAACGTGAATCACCTCTGTGTGTATTTTCTGTGAATTTTCTGAAACTGTTCTAAAATCAGCAGGGTTATAATCTTCCCTTTGATTGTGAGTCTAAAGCTAGCATGGCCCAACCAATTATTCAATCAGCACGTATGGCCCTTCAAACATCAGTCAATGATCGGTCAACTGACTGATGCTTGTTGATTGTTTTTACCTTCGCGCACTTCAGCCATTTACAGCAGGAAAAAAATAAGGCTATTTAAAACCAAGCACATTATTTACTTTTAAGCACATAGTCACAGTCAAAATCTAGTTTTCCGTCATTTCAAACCGAATTTATTCCAATTTTTTGCCAATCAGATTTTTCAAAATGGGTCTCAATTGACAGCTAGCAATCTATATTAGTAATCAGGTGAGAAACTCAACACCATTTCACACTGGTAAATAATGTTAGGGTGAGAAACTAAAACTTTTGGTGTGCAAACATGTAGGAAATATTGCCCCATGGTGGAAGTGCTTGATTTGACTTGTAATCGAATAAAGTGCTTGACTTTTTAAATGTTGATATCGCCGTGGATCAGCTTAATTATTTGTGGCAGCCAATATTGTGAAAAAACTCGATTAATTGTGGCGCCCCATGGACAAGGTTTCATTTTTTCATTTTAAGTTACTTTAACTTTCAGGATGTCTCTCCATATACTGGATAATGGCAAAACCTGTCACACTGTGTAAAATTTAGATCATTTTTCAATATGCACAGCAGGAGGTGCTACATTTACCATTATCCATAGCTATAACAGACATGGCAGCCTCCGGAGAAGTGCCACCTCTCATGTAATATATATTTAACGATAACTAGACCTACGATTATATTTAAAATATATTCTTGGTCATTAAGAACACATTTATTTGCAAGTTTTTGAAATTTATAATCATTTAATTTATTCCTTTTAAATGAAGTTTGGTGTCAATCTTACACAGTGTCCCTTTAAGTAAACTTTTAAATTTACTCCTGCTGGCCAAGATGTGCTAGCTTTCTCTTATCCAGCATGCAACTTTGCAAACTCCTTTCATGGTAGCGTTTCTTAAGAAGCCAAAAGCAAAAGGGGGACAAATACAATGGTACACTGTTAGATACAATGCGGCTTAGTTGGCTAAAACATGCGCAAATATGTATCGCTCTATGTAAAAAAAAAATATGTTGCCACAATGATAACAAGCTAGAAGTAGTCCGTAAAATACCAGAGAATGTCCGAAGTTTGGGTTTACTGTTCCACACCTAAAAAAAATTAACTGCAGTGTGTTTTTCTGCAAAGTTGTTATCATCTCCACTGTTCTGTAGCTAAAAGGAGAGCTGTGAGCCTGTCTTAGGAAATGCGCAACTGAATTTTGAATGAGACCATTTTATGTCTCATTAGAGTTGTTATTAAGTTTACAGATGCTATAACAATCCATATAATTTACAATAATAGTTTCTTACGGGGAGCACCAAGCATCATAGGCATCTGCTGAAAACATATTTATTGTCCTTGAGCGAACGAGGAAGAGAATTCAAGTCTTAAACTAGACGTCATTATGTTTGAAGGGCACGCTCGGAGTAAAATAGGGCGCCTCGTTAGGTGAGCGCAATGTCCATGACTGCAGTAAGTTTTAGTGGCACAATGCTGCATTATTATCAAGCCGCAGAAAGGGGTGGAGGTGGGGGTCAGAAACGGAAAGCGGTTTTGAAAATGACTCGGCCGTGAAACAAATCAATTGACGCCGTCGCAACTTTTGAAAGACGCTCTCAAATCACTTAGCCGCTGACGTCGTTTCTACAGTCCACTGCACAGCGCTCCCAAAACAAGTCGTTGTGTACTTGTACAAATGTTAGCCGAAATGACTAATGCCGGAGTGAAAGCCGCTTAAGTGTAAGTGCTGGGCGACTTCCTCATCTTGCTTCCTTTTTTTTCTCCAGGGTCTTCTTCATCGAGAAGTTCAGCTTTTCCCATACTGAAGCCAGAGCTGTCAACAGGTATTTCACATCGGAGGCAATTAATGGCTGCAGAGGCTTTGTTTACACCAATACAAGACATATAATTCATTTGCAAGCATTATTGTTGATTTATAAGTGCGCTTTTTCTCTCTTTTATCTAAAATGCAAATGTTTCTCCAACTAGTTTTGAAATGCATATAGGGCTTCAAAACGTTTTTATTTCTTTTTCATATTTTCATTATTTTGGTTAATTCGCCTTTTCTGAAAATCACTTTCTTCTGGATTTGGATTGACTGAATGACCTCAAGGATTATTGCAGCACATAATGCAGAAATTCCTGAGTGGATTTTGATTCTTACATTTACCAAATAAATTCAGTGTCATTCTCATTATGTAGTTCTAACCCATCCCCATGTGATGATCTGACTCCCTCAGCATCGTTTACATCATCTCGGCGCCAGCGTCTCCAGTTTTGGGCTTTGTGGTGGACAAGACTGGGAGGAACGTGATTTGGGTGATGGCCGCCGTGTGCACCACGCTGGCCTCTCACATGATGCTTGCCTTCACTTTCTGGAGCCCCTGGATTGGCATGGTACTCCCTGAAAATCAGTTTAGCACGCTATTTCTGTCATTCTGTCATTTCTGTCAACCTAAGTTTGCTTTTGTCATTTCTTTTACAATGTCAAAAGTACAGAGACTTTATTTCCTTTTGACAAATATACATCTTATCATTACATATAATTGCAAAGTACTATTATGCAAAATAATTACATTTAACGGAACCCCCATGTTGACGGTAATTGTGGCGCATGCAATTATAAAATCTTGCATCATTGTGTATTGCAGTCACTGCTGGGGTTGTCCTACTCCCTTCTGGCATGCGCTCTGTGGCCCATGGTGGCCTTTGTGGTACCTGAGCACCAGCTAGGAACAGCCTATGGCTTGTACAAACCTTTCTATTTATTCTCCTTTTGATGAATCATTACTAAGTGTTTTTCAATGACTGTAATGTTTCTCTCTGTAGCATGCAGTCCATCCAGAATCTGGGATTAGCTCTCATCGCCATGGCAGCAGGAGCCATCCTTGACACAAGAGGATACCTCTTTCTGGAAGTCTTTTTCTGTGCCTGCATCTGCAGTCAGTTAAATTTTTATTTTCCAGCCGCGAAACTTTTTTTTTCCCTCATGTTTGACAGTCCCTTTTTTTCCACATTCTCGTCTTGCAGTTTCATTGATGGCGGTGGTTATGCTTTACTTAGTGGATTATCTAAGAGGTAAGAGAATATTTTATCCTTCTATTCCCCCCGCCCGCATTCCATCTCCCCCCTGCTTCTTTCCCTCCAGGAGGAGATTTGAACCGGTCAGCTGCAGCCAGAGCCAAACTCCAAAAAGAAGCCACTTCAGATGCTGAGTGAGTAGCTCTTCACCCGCCGTCGTCGCTTTTCCGCCCACTCTCAGGCGTCTTAGAAACGTAATGAACAACCCACTCGTCTAATCAAGTGGCGCACACATATTTTGCGGCTCTTCTGAGAATCGCTGTGCAGATTTTACCCCGGGCTGAATCGACTATTTAGTCTCCTGGCATGTCTACCTTCAGCAGCCACTTTATTAGGTACACCTGCACCGTGAGCTCTAATCTGCCGTATGTGGAAAAAGATTATTAAACTCGGAAAGCAGGTTAGCAGTTCTTTGCTGCTCTAGCTAGCAAAGTGTTGATGACAAGATTATTTGAAGCTGAATTGTTTTTAAAAAACAAAAGCTTGATGGCTTTAAAATGTATAACTTAACAAATATATAATTTTGTTTTTCATATTCATCATGTGTGTCATAGTGTTTAAAAAAAAAAAAAAGGACTTTTAAAGTTCACAAGACTTTTGGTAAATGCTAAATATGATCTTTACCAGAATAATAATCCAGTTTAAGCAAGGCTAAATATTTTCTTCGCAATACAAGAGACTAATCAAGGAATGCTAAATGTCAGACGATCAATATTCAGGCTAATTTCAGAGTTGTATGTTCATTAATTTCAATGGGATGACCGTGATATTTTAAAGTTCATTGTAACATTATGATCAAGATATTAGCCTTTCAGCACATTACACTTGTTGCAAAATGACTACTGCAATGTTACATTAACATTTTACTTTTTGACCTCATTCTTCGCACGGTGTGTTCACAGTGCTGGAAATGAGATTACGTCCGTTTATTTTTGTTGCTTTCCGTTGCATGTCTTGACGAATGTCTCTTAATGCTGTAATTGCTATTTTCCAGATGATGATGTTGATGGCGTTGATGAGGGATCACACACACGGTTCTGGGCATACAGAGGAAGCAGGCCGCACCGTCCGCCCCTCAGCTGGCAGTTTTGGGCCGTGGGGGCGGGACTGCGGGACTTGTGACTCTGCCCAGTGCTGCCATTTGTGGCGTATCCCTACAACTGAATATCTGGGTGTAACGTCTCCTTTTTTTTTTTTTTCAAGAAGACACCGAACATTTTAAAGCCTTTTTTTAGCATTAGAATGGAGAAAAACCTCACAACCCAAGATCCCTAATTAACATTTCCTGTGGAGAGTAATTTTTTTAAAGTGCATTTTAATGTTATGCTGTCTTTTGTACATATCATTTATATATATATATATATATATATATATATATATATATATATATATATATATATATATACGTATATGTATGTATATATGTGTGTGTGTGTGTGTGTGTGTGTGTGTGTGTGTGTGTGTGTGTGTGTGTGTGTGTGTAAAATCCTGGATTCTCTCCAAGGGACCAGAAAGACTTTATATTTTAATCATATGCACTATGGAACAATTAATGGTGGCTGCTTTAAAAGGGCATTGCTCTTTAATTGAAGTCTTATTCGTCATGTAATTTTGTTATCTGCTCCTCACTGGTTTGAGGATTCATTAGTTCATGTTATGCATTTTAACCACTCAAAGATTTGTTTTTGTATACATTTTTTTCAATTAATCTGTCCTTTTAAGGGCAGTTTAGTCATGAAGTTCAAGTCTTGAGCTGAATGAACAAAGTGACAGGTCTGTGTGAAAATGATTGATGCACTACAGCCATGTAAGTATTGTCAAAAGCTCTACATTTAAATCATCATGTCGGTTTTGCTAAACCAAGTAAAAACATTGAATAAACAACTGTCTGAACACCATAGTCGCTTTTTTCCCCTCCCTCGATCGAGTTTGGGAAGTCGTTTGCAGAGCTGGTAAAAATCTATATCTTTGTCATTTGTTCTGGTAAAAATCTTTATCTTTGTCATTTGTATAGGAAGACGCGGCGTCCCTTTCGGCTTACAGAGGGCGATTTGGCGAGACTCTCACCTATGTCTGCATTTGGCTTGCGCAACCGCTATCTCTCCAAGCTCGGCGCACAGGTATCATGCACACTAATAATCAATTCAAGACCAGCCATTTTCATTTCCTTTGCCCTAACACTTGAACATTTTAAAACATATTTAGTTCAGAACCTAGGATCGAAAATCTGGACCCTGGAAAGACATACATGTCTTTGGCTTTGAGTTTTAATAGTTTGTCGGTTGTAGACCTCAATATATGCTTCCATTTGAACATTTTAAGTTTTAAACCCTATTGCTTTATTTAAAAACAGGACTTATTCTTAATTGATAGTGCCACCCCCCCCCCCCCCCCCCCCACACACACACACACACAAACAAAAACAATAAAGAAAATACTGTACAATTCAGTTCCTTGTTTGCTCTGGTTTCCCAAATAAAAGCAGTGAAGATTCAAGGCACTGGGGAACAATTAAAAAAACAAAAACAAAACGATTTTCATTCTGAATGAAGATAAAATGTGCATGCTGATTCCAAAATAGCAGTCAGTTCTTTTTATAATATATTTTTTTCTCCTTAGCTTACCCTCCACATAAGTAAAATTCCACTGATTAGCTATAGTCTTTTTTAGACCCTCCTTTATCTTAACTTGTTAAAAAAAAAAAAAAACACCTGGGATATAATGTCTAACACGGCCCGGGGGCAATATGCAGCCCGTTAAGCTTTTTAGTCCGAACTGCCGAACATGAAGAAATTTTCAATCAGGACGACAGTGATTATGTTAATACTCTGAAGGATAGTGGAACTAGCTTTAAAATAGCATTCAAAAAAAGCTGTTTTTTGTTCATTTAATTTTCAGTTGTTTTAAGAATCCTTTCAATAAATAGTTCAATACATACAACTTGAAAAACACTTGTAATTTTTTTTGTTGATTTTCGACTGAAATGAAAGCACGTGGAGTATCAAAACACTCCAACCCTCTGCTCCTGGTTGGGCCCTTTTGTGAAATTTTAGAAGGCCCTTGTAGCCCTCGAGGCAAAAGCTTTGCCCACCCCGGTCTCTACCAAAAAGCATAAAAATGTCCCTTTTTGGACCGCATGAGTTAACAAGGAGATTACATGATTAACAAAATCAATTTACTACTCAACGACTTGTTGATCAACCGTCGCACCTCTAATTTCCACAATGAATGCTCACGAGCGTACGGGCGTATATTTGTTGGAGAAAATGCTCTTTCGACTTGAGGGGTTTGCCCGTAATTCATTAGGCCTATAATGTGCTCGTTCGGGTCTTGACGGTGAGCCAGAAGGATTGATTTTAATGCCCCGCTGATGTATTTGTTTATCCATCACCACCTCCTCTGCTCCAAATGAGGTCTTCTCCTGCTCTTTCCTCTCTGCTCTCAGCTGCCAGGCCACTGCTCCAGCCATCTGTCATCGCTCGCCCACAGGAGCGTTCTGAAGTGATGCCCTTCATTCGGCCGCCTGCACTCCGACGGCACTTTAAGCGATGTGACTCCAGACAAGTATGCGATGACAATAAGGAATGGGAGGAAGAGGGAGCGTGTTGTTTACCACCTTCTGCACTTGTAGACATCACGTTTGTACCTTCAAGCCAATTTCAACCTTCACGCGGGTGATTGTTATTCCGGCTGTATGGACAGGTATCTTTTTTTTTTTTTCCCGCCCTTGACTGGTTTCAATTAGTTTGACACAAAGAGCACAAATGCTGCATTTTACGCATTGTGCTTTTTTTTTGTAAACGCTACACAACCATTAGAACATCACAAAAAGAGTTGCACTCAGAGGTGTGTATCAAGACTGAATGACACAAGTCATCAACTCTTTCAAATTTCACATTTTGTTTATTCATTTGGACTGAGAATTTTTTTAAGTGCCTGAACATTTTTCCTCAGAGTGCCACATAAAAAATCAAGGAAGCAAGGCTCACTTTCATTTATTTGGTTTAATACTCAATTCATCAAGCACACATCAGTAAAGCAAACGTGTTCATATTGTTTATTTAAAAGCTGAACCGTTTCTAAAAGGCAAATAATTGAATATTGAAAAAAAAATTTGCATTGCTCAGAGGCTTATAAAACAATAAGTAGCTGAATCCCATTCCTACATCTCGAATCAAATTAGGAGCGTTCGTTCTTTCTTGATATGTTTGGAATTTTGGCCTTGATACAGAGCAGAAAAAGGAGGAAACCATTTTTCTTTGTAAAAACAAATTATCTATCCATATCTATCGATCTATCTGTCTGTCTGTCTGTCTGTCTGTCTGTCTGTCTGTCTGTCTGTCTCTGTCTGTCTGTCTCGCTCTCTCTCTATCTAGCTAGCTAGCATATCTATCTATCTATCTTGCTAGCTAGCATATCTATCTATCTTGCTAGCTAGCATATCTATCTAGCTAGCTAGCTAGCATATCTATCTATCTTGCTAGCTAGCATATCTATCTAGCTAGCTAGCTAGCATATCTATCTATCTTGCTAGCTAGCATATCTATCTATCTATCTATCTATCTATCTATCTATCTATCTATCTATCTATCTATCTATCTATCTATCTATCTATCTATCTATCTATCTATCTATCTATCTATCTATCTATCTATCTATCTATCTATCTATCTATCTATCTATCTATCTATCTATCTATCTATCTATCTATCTATCTATCTATCCATCCATCCATCCATCCATCCATCCATCCAAATGGACAGAAAAGGTCCCGGGCCTTAGTTTGGACACACCCTGATTCAAGAGCTTGGACATACTCAGCACATTCACTTTTACAGGCCCTGGAGTGGTTTTATAGGAGGTGTTAAATTACTTAACTCTTATGTGCTAAATAGTATGCATCAGACCTGTTGAATATTAACTAATACCTATAAAATAAAAGAGTTATTAAAACCGAAGAGGGGAAAAAAATGCTTGTTAAGAGTCTGGAGTCTGGACTTAGAGTTATTCTTGCACTCATCAGAAATGTTTGGTGGATGGGGGGTACAGGAGGAATCAATTGCTCTCCTCAAGGAGTGATCTACACTAATGTAAACCTCAAGATTAAGTATTGGACACTAAAGCTGCATTTGCGCCGAAAGTTAAACTAAGTTTTAGTTATGGCTCCTTCCTGAAAGTTTCCTGTGGCCAATTGAATGTTCCCCGAGGCCCTAAAGTTCCTGCAGTGCAATGTGACTTTTTCAGGGCCATTTAAAAGTGTATTTTTAAGGGTACCACCAGAGAACCAAAATCCCTAAACGACATTATGCTCACTTGTCTTTCCTTTGATTCTTACAGCTGCTTTAGACCAAAATAAAACCGTTTGAGGAAATCTGTTGCCGATGATGCTTCCATGACAGTTCTAGAAATGTTTTGCATCCTGTTATTATGTATTTGTTTATTTATTTATTTATTTATGTATTCTAGTCTGGGCACAATCGCCATAAGGCACAATTTTAAGGCGGGGCGAACCTGACCAAACAGACATTTAAAGGAACCAATCACTGAAGAGTAGATAATGACGTCAAATGAGGACGTATGGAAACCAAGTAGCAATTAGCGATGGCTAGTCGGACAGAGGAAATAGTGAATGGCTTATATTGTTGTTGTTAAAAAGATTAAAATAAACTACCCTCTTTTCAGCGCGTCTCTGAAGGTTTTGACGGACTTTGTTCGAGCGCTGAAAAGTAACGTAGCCCTCCGAAGATACGTCACAGCGAATTAACGAATTTGATTGGACGTTTCGTTTTGGTTTATGCCCAACAAAAATTAACGGGGATTTTCCATATCAATTTTTCCGAGAAAGTCGTTGTGGTTTGCCAGGAAGTTTTTCCTCACCCACAGTACCGCATTCACAAATTAATCTAAATGAGCACGCCAAATAACCTACAATGAAGGTAATGCTGTTAAATTCTCGTCGGAGTGATTTGGTATTAATTGTCCTGAATGCAACACGTGTAATGCAATCAAGTGAATTTACGAAGTTGAGACTTGATTTTTACCAAGCAATTCAATCAGAGTTACTCCTATGCGAATCTCAAAAGGAAATTTCATTTTCTTTAGCCATTTTCAGCAGTAAAAAGTTTGATGACTCAAATATTTTTCATGCACAATCAATACTTTTCAAACACTTGCCACTTGCTCTCTCAAGCTCAGGTAACGACCAATCACTGTGCAGCTTGTGAATGTCACATGACCAATTGGCGATAATAAATCGTTATCTAACTTGATTAAAAAAACAAAAAACGTTTTGCTGCTGAATTTGGTAAAATAAATAGAACTAGACTATAACTTTTATAAGGTCAAAAATGATTTTTTTCAGGTCATTTCATATTGAATAGACCTATTCAAAACAAAATATTAGTTTTTCCGAAGAAGAAAACCATATACGAATTAAAAAAAAGCAACAACTGCGAACTCAAATGGGATAAAAATATATGAACACGTACAAATTATATCAAGAATCATATAAGTTAACATTACACAATTGTATAAACTATATTGTATTTTATATTCTATGCTATCTGTAAAACTAATTGGGCTGCTTTCGAAAGTATTGTTTCACATTAACATCCCATAAAACACTCTCACAAATCACATTCTGGTGCAAAAAGTTTTTCTTTTAATTTATGCATATGCACATCAGATTTATTAGCAGTGAATATGAACAACTCCGAGTAGGTGACAGTTTTGCTCTGCACTGCAGACACCTTCCTGTTCTGACGTTTTTTTTTTAGTCGTCGTCAAAGGGTGAGTAATTTCACTTTATTTTTACTGCACAGACATTAACTTTTCTCCACATTTGCAAGGCATTGAGAAGCATTAAAACACTGGCTGTAGACTTAGAACAAATTAATTCTTTTTTTATGTGTCAATTAGACCGACTTGAAAAGTCAGCAACACAGAGCAAATTGTATTCAGCTTTGAAAATAATCCTGTTCAAAAATAAAGTTGAAGTGTTTCTTCACAATAAACCTAGCTGTCGTAGGTCACATGACCAAACGCGGGGAAACAGGCCTAAGCAAACTCGCAATTGATTTTCTCAGGTAAGTAGAATATTACAGAAGTGACAAACAAAATCAGGTTATTCAGTGGCACTTAAAATCGATTTTTAAAATATCCCACCGAAACCCAACCTTTTCATTGGTGTCCACGTTTGTGGACGTTTGTGACTCCTTTAACTAACCTAGTATTCAAATATTTGCAAATTGTTTTACCTTTTATGTAATCTAACCATTTACATCAATTTTATTCAAGTTGCTCTGATGTGATTATTTACCATACATAAATCCATACCATATTCTTGTATACTTAGATATACTGTATATGAAATATGTTTGGTTATGATGATTCCGGTAAATCGGTGGACCTGACATTCAAAACAAATCTGAATTTTTATAAGCAATTATTAGGTGAGCTATACAAGGAAGTTGTGCGAAGAATTTAACTATTTGTGGGCCGTGAATAGTGAAATCTCATTTTTAATTGACACAAATGCTTATTTTATTCCTTATAGTTTTCAAAGTTAATCAGCATTTTTTCCTGACAAAATCAACATCGGGAAGAAGAAGAAGTTCATATCTGTTGGAGCAACATGCTCAGTAGTCCTTGACTTTGATGTCTCATCTGTTTTACTGCAATGTAATTAACATTGCGGTCTTGCTGAAAAAAAAATGGACAAAACCAAGTCTTGGTTTCTACGGGATATCAAGTCAAAGTCAAGTTTATTGTCAATTTCTTCACATGTGCTTAAACATACAAAGGAATCGAAATTGCGTTTCTCACTATCATCTGCGTTTTACATGTACAATAACAAAGTGCAGGTGCGCAAGACGAGACAATCCTAAAAACTAGATTCTTATCTATAGTAATGTAATGTGCAGTATGTTAGGCGTCAATGGCAGTGAATGAGTTAATTTATTTAGTCAGCTCAGTATAAACGCATATTTGACCTCATCGATGGTAATGAACCAAATGCTCTTTTTTCCCCTTATGCAGAAACCGTTTTTGACAATTTATGTTTTTTTTTTTTCGACTACATTGGAGACTTGTTGCAGGGCGTCATCTAATATTGATGTTTTCCCAATATTAACTGGGTTAAACGCATTGTGCAAAATTGATTTTTTCACGATTCATTCATCTCACACTTTTTGGTGCATTTCCAAGGCATGCACACAAACGCATGCAGTGACACGCTGTATAAAAACGCGCGCGCGCACTCAGCCTCCCATTGGCTGTGAGGATCCCCCCCCCCCCCCCCCCCCCAACCTACCCACCCGCCCCCTCCAAACCAAGTCAGGTCATCTCTCCGGCTGCTCCCCTCTCAAAGTGTCCACTTGATCCGTGCCTGGTTGCGGAAGGACGGGGAAAGCGCTCGCCAGAGAAAAGAGAGCCACGGCGCCATGCTGAGGAACTCCGCACACAGGTTGGTGTCACTCCGCCGCTTCCTCCCGCCGCCGAGACGGCGCTAACTTGAGCCGTGTCCTTGCAGAGGCATGCATCCGGGAGAGGAGGCGAGGATGCGCGGCGGGAGTAGCGCGGCGCGGGAGAGGAGACACCTTGCCCTGCGCATCAACAACCAGGTGAGACATTTTTTTTTTTTCTATCGGAGCGGCGGTCTTAAAGCGTGGGTCGGATTCATGCAACAGAAAAATGTTTGTGTGGGTGGATCGCCGACTCTTCCTCCTCACTCGCTGGCTTTCTCGCTCTCTCTCCCGCTCTTGAGTGGCACAAGCAATGATGTAATCCACTTTCTGGGCTTTTAATGGGAGCAGGAAGTTGATCAGACGACATGGAGGCTCATTGATTAGGATAAAAAGCAGCAGATACGAGAAAGTGGAGTGGAGCCATTTGCACAACATTATCAGGCTCACTCAAAGGCAGCATGCAACTTTAATTGCGGAGGATTTCGCCTCCCGTTAGTTCGAATGGATGGATTCAATTTGGTTTTATCTGTACGCACTTTTTTTTTAATTTGCCATGGCAACACCTTTAATCTTCTTAAAGGTCGTCATTTAGCTAGATTGTTTCTTTTTACGTTTCTACGCTGTTTTTCGTTGGCCCTTCAAGGCACTTGATTATTGTTTTATATATTGTATGGTGGTGATTCTCGCCGATTTTTTTAATGGTGTGGTTCTTGATGTGTCTCCTGTGATTTATTTTTTTTTTTTCTTTCCTCCTCTCCAACCAGAAACAAAAGTTTGGAACTACATTTATAGTGGTGTCTCTTGGCGTATTTTATTCAGAAACTTCAGAAGACAGCTTGTGTAAAATACTCTGTTTCATTAGCGTTTCTAGCCCATATTTAGGGGTGCTCAAGCATCCCTAAATTCTATCTTAGCACCGCCAAAAATCAAGAGGATATTTGGTTGCTTTTTATTTAAATATACTTCTCTTTTTAATAGCTAGCTGTTAACATACAGGTCTTGGAATGTAAAATCTTTACTGACAAAATACAATAACAGCTCCTCTCCTTAAATGTTTTCTTTTTGTGGTATAAGTCGCAAATATCTGCCTTGAAACAGGATTTGCAAAACATTTCTTACATTCTACTTCACCAACACGCCATTATCATTATCAGTTATTATTATGGTACTTATTTGTTGTTCATTGTTCATGTTGTAAGGTTGGAGTTAGGCTGATGCTTACTGACTGAGCAACACTTTTTGCTTTCTTGGTCATCTGCGGGAGAATTGCACCCATTTAAAATTGTGTTCAAAATAGCAACATTTTGCCTCTTGTTCCAATTGGTTTGCTCTCGACTTGAAAAGTAAACTGTCGCGATCCTGTTATTAACCCATTAACTGCCTGCCTAGTAAAAACAGATCATTGACGCCTGTAACCGTCAATGGCAGTGAATGAGTTACCTGTTCTTCCGTGAAATGCAGATCAAATCATGGCAGAATTTACTGCAAGTAATGCATTTTTATTTTATGATATATGTCAGTGACGCACGCATAGTGACAGCTTGAATATTTAACACATTCACCGCAATTCCTGAAGTGCCTTCACGTACCCCAGTTTGAGAATCGCCTTTGTAAGAGTGTACTTGTGCCACTTAGAGGTGCAAAGATTTTGTCCTCGAGACAAAATATTGGCTCGATCTGGACTGTACAAAAAAAAAAACACAAATCTAACCAGCCTTGTGCCAAATACAGTACATATATTCTATATTTTTTTCCAATTATATGTATAATTGATCAGTCTACATAATTTTGATTCAGTTGTTTGTGATTTCTGACAAAAAAAAACAACTTAGGATTCTCTTTTAGGAGGGTGACTATTTGTTTTAGCCCAGTCATATGTTTCCTGCAAGCATTGAGGCGCACAAGTTCACCTGCTCGCAATGAGCTGCTGAATATTTGATGCACGTGATGTAGTGTTGCGCATTATTGGCGTCTGAGCACATTGAGCTTTTGCGAGCAGCGCTTTTCCAACTCGTGAGAGCCAATATGTTACAATATGGCACAACATGCACAGACATGTGGCCAGCACAACTTCACCCCCCCCCCTTTTTTTTTTGTGAACCGCTCCAATCCATTTCCACTACTTCACTTGACACTGGAGTTTCATTATCCCCCAAAATGACATTTTCCAAAATTGAGGCAGCTTATCTCCTGAAGAGGAGTTCACCTCCGCGGAGGACACTTGCTGGCCCCCCGGAGAAAGCGCTATGAGCGGTAATCGGCGCGTGAAATATGAGCGAGGATGTAGAAATGCAGTTTATTGGATATAGAGGCAGCTCCACTTGCTGGTGTCTATGGGAGTGATTCAGGTTCATCACTCAGGCGTACCCCCCACCCCCCACCCCCCGATCCAATCCCTTCCCCATCGCTAAAAGACACGTTCATCTGTCCAGCTATTACTCCATAATCAATGGGACAGCACAGTTTTTACGGCCAACGGGCTGGTGCTGTTAACCATTTTACACAGAGCTTATTTAAGCAGCGCGCCATAGGGGAGGGGGCGCCCACCCCCCACCCCCACCTGCCCCTCCAAATGGGGTTAGGCATGAAATACACAGTGCAGGTGGCATTGTTGACGCAGCACTTGTAGCCGGAATGATGAAGTCATCCATCACCATCCAGCATGAGGTCGCTCCGTATCCGAGCATCCCAGCATGCAACTCTCCTAATCAGAACATCTGCTGGCAGCTCAACCTGGAATCACAGATGCTGTGTGTGTGTGTGTGTGTGTGTGTGTGTGTGGGGGGGGGTAATTTTACTTTTCAAGTGCGTGATGTGTTCATACTGGTAGCAATATTTCCACATTATAATGTGATGCATTGTGTTAGTCTGTAGTGCGTTGCGTCATACTTAACAGCTGTTTGTTGACATGTCAACTACGATAACGCTGAATCAAAATTCATGTATGTAGGGTTAGGGTTTGGGTTCACACATTCAGGAATTTGGAGCCGATCACTGATCAGCTGGTTAAAGGAGGAGTCAACCCCCCCAAATTTGTGTTACAATTAAATCGGCCGATTATGGTCCTTCAAGCATCGGCCAAAAATAATTGACAACAGTATCAGATCGCTTCCTGATTGGCTGTGGTTACCAGGCTTTTACCAGGTTACCAGAATTTTTTTTGTGGAGGTGGCCAGGGTGACACAACACCTCAGTCAGGGGTGGCCAGGAATGGGTGTGCATGCATGCATGTGGGCGTGTCATTGTCTTTTTGTTGTTGTTGTCGTTGTCTGGGATTCTTGAAATAATATATTTTATACCGTATTTCTCTGAGTACATGTCACGTTTTTCCCCCCTCATTTTCAACCCCCATATTTGGAGGTGGGTTGACTTATAACAGACAATTTTTTTCCACATATCTGTTTGAATAACATTAATTAAAATGCATAAAGGGTAATGTCATTTACAAGCGTTAAAAAGATTTTATATACCCCTAATTCGATACAGTTTGCGTCCGTTTTAGAGTGTTTGCAGAGAACATCGCAAAAATGCACTTTCCTCGACCGCCTCTTCGTTGTCGACGACGAGGTTGCGAAGATCATATTTTCAGCGGACTTTGACGCATTATGAAAAGGAAAAGACCGACTGGCTTGTCTCCTTTAGCCCTTGGACGTATTTTTAAACATAGATATCGGTAGGTGGGGGGGAGAAACGAAGGGCAACTTTCCATGCTCTCAACAGTCGTCCCTTGGGTAAAGAAAGCTTGCTATAATATCCCAAGTAAGATGATCAAACAAAGGCAGAATATTATATGTGTGTGTGTATATATATATATATATATATATATATATATATATATATATATATATATATATATATATATATATATATATAGCTTGCAAGAGTAAACCCCGGCTGTATGTAGAAATCATTGCCAAGTTTGTCGTAATTTCCCTGCCATTACCATGCCTCGCAGGGTGAGAGTATCGTCTCAATGTAGGAAAAAAAAAAAAAAACAACAACTTGGAGTGATGGAAGCAGGCACACTTGTCTGTATGTGCGCACGAACGCCCTTTCATTTCCCTCCCTTCCCTCACCGTATGTTAGCCAGAGCATCTCTCTACCGGTAAATCGTAGCAGAGGGAATAGTCTCAAGTGCTCCATTTTGCATTTTGATACACTGTGTGATCATGTTCTGGCTCTCCTTGCCTGGCGGATGTCTCTTTTTCCTCTGGTCCTCACCTCGCATTAGATATGTGCCCCTCAGTTCTCCTTTTAAATATTAGTAGATGTTAGTGCATAACTTCCTTTAAAGCACCACGTGCGCTACAGCACAAGGATATTTGTGATTTTCTGGTTACCGCAGACGCGGAAATCAAATCCATCCCACGAGACATCCTTTTTCGCTTATCCTCAAAAATGAAATTGTAGTAAGAATTACTTTTGGATGAAATGAGAAGCAAGTGAAAAAGACATGGCGGGACTCAAAGTTTTAGAATACATTTAGTGTAACTTTAACAAAGTGAAACTTTTACTCATCTGCATTTTAACTGGGCTGGAACCAGAACCAACTATTTGTATCCAGTCTGTACTTGGCCTTTATTTCAAGGTCTTGGTGCTTGTGATGCTGGTTGATACGAGAAACGGCCCCTCCCTTAGTGCAGTTTTACGATATTCAAGAAAAAATGACCAAATCAGAAGAAAATTGACGTTAATTTCATTCATTTTTAAGGATTTTTTTTTCCCCAAAAAAATTTTATAACCTTCTGAGAGCCTTGTAATGTGTGTCCTCTATTTTGTCCATTTTGTCTCAGCAAAACAGCTAAGATAATTGCATGCCGTCCAAACACAAGAAGCAAAATTGGGAGTGGTCCGGATGCTGATTGTAAAAAAAAAAATGCATTTCTTGCAAATGGTTTTAATTGAAGGTATTGAAAGAGATGTGTTAAAATGTGATTCCGATTTGGGTAATTTTCTTTTCCTTTTATCTTCTATTCTCCCTTTTGCAAATACAAAATGTGTTAAAATTCCCCTTACACTTCCTGGTGTTTTCTTTGAATAACACTTACACCTTGTGTGTTACTGGTGGCTTATCATTCATTTTTTTTTCACAATCTAAAACACACAGAGGTGTGTTAATAACACGTCAGTGATCTAATTTGTAATCAAAAGGATGAAGGATGAGATCGAAGCGTGCTCCTGATGATACATATGCAATCATTTCAATATGAAACATACATTGATTAAGCATGTAAATTAATTCTTATTCTGATGTCATTTAAATGTATTTTAACTGAACAAATTTCAAACTCTAGGTATATTTTTTTTCAGCAACTACAGAAAATATACCACCAACCACAATCTGTTTTATTTCTAGCTCACTTTGTAATCACTGACAATTTACAACTTCTTTAATCTTAACAAAATGAAAACATTTAATTTTAAAGGAAACACTATAAAAAAAAACAGCAATGCTTTTCTTAACTTGCAGTTCATTTGCTCTCAATTTGAAAATGTAATCACTGACAATTTACAACTTTTTTAATCTTAACAAAATGAAAACATTTAATTTTAAAGGAAACACTATAAAAAAAAACAGCAATGCTTTTCTTAACTTGCAGTTCATTTGCTCTCTATTTGAAAATGTCGTGTTCTTGTCACGGTATCACAAAACATTTTGATTTCCTGATACCTACAGAAACGATATTAAAATCTCATGTAACTCTATTTTAGTATTGCTGGGTGTGGTTTTGTGTGGGCTTACGTTTTGTACGTACCAAAAACCGCCCGGAGCCTCGTGTGAGGGGAAAAAAACGTTTATTCCCATAAGCAAGTTTTGAACTCCTGGTGGGGAAACAAAACCAGACACTAATAGAAAAAGAATTGGCAGATAAAAGATTTATATGGTTGTTTAATCCCAAACCTGACGGCACAGACACAATTCTTTGTTTTCAAGCAATTAAAGTCTTTCTTTTTTCTTCTTAAACGAAACGACTTACTCGAATTCAGAACTGGGCTAGTGCGTCTCCTCTTCCTCAGTCACTTCCTCGTGTGTCCAGCTGCAGCTCACCAGACATTAGACTGCTGCAGATGTTTGACGCTGCCAGTCCACTCTCGGGAGATTGAAACGTGTGAATAAGCGCATTAATTCCTAGTCAAGAATGTGACTCCAAATGATTTTTGTCATGCATTCACTAATTCTTCATCAGCAAATTACTACCGCACAGAGCGTCGATCATCCTTTTATTTCGAATTTTTATCATAATGATTTTGTGTTGTGAAGCGTACGGGTTTCTATTGCGGTTTTCCTGTCATCAGTGCCAACCGCCTTGCCCCTTTTCGCTCACGTCCAACTTTGAAGTGTTCTTCATCCTCTGCGGTGACCCGCACTTTACGGCCGGTTGTAAACAAGCGTACGCCGCAGGACAATAATGAAGGCATCTGCAACATAAGACCGGCCGCTCGCCGTCAGATCTAACTTTTAATATGTGATAGTTCACTTTTGAAATATTGCCGTCCGAATTAAAAATTCCATTATCTTGTCATGAAGATGTAGTAGTGGCGCGCTGAAGTTGTAATGGATGGCGCCGGATGAGATAAATCTATATTCAGATGAAAAGAAAAGCCAACTTTGGGTGATTTATCACAGAAAGCCAATGTTTAATTGAACATCTGGTGAGAGAGAGAGCATTTAGTTTTCTTGCGAGCCGAGTGAAATTCTTTTTTGTTTTTGTTATAATTTAGATTTTTGTTGTTGTTTTTCAACAGTTGTTGTCATTCCCACCGCAGATGTTCAGCTCCGCGATATAAACTCCCGCTGAGTTACAATATTTGCTGCACTATTTCAGCAGTGCTTATCCTCATTAGGGTTGTACAAGCTGGAGCTTTTCCCGCCTGACTCTAGCTCACTTAACAACAAGCTGCAATTTGGAATAGTTAACAAAACTTCAGTAGAAGAAATACCACTCCCAGTTAAAATACGGTATAATATCAAACTTAATGTAAAACAGAGGATTACATGTTGTGTATTTATGATCATTTTGGAGTCTGCTAGCTTATTGTTAGCACATTATGGGAAACAAAAACAAAATAGTGTCCAAAATAGTGCAGTAACTCTTTAAATGTCAAATACTTACATTTTCAGATATGTTACTAAAAATTCTACTGAATTATTGAGTATTCAGCAAAAAAAAAAAAATCTTGGTTCAAGAACAGTTATGGCTACAGAAGACAAGAGGAAACAATTCTGCTTAATTGTCAATTACCGTATTTCTCGCACTATAAGGCGCACCGGATTATAAGGCACACCCTCAATTAATGACATGTTTTAAAACTTTTTCCATATATAAGACGCACCGGATTATATGGAGAACCCTCAATTAATGACATATTTTAAAACTTTTTCAATCACAATATAGTAATACTCAAAGTAATGACAATAATAACACAAAAAATAACTCTAAACTCTCAATAGCATAATAATTCAATGAGCAAACTTAGGCAAACTTGTTCAACTGTAAACACACAAAGAAAACAAGTAAAGCTTACTTTATCACTTCGTTCCCCATCAACGAATCCCAATCTCAATATTGATCCATATATAAGGCACACCTGATTATAAGGCGCGCAGTCAGCTTTTTTTTTTTTTTTTTAAACGGGCTTTTAGGTGTGCCTTATAGTGCAGAAAATATGGTAATTGTTTTCATTTTTGGTTTTTTAACTTCAATTTAAACTGCATAGCAGCAGATATATTCTCTAGCAACATCCGTGAGATTCTAGGCAAATATTTGCCCATTTGATAAATGAAACATTGATTTCAAAACCACAGAGGCGATTTTTGTTACTTTAAATAGCACATTTGATTAAGCCTGGTTTGTTTAAAAAAAATTGATCAGTAGGAACGTGAACTGTCAGATGAGTCATTTATATGTAATAAACTGCCTTTGAAAAGTTATCCTATGGCTGATGCAAGCCTATATGGAGCAGTCGGAGTGTCGTAAAAAATCTTCTAAATAAATAAACACAACTCCAGACTCCATATTTCCTTTCGTGTCCCAATACCTTTGAGCCTATTGTGCCCATTTTAATGGCGAGCATGAAAAATGCTTGATAAAGTCGCATTGCTCGCTTGCCTCCATTTGCATAGTCCCAATTAGCCCAGTGGCAGCATCACCTCTTGGACCGCAGCCTCTGTTTGGCTGCTCGACACACACGCGCGCACACACACACTCAGTTATGCATAATCAGCCTGTAACTGCACCCTGTGTTATTTACATTCATGTGAACAGATCGAGAAATACAGTCTTGTGGGCAATAAACAGCTTAGAGAGAAACGTGATAAACTCAAATGACTCTCTTTAGAGTGCGGACCTTTGCCAGGGCTGCAAAATCCTCATTTGGATCAGCATCCAACTCCTTTTGGAGCCAACTACTGCCCGCTGGATCATGTATGCAGTTGTTTTTGACATATATGTTTTTTTCCTACTCTGTGCAGGAAGAAGTAAAGCGGTATCATCGCTACTGCAATCACAGCGGCGGGCAAACGGCTCCCAAGGCGGAGAGGTAAGACTGCGCATCCAGCGGTATTCAGGCAAATACATAAAGAACCAAGAGCGTGCCGCAAAGGTCAAACGCACAACATGTCGGGATGCTGCTCCATGTACTCAACTAATGAATAGTCAAGAATCAAGACCACCAGGGCTTTTACCACCCCCCCTCCCCCAAAACAATGACGTATTTTGAAAGAAATACATTTATTTTCCCTTACGAGTTCACGAAAATAATGTCAACTTTCTATTCTTCCAATTTCTTTCATTGTAAAACTGCTTCTAGAGAGCAAACAATACTGGTATAGGCTGCCATTGCAAGTACCAACATGTTGAAATGAGACCAATCCTGATATTTGGTATCGTTACTCGTCCATCCTTAATTAAAACCTTAATTTATAACCTAAGCCTCTGTTCAAGGCATAATTCTTGCTTGACCTAAGTACTATCCCTGTTCAGTACTAGTGCTACTTCAAAGACATTACCCCAAACCGTACTCATTGTTTAACCCGGTGTTTCTCAACTATATTTTGCCAGGAACCCCCCTAGAAGAGAAAACTTTTCGCCCCCACCCCCCCGTCCATTCACTGAATATAAATAAGATTATTATTGATGAAAATTATACCTAAAGTATACCTACACATGTATCCTTTTTAACATTAACAACAGAAAAACGCAATATGAATCAACTTTCAACAACTGCTAATTATTTTTATTATGTTTTTACGGGTTATAGCTTAGTCTAAAACGGAAAAAAAGAAGCAAGTGGACCAAAGTGCCTGAAACTATAAGAAAATGATGAAAATGATAACTTTATTGCAATTACATTCCACATGACATAAACAAAGCCGTTTTCCTGGGATCATCCCCCCCCCCCCCCCCCCGCCCCACTATTTGAGAAGCACTGGTTTAACCCAATATAAAACCTGAACTTTTTTTGACCCCCCCCCCCCCCCAAAAAAAAAAAAGAAAGAGAAAAAATAATTAGGGTTTAGGGGCTGAATTCAGAGGATTTGGACAAGTTTTAGTGAAACAATAGCTCTAAATAATTATTAATTTGATCAATTAGTTGTGGATTATTTAAATTTAACACCTTTACTCTGGAAACCGTAACTCTAACAATTTGACACAAAGCCCTAATTTCAAATGCTAACCCTGGCCAATAACGTTACTTTAATTCCCAAACATTGGCTTGTAACTCTTATTATGAACCCTAGTGTCTTGAAACCCTACCCCTTGCTTATCCCTCTTATCCTATTTCCCTTTTGCTCATCCTCAGCCACCCCTCGAGGTGCGAGGCGGAGGCGGACAACAGGTCTCATCGCCGGGGGCAACAGCAGCCGCACCTGGAAATCAAGGCCATTGTGTGAGTCTCACCTGTGCGATTACTCGACTTTCCCAAACACCCTTCCGCTCGTTCCGTCCTCATTTGGTCACTTTCACCTTGCGAGCGACCCCGCGAGCTCATTGCCTCCCAGCTGTTGCGCGGATTGAGTCGAGCCACCCGCTCGTCGAGAGTCGGCGCCACGTTGCCGCCTTCCGAGGCGGAACGGGCTAAAACGCCTCCAGCCTCTGGCTTTTCCTTCCATGAAAGTGGAGATTAGAAAGGGAAAGCCATTGTTTCTGTGTAGAGTTAATATGATTGCGGCGCAGAGGGCCGGGACCGACTTCCAGGGAAAGAGGTGGCTCAAGAGGGAATGGACGCCAGAGTAAAAAGCGGAGAAAATGGGCTTGGAGCAAAGAAAAGGGCAAAGGTATTGGTTTGGAGGGTTTGGATTTCTGCTCCTTGATTCAATTTGTTCCATTTGCTTCAGCTGTCTCTCTGCTCCAGCGGAGGTGAATGTGTTCCTCCATCGGGTAATTGATGCGACACCCCACAGTGGCCCTCGGCGTCGGGGCCACTCGAGGGATGAAAGAAAAGTGGAGAGTGAGGGGAACTCTCTCAGAGGTGTGAGGCCAGATGGATGGCGAGAGGTCAGGGCAGGCTGAACACATTCTACAGGTGGAAAATAGATAAAGTTAAAAAAAAAATGAAGAAATAGACACGCAAGGAAGAGAAACGGCGTGGGGAACTGTGACATAATTCGTGTGAATGTACAAAAATGACCTACAAGTGTTTCTACTCGCTAAAAATTGTTGGGACAAAAAAATGGAATTTTAGCCTTAGATATTTAACCCATAAAGTTGAATCATATGAATTTGAAAAAAAAAAAGGTGTTCTGTTATACAAAATGACCCAATTTTTAGCCACAAAACTTGGGCCAAAATTAGTAACTCATAAAACTACCCGAAAGGTTGGGTGGGTCAAAATGAATATTTATTAATAAAGCAGTTGTTTTGTACAAACTTGCCATATTTTGGGCTTGCCGTTCCTACTGAAGACCTTTTAACAAATCAGCCTTACTAAAATCTGGTATTTTAGCGAGCAAAAACTGTGTTTTCAAGATGAAAAAATATCTTAGAAGAGAGAGAAAAAAATGAGCTGCTTTGCAGTTAAAAGTATTGAAAAAAAGTCATCTAAAAATAGAATTCTTTGATTTATTAGTAACTCATTCTGTAGCATTGATAATTATAGACATCAAAAATCCATCTGGACTGCTATGTTGGTTAAAATTTCATATCAACAATGAATGTGTTAAGTGGAAATGTGTTGTATTCTGGATTCATATATATATAATATATATATATATATATATATATATATATATATATATATATATATATATATATATATATATATATATATTTTTTTTTAATACTATAGCTGCAACCCTACATGTCTCGCAGTAGTTCAAATCAGATGTACAGTAGGTTGTGTCTAAAATGTTTGGCGGCCATCTTTGCAGCTTTCCTCTGCAACATCTTGCGTGAGTTCACTTCGCAATCACTCAAAGTTCTTTCACTTTCCAGCATCCAGCGTGCCTGGCGCGCCAGCGTGTCGCGCAGAGGGAGCTGGCAGGAACATGACAAGAACGGCGGCAGCCAGAGTCCCCACGACACCATTACGACCACCGACCTTTTCCCGGTAAGAAAAAGACAAATGCAGTGACAGGAGCCCTGTGAGCCTTATCTGCTGCGCTGAATGGATAATACTAATAAAGGAGAGGGGAGGCGGGAAAGAAAGGGAGGGGTGTTTACCTTCAGTGTCATCTGCGGTGGGACGAGGGTCGCGGCGGAATAGGCGCATCGGGGCGCCAGCTGGCTTGCCGCCCAGATCCTTAATTAGCCCTTAATTAGGTAAATTTTCAAAGCTGGTTGATTGATTAATGAAGTGTCTTTGGCCGTGTCCTCCCCTGTCTATCGCTCCCCTCCCTCCCATCCCCCCCTCACCTCTCGCGCTCCCCCCCCCGGAGACGGGGTAGAAATTAAACAGTGCTCACAGGGCATGGCATCCAAACAAAAGGCAGAGGTGTTGAGGATAAACAGTCACAACAGAGGCTGAGACGAATGCAAATAAAAGATGCCTTTACGTTGAAAAGATAGGCCACACACACACACACACACACACACACACACGCATGCACACAGTTTGCTGCCTTCACAACTCCAGTCATGCATTTAGCACAAACCCTTTCCAGACAAAAAAAAAAAAAAGTGATGTCACGTCTGCATTCTCACTGGAGTGTGTGTGTGTGGCCGATAAAAGAAAACGAAGATTCCCTTAACAAACAGATGGACTACCCTCCCGTGTGTGTGCATTTTTGTTCCGAGCTTGTTTGTTCTGCTTGAAGGAGTTTGATGTTCATTAGCGCAGTTGCAAATGGCTCCTTAATTACAAAGTTGCTGTAACTTAAACGCCAAAATGACACGCACACACACATCTGTAGCCAACAAAGTACCCCAAAATTATACATGTTGCCCCAGTTAGTAAACAATAAAAAAAAAGATATTATGCCTGGACATTAATGCAGGACTTGACTAGAGTAGCTCTTCAGTAGCTTTGGGAGAGTTTGTGTATCAGGCTATTTTAAAACTCAAACTGGGACAGTAGTTCACCGGCATACAGAAGCTGTTATTAGGGAAGCAATGCAGGTGTTATGGCCATTGATTTTACACTGTAAACCTCCCCTGATTTCTGTCCATATCTACTTATATGGTTGAAAATTGAAGTGTAATTTACGAGAATTTACGTGAAGTGTAATAAACGTTTGGCCGATTGTTCCCTGGAAAGAGATTTGATTAAACTGAATTGAAAAATCGTAAAAATATTATCAAATCCAATCCCTATTTGTGATATAAGGTGATTTTGGATGAAAGCCGTTTTGTACACTGTAAACCAGAGGTCCCCAACCACCTGGTCCACGGCCCCAAACGGGTCAGTGGATGAACAGTTGTCAGGCCGCAGGGCCGCACCCAAAATAATGAGCCATTTACAATTGATGTATTATCCGAGTCTGAAAGCGATTTTGTTTTGAGAAACCTCTTATTTTGAAAACCGAACAGATTATCTTGGATTAGTTTCGGTCCCTTGAATGGCAAAATTTCACTCACCAATAAATTAAACGAGTAGGAAACAGACGTCTTTGTGAAGGGCAAATGGCTCATTCTTTCTCTTTGTAGGCTCGTCACCTGTCTCTTGGTGGCGAGCCTAAAGCTTCAATGAAAAAGAAAGCTCGCGGTAACAACTTTGTGCGCTCCTTCGTAGACAATAAGGAGCCACAAAAAATGGATCTTCTACCTTTTTGTCACCGAACCAGACAAGCTCGCAAATGTTACACGCTAACCAGTCTCCCACCATGTCGCCTACTAGTTAACACCCTTAATATTTTTTGAGACTATCAGAAAGGAAAATTTGCTCAGAATCATCAATCGCAAATAGCCAAGAATCTAACTTGGTTTGAAAGCCAGCAGAAATCCAGAAATTCTCCTGCAATGGTACAGTATGTATGTAACCCGCTCTTGCGGATTTCAAGGACCTTGGCGAGCTACTGGTCTGTAAGGGGGAGGGGATAGGCTAGAGTGCTGGGTTCAAACGTTCTTTATACATATTTCATGAAACCCCGCTATTGAACACACCACATACACGCCAGCGCGCACACACTGTGCGAGTCTGCAACATCCACTGGGTTTCTTTTCCCCCTTCTATCCTGCTTTCCATCTACAAACGCTCTCCAGTGACAACACCAAGAATTAAAGTCTGTTTGTCTCCATGTCTACTTACCCGCAACTAGCGCGCATCTCCCCGGGAGTCTTCCGCCGCGTATTTGTATGCCGATCCTCAACGGACACGGGCCTGCTGTAAACCATTACCTATACACGGAGGCGGCGAGCCCTACATGCCCCGCTCTCGCCTTCCCTGGCCTTCCCATAGTAAATCAATACAACTGACAGTTTGAACACCCTCCACCTCAGTTTGCTCACCTGCGGGGGTTGGGTGTGCTTTTGTTTCTCCAAACTCGGTAGTCTTCTGCACGGGTGTGTTCTGGTGCAGCCTTTCATTTATTTAATCTCAAAGACGCGTTTTTCAGGAGTCTAGACCAGGGGCGGGTAAAGCTTTTCTCTCAAGGGTCACAAAGGGTTCTAAAATTTGACAAAAGCTCTTTTTGTATTATTAACTGGTTTCACTGTTTTGATTGTTTTTAGTTTGCGTTAGTTTGTGGTGTGCTGCAATGTGTTTTTTAGTTATAATAATGTGTAAAAACATGTTTATTATTTTGTATGCACTGTATATCTGCCATGGACCCCAGGAAGACTAACTTGGTGCTTCAGGTAATGGGGATCTTTTAATCAAATCCAAGGTACTTCATATTTTTTACGGTTTTTTTTTTACAGTATTTGGCTGGTTAGTCTATTAAATGATTGTTATCATATGAATTAACTATTAATGTAATCCATTACATTAGGTTCTAAAGTAATCAATTACTTTGGTGCCTAAAGAAATTCATTACTTAGGTTACTTTAGTACTTTACCAAAAGTAAGTGATGCCATGGGGGGACACAAATGTTTTTGTCTTGTGTAATTGTAATAAAATAAGAACTTGCATCAGTTTTTTTTCTTTTTTAGTTTCAGGCTCTTTGATGCACTTTATTTTTTTGTTTTGCTTTAGACTAAGCTGTAACCTGTATATACACTGTAAAAAAAAATTCTTTTGTTAATGTTAAAAGGATACAGGTTTAAGGACACTTATAAAATGTTAATAGTTAATCATCTCATTTATAGTCAGCGCATCAAGTGGGTGGGGGGCGCAAAAAGTTGTCTCTGTCCTATGGGGTCAGCGAAATATAATTGAGATTCGCTGACCTATAGTAATTGATCACTAGACCCTCTTTTAGCCAAATATTTGCAAAAAAAATTACATGGGATTGAATGTCTGGACTCCTGGGAAAAAAAAAAAAATCCGCCTTTGGGATTGAATGAGTTAATAGATAAAGCGTGTCAGCTCCTGGCAAATCAACACTGTGACATTTGGACGTTTTATGGCAGGGGATGGTGGCGTTGGAACGACAAATTCAGGATTGTAAAGAATGGTTTCAGGGAGAGCACATTAACGCTTAATGTGATTGGATAAAGATCTGCAGAGGAGAGACAGTTGGATCTAGCATTAATGTCGGTGATTATGAAGCAGCTTGTTTTGCATTTAACAACCGCAGCGCTTTGAATGGTGACACTGAGTGGTGCTTCATAACAATTTAGTTCTCAATTACTCTAGCCTTGGCGTTTTGGTAAACATTAGAGTTAATTCAGTCCTCAGTGAATCTGGTTTTGTATACTTTCAAGGCAGTTTCAGGTCTTAATGTAATTAGCATACTTGTTTTGTAAACATTGAGGAAAATTCCGCCTTCAAACAATGTATTAGAAAGACACTTATGGCTTTAGCGATCTAAAAAGCTTGTTTTGGTTGCAGTTAACTCATTCGCTGCCGTTGACGGCTATAGGCGTCGTGTTGATTTGAGTTTGATTTATTCTACCTGCCACTCTACGTCGTCGGCATATTTTTTTCAGCGTTTTTATTTGTGTCCACTGTTGTGTCCATTTTGTCTCAGAAAGACAGCAAATGCATCCCAACTGAACATGAGACATCATGTTTGAGCATACTAGGACTTATAACTGACTCATAAGATATAAACCAAAAACAAATGTCCTCTTGAAGGACATAAATAGATAGGCTGGCTTTCAATTGGTTAAACCTCTTAAAATGACATAAAAAAGGAAAAAACAAGGATATGATACATTTTTGCAATATATCATTCTGACAGCCAGCATTTTCATTGTGTCTAGCAAGACAGCAGAGTGAATTGTGATCCAACCAAGACCATGAGACTGATGTAATCATAAACTGGCTTTTTGGCTGATATCAGACCGAAACAAAATTATGTAAGAGTGTGCACATTCATGAAACTACCTTATTTCCGTTGTTTAGCTTTCATTTCCCTCTCGTGAAGATTTTTTTTCCGACTTGCATTGCGGATAGGGTTGAAATAATTATATGGACACCAATGCCTTGATATACTATTTTGAGGTTGCCCCCAACACATGTAACGGCGTGACTCGTCTTTCTACTGCAACTGTTGTTACGATTTACTATATAAACAACATGTTCTGAGGTAACGCTCAATCGCCAATTCGGGGCAGTAAATTACCTAATTGCGCTGACATTGGCATACTGCACTTGTTGTCTGTGTTTACCGGTGGTTTGGGCTCCATTATAGCTGCAGCCCAGTATAAATTAGCCGCTAGCTAACACCCCTTGATTGCTCCATATAGGCTGGCATGATAGGTGTAAATGACTGCACATTTTGATGCTGACAGCCTGACACAGTTGCCGTTCCTACTGATCACATTTTAGCAAAGCATGCTGACTCAATTCTGTTTCAGCTGGAAAATCTGTCTCCCAGACCAACATTTATGATGAGAGATTTGTCTTAAATTAAATGTTTAATGTTAATGATAGTGTGCTGCCGAGCAGAGTTTAAGTAAGAAATAATTGATAATTGTTTTAATTGTTTGCAAATGTGTTTCTTGGTCTTCTTCAATAGTTGCCTTGCATTTTTTTGTATGATATCAAGAATACTTGATAGCTGCAGCCCTAATTGTAGTTTATAGGCCACACTCATGATCGCTAACATTTTTGATTTATCTTGGGTCTTTTTTATCTGACAAAACCTGGCATTCAAACCCAGGTGTGTAGACTTATTTCCACTGTACCGTAACTGTGTGGACCAGTTCAAGTTTACCCCTCTGCGGCTCTCCCATATTCAGCTGGGACAGTATTTTCGTCCAGATTTGCGTCTGAGTGCTTTGAGTGCGTTCCATTGTTTCTATCCATCCATTTTCTATAACCTCATTACGGCTGCAGGTGAACTGGAGCCCATCTCGGCCGACTATGGCCGAGAGGCGGGGTACACATCCAACGGGCCGCCAGTCAGTCGCGGTCCATGGCTTTCATTTGTTGAAATGATCACCGCTTTGTTGCCGATGAAGCGCTGACGCACCATTGCCCAGGAAGTAATAACACACTTCTACTCCTACGTTAATACACACTTTGATAGCAAATAGAGAATAAACGGGAGAGACTGCCAGGGAAAGAGGAACTATTAACATCATCAAGACATCTTTGTGCGTCCATGGGCACATTCGTGTTGCGGGCATTGATCTGCTCGCAGCCATGTGACATTTTTTTCTCCCTATAGCAGAGAAAGTGTTAGTGTAAGCATTCCTGCGGCCTTGCGTGGGAGATCATTCTCTCATCTCTCACGGCCCCACACTCTCGCACGGGGAAGTGACGGCTTCATCCATACCTTCACCCCCCCCCAACCTCCCTCAATCCCCCAACCGCTCACAAAGTCATCCCTCGCTCTCCCACACACACACACACACTCGCGCCAGTCCCTCGTTTCAGTGGACAGATGCTAACAGATGACTTGCTTTATTGGTGTCACTCGGTGACTCATTCGAAATAAATTTATATACCTCTGCTCCAGAGTTGACATCGATCGGGTTTAACTCATTTAATAGCCCTGCCATTTGCCTATTAGCTTATTTACTGTCAAAACGCGGCCCGGATGGCTTCCTGGGCGGCGGTAACTCCTCGCATTTGTATCGGTTATGGCAGAAAATGTAATTGCTCGTGCAAAATACGAACTGGATGCCATCCGAGTACGTCGTCACGGACGTGGGGCTCGGCTGCGCGGCTTTTTATTTTTATTTCACATTTCATTTGAGACACACTTACGTTAAAGACGGGATATTTAATCCGATGTTTATTAGGCTTTTAGCTGGTTGCGCATAATAGAATCCGGGCACTAAATCAGCATAATGTGGGGAGGTGATTCTGCCGCTTGTAGTGCTTCTGATTTTTATCTTTCAATAACTGGGCCCGTTCAGGATGTGACTAATTAGGAAACTCTCCGACCGCATCTTTGCAGTGTACCTCACTAAAATAAGTACGGAGAGAAGTGAAAGACGACGCTGCCTCTGATTGGTTTAGGTGCAACTAACTAACCCGATGTTCAGCAGCTAATCAAAAACTAAATTTATCCATAACTATTTTTGTTTTACTGCGTTCCCTTGTTTTTCAATGGGGAAAGGAAAACCACCTTTTCACCACCTTGTTAAGTCGACTGCGCAAAATAGAATTTTCCCCCTGCCGGACATTTTATGCACACAAAGTGTATGGAATGTGTATAATAAAATCTTCCCAACTTTTCTTGCACATGCTCAGTGATCTCCTAACCATAGTACAGAGGCTGAACAACAAGAAATAACATTCAGTGCGCCAGAGCGTGGTGTGCGGCCGCTAACTCTCCCCGCAGCCACAAGCCCCGCCCCCTGCTACCAAACAGAAACACAACGGAAAGTTCTCTTAAAAATCCATGCTTACCCTGTGATTTCCTGTTTACGTCACCTGGCTGTATTTGGGAGAAACATGAAGATTCTCGCTCCACTGCTGAAGTTGCCATTGAGGTAGCGGCCATCGCACACCCTCCAAACTGGAGAGGCAGTGTCCACAGTGTAACCAATTTTTCCTTTTAATACATTTCATTTTGCACGCCAGAAAAAAAAACAAACTCTCTTATAAGACTGTAGGGTTTTTTTGGGCGTTTTTTCTTTTAATTGCGTAATCTGATTACAGATACTTTGCAGTCATATCTATATTGCTGAGCAATTGATATTGATTATCATCTGATAGATCTCAGTGCCATGTTCACTACCAGATGGTAAAAATCAAAAAACATAAAAAAAAAATGCCTTAAGAAAGTTTATTCTTAACCACTGCTGTTAAAAATGCACTATAGTAATCGTAAAATTGGGTGTCAATTTGATATTAAGCGGCATCAACTGAAGGTAACTAATAAAGTAACTTAGAATAGAACTACTTTTAAAATTAATATCTAATTGTAGGTAGTCTGTAAAGTAAGTTTGTTTAGTTTCTTTTTTCAGGTAACACTGATGGACACGTACCAATATAAATACCGACATCAACAAATAGGTAAACCCATTAGGTCGCTGATGTATTTACCGTCCAATCCATCATTTACCTGTGCTTGGCACGCCCCCTGGTTTTAGTATTGTTTGTTTGTTTTTTTAAACCAAAACCTCATATTTCACAATCCCACCCGCCTCCATGCGAGAGTTGACAGCTGGCTTCCACACAGACGTAAAAACTATACGGCGACGCTCACGAAGCGGCCATTGATTTTGTAAAAGCCCATTGGGAAGATTTCTCGGGGATTCATCACGGCCGGACGGTGTGACGGAGGAAAGATGAGCGCGCGCTGATGACTCTGGGACGTGTGGCGGGAACGATGGATGGCTGATGAGCTGAAAAGAGGAGGGGAACGAGTAGGAGGGAGCAAGGGAACATGGAGTAGCTTCTGGAGTGATGATCACTCTGCATTAAAGCCTCGGTGAGATTACATTTGTGAGTATTCTTAGGTGTGTGAGCGTGTCGCTCCTTCTTCATCTCTGTCCTCCGTCCGACCTGCGCCAAATCTTGACTAATGTGCGTGGATGTGGAAAATACACAAACCTCCATGCTCACTCATGGGACACAAATTTTGTTTCCCGTCCATCCATTTTCCATTGCGCTTGTTCATATTAGCGTCACGGGTGAGCTTGAGTCGATCCCGACCGACTTTTGGTCGTCCGGTGGATGACGGATACTTGCGGTATAAGTTTTTGATGCAGTATTTTGACCATTTTTGGGTCATTTTGTCCACATCATTCTAGCAGTATTTTAACCAAGGGATGGCACACTCCTGGTATTGGGATAACTAATGCTAGGTACTCTAGCGCTTAATGCTCAATTCTGAAGTTTTTTGTGAAATGCAATGTTTTTACCTGTGCTCATTCACAGTTCAGAATAAATGCGAACTGTATGTGATCTATGTATAAACGCCAAACAGCCCAAAACTGTCTCGAATGCGCAGAGGACACAGTTAGGTCACGCACAGCGGGCACGCGTAACGGAAGTACCACAATGGATGGCCGATCTGAAAAACATCTATACATAAGGAGCACCCATATATTAGAAACAAGATTTGAAGTGTCCCCTATTGTCGGCAAAATACGGAACATCGCATTTAAGTACTATGCATAATGCTCCTCAACAGTCTCAACAGGCTACATTATCTTTATTTAGTTACAGTTAGCTTGGCCATTTGAATGTGAAGATGTTTACCTTCCCTTTCTTCCCTTGGCCACCACAAGACCTAAAAGCATTATTTCCTCAGGAAATGCGTGCTATCCTGCTATTAAGCCTTTGGACTGTGGTTGAGTGGGGCATTTAGGTGCTCCAGGAGATGGAATTAATGTTCCGCAAGTTGGTGTTGGCAGCGGAAGCAAATAATAAAGTCAAACGTGTGCTATGATACGTGGTTAAAAAAAACAATCATGTTGTGTCTCCTTTAAAAGTCTTTCTTCAAATGCACATGCCAAATATAAAAACAGCAGCATCCTTTATTGAGTGCGTCCCGAGGCTCCTCGGAAATCAATGCAAGCCGACACCTGAATGGAGACAAGCAGCGGAAACAACAGCGAGCGCACAAAAAGTCCTGATCTCCCTTAATCACTTTTTCCCTTCTTTTTTTTTTAACTTTATTTGTTAGTGTAACACTTTTATCAATCGTGACAGCAGCAGCATAGCTTCCTTTCAAATTCATCGCTTATGTCAGTGAACTTTTACCTCTATGTCCTGTCCAATTGAAATTCGAAGTTTATCATAAATCTATTCAGTATTTTCTACAAAGAATCATTTAGTGACAGGCAGAACAATTCAATAATATTCCATTAGATGTAGCCAAATATTTACACTGGGTAAATTTGTGAGTAAATTTGTCAAACATTTCTAGGAATATACAGAAACGCCTACTAGTATATGGTAATAACATTCCGGCTATTTTGTGGATTTTTTTTAACATGCTTTTTTTTCAAGCGCTTTTTTTTCAACTATTTTTAACTATTCCCTTCTGTTTCCTTTGGGCATAATTCCACTTTTGAGCACATGTTTTTGTTTGTGAAGAGAATGAAAACAGGAATGATATATAAGAAATAACAGTTTGCTATTTGTATAGCCTACTGATTGGCTGTTGAAAATTCTATCGACATTTTTCAAACCTAAATTTTTGTTCTTTAGAAACATTGGTGAGATTTCAGGCATGTATTTCCATCTTGCCAAACTCACAGTAGCGATTTTCGCTAGCCAAAACAGCACATTTGAGTAAGCCTGTTTTGGTAAAAAAGTGATCAGTAGGAACAGCAACTGTGTTAGTTGACATCGACGTTGACATTTACGTTTACTGCCTTTGAAAAGTAATCCGGTAGCTGTCGTCAGCCTATATGAGGCAGTTGATTGCTGTTAGCCGCTAAGACTGGTAGCATCTGGTGCAATTCGACATAGCTAGCACTGCTAACCGCTGACGTTGGAGCTGCCACTAATCACAAGCAAAAGGCGCCATATATTATAATATCAGTGTAGTTAATTTTTTTTAAACATACTTAGTTGGCATATTTATTAATTGAACTTGATTTCAGGACAGTGTTGTGTTGTTGACGTTGGTGATGATGATGGTGAGCCTTTTTGCTGCAGTTAGCTTGACTTCTTCCTGACAGTATATACTAAATAAACTGCTAACTGAGTATTTTTTAAGACAGGTATTCAAATCACTCGACAACCTGTGTCACCCCTAGAGTCGATCGAAATATTTTGTGAGTCCAATGGTCGAGTCTGAGACAAGTCTGAGTCAAAAAAGTCAAAGGAGTCTGAGTCTAGTCAGAGAGAAAAACTACTGTTGGACAATATACTTGAAATATTTTGCGCTGGCTCAGGAGACATTAGAAAACACTGACTTTTGTTACTTTTCCCAAAAAAAGAGATGGCGTTTTAGTCGACAAGCTCTGAGCGGCATATGCGTGCTCACGTAGGCGTGCGCTAGTGGCACGTACGTCGGCGCAAAGCACACATCAAGTAAATCTGCCACAGGCGTCTCCCGACCATCTGCAGTGGTAATGACAATCTGCTGCTCGGGGCAAATCGCTCTGCGCCTTCTCTTACGGCGCGCGCCGCTCTCTTTGCTCGGCTTCTCCTGTTTCCCCTTCCGCGCACGCACAGGCGTCCACTTTGTTACCCCTCTTTAGCTCATACGCAGATGGGCTTCAGTTCTCATAGCCAGCCAGTTGGCCGTAATGAGATCCCAGGAGGAGAGAGGAGTAGCGGCGTAAAGAGCAAGGGAGGGCTCTACCCTGACCTCCGCTGATAGGAAAGCACCACCCCCTCCGACTTTATCTCTTCCTATCGGCGAACGACACCGCCGCGCTTCCCACACCCTCCTTCCTCATTTCGCCAGTCATCTATTATTAATATCCATTAACAAGATCACAGGCATTGTAATCCTCCTCTGACAGCATTCCTGCAATGTGGACGTTTGGATGCAAGGAGACGCAAATTGCTAGTTGGTCCTTGGAGAGGATATCAAGGTTGCGAATAAATGGCTTGAACGTACAGGCCGGACTCAGCCGATCGTAAGATTGAATTTTAGCGGGTTGTGCATACCGAGCCAAAAGTACGGCTCGGTAAACAAATGCTATGTTAGGATTTTGGATCATTTATGCTAATCAGTCTTGCACGGGGAAAAGCTTTCACGAGTTCGCGTTTAGTCGGAAAATGTTCCCAGAAGAAATAATGGAATCGGAAATTGTATTTTCTCATCAGACTGTCACTGTGTTGGCAATTTCTTCAAATAGACATTCTAATATCCATACGTTATTTGTATCTTTCGCCCCTACTAGCATAGACGGAAAGGTAGATATGAAGCTTTAAGGCAGTGGTTGTCAAATAGGGGTAAGTGAAATTTTAACAGGGTTTCTGCAGGTATCAGCTATTGTAATTCAACATGTATTATTGCCATGACAGGAAAAGAACATTTTGCTTTTCAAATTAAGAGCAAAATAATTGGCACATGATACAACTTATTGCTAAATTGTCTTATAGAGACTCCGATCGGCGATCTAGGAAGATAATGAAGAACGACACACAAAATGTGTGGCTTTAATCCTGTCGACTCCGTTGTTTTCTTTTTGTTGCAGTCATTGCAGAAAAACACGCTTCATACAAAGAAAAATCTCGAGTGTACAATTTCAAATCAAATATTCAAAATATTGTGCATTTATATTATTGTTTTTAATATTATTGTGCATGGTTAATGTTTGTTATTGTAACAAATGCCGTATTATATATTTTGTTTAAAACTGAAACTCTTTAATCCGGAAAATCGGCCAGTTACCGAAAAAAAAAGAATTGACAATTGAAATATTTTAGAGATAAAATTCAAATACCGCGATACCGTGATCTTTTTCCTCAGGGTTATCATACCATCAGATTCTGATATCGCCCCATGCCTATTCTTAAATAAAATATCATTCAGACTTAGATAATACACAAAACGAAAATAATGCATTATTTCTGGTGCGGCCCGGGACATTTGATCCATGGACTGGTACCGGGACTAGGACCCCCTTAACCTTAAACATTTGATTTTTAAAATTCCACCCCAAAAAAAAAAAAAAATCTTTAAACTTTTTAGTAAACGATCATTAATCAAAGCCAAGTTAAAAAAAAGACAATTTGAAAATGTACACATTTCCTAAAGGTCTTTCGAACCTGCTGGTCGTTTTGACCATGAACAGACCATTCCACAAAACGCACGTCTAAAAGTTCCCGGTCCCGCTTTAAAATCCACCAAATTCTTCAAGGTCAACCATTAGCCACCCCGCCTGGTGGAACCCGCGAGCGCGTGTCGGCACAATTGCGCGAAGTGTGTTCAGTATGCGGCGGGAGGCTGTGGATTTGTCAAAGTCACATTTGATCTCCTTCTGCCCTTTCTCATGTCTTTTTGATCTGAGCCGGCGCCAAAAGCGGAGGTGGTGTCCTCTTGTAGCGGGACCCTCATAATGAGTTTCCATTCTGCACAAAGGGGAGAGCATAAGGGGCTGAGAAAATACCTGGACGGACGCCGATAGCGCTGTGTTTGTGCATATAAATAAGGCGGCGTGCCAAAACGCCGTTCGTGTTGGGGAATGTTCTCGGTCGCCGAGGGCCTCGGCTTTGAAGCTTTGTCTATAATAGATTATTGAATCTTTGAAGCCTGCGTGGAAGCTTCTATTTGCATAATGCATGGACCTCAATGTAAAGGATCCCGTATTGGCTCGTGTATTTATACCCGCCGCTTTTCTTTGAGTAATACGTACGGCCCCTCGTGACTTTTATCTTTAAGACTTTCACTTAACTCGTTCGATCCCAAAGACGTATTGTAGTGTTTTTTTTTTTTTTTTCCCCTCACACATTCAATCAAGTGCTTTTATTTTACGTATGTAGTTGTTTTTATTTAGGTACAGTACTTCTATTTACTCTTATTTTTTTTTCAAGTGTCTAGCTAAAGAAAGGTCTAAAAATGGATGGGACTAAATAAGTAATTTATTGCTTTCTATAACAACATTTTTAATTTTTTTTCGCTATTTTATTTTCATCCTTTATTTTTTTCCATTTTTGACCCTTACTCATTTTGTCTTATCAGATTTAGTGTTTATGTCTTTGAGCTGTTTACGATGTTTTTATTTTTCTGTACAACGCTTTGGTCAGCTGTGGTTGTTTTAAAGTGCTTAACAAATAAAAGTGGATTGGATTGGATTGGATTGGATTGAAGAGTCCAAACATTTGAATCAAGATATTTTAAGTAATTTAAATGAAATTTTCAAGTCTCTAGCTAAAGAATTGTCTAAAAATGGCTTGTCCTAAAAAAAAAAAAAAAAAAAAAAAGTACGGTAATTCTTTGCTATTCAATCCCAAAGGCATATTTTTACATCTTTTTGTAAGAGTCCAAACATATGAATTTAAAAAAAAAAGTAATTTAATAATACTAAAGTAATCAATTTTCTCAAATAATCGATAACATTAGGCAGTGAAAGTACTGTATTACATTTCCTTGTGCGATGTGTATAGAAACAGCAAATCGGGTTGATAAAACTTTTGAACGGGGGGTAAAACTAATGTCCCGAAGAAAAGAAACTTAAAACCGTAGTAGTCATTTCTTGAATTAAATTTTGTCTACAACTGTAGCTTTCACGACACCGCTTATCTTTCATCCATTGAGATGAATTAACATTTCAGCACGTTGAATGCCTTCTAGCATCTTTATATACAAAATTACATTCTACAATATGATGTAACCTGCGAATTTGAATAAAAAAAAGCAATAAACGTTTTTTTTGCCACATTTTTCGCTTCAGTTAAATGCACATTGTGCTGCTCCTTCACACCTGCATGCCTTGGCCACTTGGGGCAGTGTAATACAGACATGAGACAAACACAAAGAAGAGTTTTCACAACTGCTCTGAAACATACATCTACAGTAATCCCAAATTGAACAAAAATCATAATTATAGCCATGCAAAATATTTTTAAAAACATAAAACATTGTTTACGTCAAATACATCCTCATTTTTTCATGTAGCCTGGCCAGTAATAGCACTCGGGAAATGTTGTATACATGCAGCTAATGTGAACTAATGACTTACTGCCATATCCTCATGTACATAATATTGTGTGTGTGTGTGTGTGTGTGTGTGTGTGTGTGTTTACAGTACACATCTATTTTGAAAAACGTTATCAAGCATCAGCTCGCAATGTTCTCTCCTGTCGACCGCCATTTCCTGAACCCGAAAAAACCTCGACTGCAGAGAACATGAAAAGAAATACGACAGGCGTGCACATAATTATGAAGTGATTATTAAATTGTGCAATGATTTTTTTTTTCCTTCCTCCTGCCGCCAGTCAGCACGTTATTACCTTGTTGTTTCAGCGTGACTGTGCTCTGAATGCCTAATCATATCATGTTTCAATAGCTGCTGCTTACAGCCACACCACAGTTAAAAAATAAATAAATGAATACTTGATTATCTCATTCACTGCCAGCTCAGTTAAAATGCATTTTAGACCGACTGTGTGTGTGTGTGTGTGCGTGTGTGTGTTACTATATGTATATAGTTAAAATAGACCTTTGACATTGATAGTAATGACAGTTACATTAATTATTGACATCCAACATAAGAATGTGGCTGAAATGTGACTTTAATTTTTTTTTTTTTTTTTTTTTTGGGGGGGGGGCAATGCCCTAGGACAGCTACTTAGCTAGCTAGCGCTATCTACCTAGCTTGGGAGAGAGAGAGAGAGAGAGAGAGAGAGAGAGAGAGAGAGAGAGAGAGAGAGAGAGAACGAGAGAGAGACCTCTGAAAGAAGTTGCTAACTCAAAACGTAGCACTAACAGATACTGTTAATAGCTAGCTAGCTTGCGCATTAGATAGCTAGCTAGCAAGATAGATAAATAGATCTTTAGATAGATAGCGAGAGAGAGATAAACCTCTGAAAGAAGTTGCTAACTCGAAACCTTGCACTAACAGCTACAGTTAATAGCTAGCTAGCTTGCACATTAGATAGCTAGCTAGTTAGCTAGCAAGATAGATGGATGGATGGATGGATGGATGGATGGATGGATGGATGGATGGATAGATAGATAGATAGATAGATAGATAGATAGATAGATAGATAGATAGATAGATAGATAGATAGATAGATAGATAGATAGATAGATAGATAGATAGATAGATAGATAGATAGATAGATAGCGAGAGAGAGAAAAACCTCTGAAAGAAGTTGCGAACTCGAAACCTTGCACTAACAGCTAGTTAATAGCTAGCTAGCTTACACATTAGATAGCTAGCTAGCAAGATAGATAGATAGATAGATAGATAGATAGATAGATAGATAGAGCTCATTTATAGTATTTATTAGAAGTGGCGGTTTACTGTTTTTTTTTTTCCATTGTACTTGAATCTGTTGAATGAAAGTTAACTGCTGAGCCCATTAGAACCCAATTGCTGTGCAAAACATCAGCATTTAAGCGGTCTCTCAGAGGAATTTAAGTGTGGAGACATTATCCAGTACACATTATGAGCGATGATCTAACATTATTTGGAAATTAGTGTGCGATGTGCAGTCACTCCACAATGTTGTGGGTGTCTATTTTCGTGTTGTTAGTTTTACTTCGCATTTAGCCTTGTTTCTTTCCTTTTCTCCAAAATAGTCATTTTATTTCGTTATGAAATCTGCTTTCTCCAACGAAATATATACTGTTTAATATTTAAAACTAACCTCTTAATAGACCAAACCCCAGTTGAATAAATATCTTTGGGGCAAAAATGCGGTAATGTGCCAAAATGCTAGAGGCGATTTTACTTAAGCAATTTCGACTCAAAACACAGATAAACATCCAGACTGTGATCGTGTCAATCTGATCACAAGACGTGGATGAAATTACAATAATCAATCAGTAACCGTGTGCAGAAAAGCTGTTTCAAATAAGCCAATCAGATATGGATGTGATATGCTTATTAAAGACTGAAACGTTGCCTACTTGGATTTTTTTTTCCCCCCTTTTATCTCTGTTGACATCCACAAGTTCAACATTTGTCCTTGTATAGCGAGAGAGCTACTGCATCTCTTCTGATTTGTTGGACGAGAGCCATAAAATAATACGAGCGGGCGAGATTAGAAGCTTAGCGCTTATTTTAATTATTTGACAACTCTATCTTCTCCTACGTCTTAATTGGCTTTCCCTTTTGGGTCCAAGCTGTCTAGAATCACGCTATGAAATATTCTATTTTCTCCGAATCATGACACAAAAACTTCAACTTAATGCCAAGGTTCTTTTAGGCTTTTGATATTGTATTTGTTCGCCTTTTTGATGCTAGTCGGAAACGTTGACACCATATTGTGAGGTATAACCTTGTGTGCGTTGACTGGGATACAGCTTGTGAATTACAATGCTGTCATGTCTGGACCAACAAAGTAGTAATTATCTCGTTAACTCGTGATAAGGTGACAGCGTGTGTATGTTTGTGTGCGTGTGTGAGATCTTAATTATTGTGTCCATCAGGGGTAGCGTCGTTTTTATCCGCGCACAAAGACAACAAAGACACGGTTGTCCTTTCTCTAGACTCGCTTTTTCATGTAGATGTTATCGTAATTGTACTCCATTACACTTTTGATCTCATACACACTGAAGAGGATGGGAGGTTTTTATTACTTTTTATTTATTATATACAAAAGCATGGCGTTCAATTGAATGTACTTGGAGGCTAGAGGTTTTTTTTTGTTTTTTTTCAATGTTCAATGCCATTGGATATTGATTTTCTTTTTCAGTCCATGCACAAGTCAATACACTGCGGCATTATGGGAAAAAAATACCACAGTAGTATTTGGTTCGTATTTGGAATTTTTACTCCGAAATTCTATGTAAGTACATTTGAATGTTTTTTTTCCAATATGTTAGAATGTTTTTGCGATAATGTTTTTGTAAGTTCAAACATAACTGCAAAACATTTGAATGTATTTGCAAGTACGTATGCATGCATTTTCAAATACATTCAGAAATACTTGCAAGTACTTTTAACATATTTTCAAGTGCATTAAAAGCTATTTGCAAGTATGTTTGAATGTCTTTTCAAGTACATTCGAATGTTTTCAAGTACATTTTCAAGTATATTCAAATGCTTTTTGAAGTACTTCCCAATGCATTTTGAGTACATTCAAATTAATTTTTTAGTGTATTCAAATGCATGTTCAAGTACATTGAAATGCATTTTAAAGTACATTCAAATGCATTTGCAAGTATATCTGAATGCATTTTCACACACTAACATAACATAACACACAACACATATTGTTGAGTACATTCAAATGTTTTTGGGCATATTTTCAGGTAATTTTGCACTTATTTTTAGTACGTACATTCCCACGTGTTTTCAAGTACTCTGCAAGTATTTGCAAATTCATTTCAAAGTATTTACAAGTATTTTCAAGCATAGTTGCAGGTATATTCTAATTTAATTACAAGTGTGTCTTTGTAAGTACTGTACTCTGCCAGTTGAAAATGTTTACTCCACATTCGCAGCGCCATTCGTCTATAAATACACACTTTATTTTTCTCGTTACTATCCTATTTTGTTGCTATTATTTGAAGTTATTATATATTTAGAATCAAGTTTCGCAGTTGAATATATTTTGAGTTTTTAAGTTAGTTTATCGTGATACCAGTATCAATCAAAATACATATTTTTCCCACAGTCATGTTTACATGAGTGTACTTATTATTATTATTATTATTGTTATTATTGTTGTTATTATTATTTTGTTGTTGTGAATGATCATTATTATCATTGGCATTATTAGTGTTGATATCATTCGCATTATTATTATTAATTCACTTCTTAGGCAGCAGCAACAATGAAAGTGTGATGGCAGCATCTGTGCTAGTGTCAAGAAGTGTGTGTATGTATGTGTGTGTGTGTGTGTGTGTTATATTTAGCTCCCTCCATCCCAGACGGCGCGGCGAACACAAGAGCCTATTCTGGTGTTGAGAGCTGTGCAAACACACAACACTTGATGCCGTTCGGGCCGTGGCAGAGCTAAAGCCGCCATAATTATCTCTTGTTTGGAGGGCAAACACACGGGAAAATGGGTGTCACTTTGAGTTTTAGCTTGGGATATACTCTTGCTCCTTCCTTTTGTGATTTCTCCTCACCTGTGCTGCCTCTTACCCCCCAATTTCTCAGTTTGAATGAAAGTTGGAAAGGTTTTTTTTTTTTTTTTTTACGATTTTGGGGTTGGGTATTTCAAGCTACATTACATCAGCCTGCTTCCGTAATCCCATCTGTCATTCTTGTGTGAGGGGAAGGCTGAAGTCAATTTCCACAGGAATGTTGAGTGCATAACTCATGAATGAGTCCGCCGTATGGCTGCAGTCATAGAAGGCAAGTTCGAAATCACTAAAGCGTTTTGGGGAGAATAAAGTGCTTCGTTAAGGGCAAGGGTTGAATGGAGATGGATAAAAACCATCAGATATTGTGATATTAATTCAAATACCGCGTTTGCACAAGACTTATGGTCGACGCGTAAAATATATCGTTCATAAAAGAACATTTTTTTGGTTGACTTTCTCTTGTAGTTTTTCTTTTTTCATATGGTATTTCATATGGTTTCTGCAGTTGTGATGTCGCATTGGTTGTTTTATGTGGTAGATTGAGGTATAAAATCCCAACTGATGGTGCGCCTTATAATCAGGTGCGCCTTATATATGGATCAATATTGAGATTGGGATTGGTAGATGGGGAATGAAGTGATAAAGTAAGCTTTACCTGTTTCTCTTTTGTGTTTACAGTTGAACAATGTTGGTCATATTGACATTGAGTTATTATGGTAGAGTTATTATTTGAGGTATTATTGTTATTATTGTTGTTATTACTTTGAGTATTGTGATTGAAAAAGTTTGAAAATATGTCATTAATTGAGGGTGTGCCTTATAATCTGGCGCGCCTTATACATGGAAAAAGTTTGAAAATATGTCATTAATTGAGGGTGCGTCTTATAATCCGGTGAGCCTTATAGTGCGGAAAATACAATAGTTCAAAATTAACCCAATTTGGATTTTAAATAAATAAATAAATAGGGCCAATCATCCTGGATCAATGTAGCCCAACTTTTTACATGCAAACTAACCCCCCAAAATTGGTTAATTCTATACAAATCCAACCCTAAAATCAGTAAATTGGGTTAAATTGAGCTAACTAGTAGATTGCTCCCTTGTTGCCCCTACTGCTTTTAGAGTGAAGACCTCAGTACCAAATACCACCCCTCGGTGAGTATTTATGATATATTTTACATGATTTTCTTCGAATACATCATAAAGTTCACAATTGATGCCCTCTATGAACATGCATTCGTATGGACCATATTTTGTATTGACTGCAGTCACTAAAACACAGGGCCTTTTTGACCTCTGCATTATGAATGAGTGAGCTGTGAATTGCATGTTTTATCGGTGCCCTGGAAGCTCTTTTGAGTCATTTGGCGTGTCAGCTTTTTACACCTCCGGTTGAGCCAAAGCGCCAACGTCTAACAACCCGTTTGTGTGTCCTTCCGCATGTTTGCACACATACACGCACGCGTTGGAAGGGGCGGGTACGCTGGAGCGAGCGCGTGTCATCTTTAATGCATGCAGCCCCTGTTGGGAAGTCAACAGTTTCCAAAAGAAAAGCTTTCCCTGTAAACGCTACTCTAGCACAGAGTGATTGGTGATTGGTCGATACCTGAGCCTCGAGCAACTGTGATGTCATTTTCAGTGAAATGGCCGCACTCCGAGACGGATGAAAACGATTTGATTTTAATTACGATGCTGTCATCAGGAAGGCCGCAGAGAATTAAATGACTTCCCATTCAACTCATTCACTGCCATTGACGAGTATAATCGTCATTTTCATTTTTCAACGGTATTGAGAGGTAGAGTATTTAATGCTACTTTAATGTAAATTTTAGACTTGGAAAACACTTTACTGATGCACAATGACCAGTAGGTGGCGTCAATGCAACATATTTAGATATCAGCATAGTTTGCTTGTCCAAACGGTTGCATTTGCTGCAAAATACTTCTGTTCTACTGCTGATTATTAAAGAGCACAAAAAAAGCTGAATCAAACTATTTTCAAAGGAGAGTTTCTTCTTTCATTTAGTGGATGCAATGTAAATATATTCATTGAAGTCTTGTGTGTCTTGAAAATGTCAAAATGCTTCGAGATGGCAAGCAGTGAAATAGTAATGATTGTAGGCAAATATCGTGTTTGTTTTTGTTTCTACATTCTTAAAAAAATGATTAAAATTGAGGATATTCAATACCCTTTTATTTCAGACTAATTACTGTGCGAGAACTCAACCATTAAGTACTCATAGATACCGATACCAAGTAACGATACCACTAGTAATCCCATGTTTCATGTGCTTGGTTGAAATGCAGTTAACTTTGATGTCCTGCTAAGACAAAATGGACACATCAGTGGACACAAATAAATAGGCGAGGTCACACAATGGTATAGAATTGTCCTCAAAATTCAATGAAACAATGGAGATGTTCTTCTGCTGTCATAGAATTGTACTTGTGAGTATTGATAACTTGAAATAAGTCCAATATTTGGCATCGGTATGCGGTTCGCCCTGATGTGTTCGGTTAGCATGCAACTTTAGCATGCAGACATAACAGCGGACACAAAATACTATCAATAACTTGAAATGAGGCCGGGATTTAGTAAGATACGGCTGGGATTTGACCGGAACGGAACCCATGACCACGCTTTCACGGTGCCGCCCTTAATGCCTTGTTAGGTTTGTAGTTTTAGATATTTAAGAAGGTTTACAGAATCCTGTGCAGGGAACTTCAAAATTATTGTATTTTTTGATGTTTGTGCTTATTGTCAGAGGCAATCGATACTATCCATATTTCCCCTCATTCTTCTCGCAATTTGCTTTCGAGCAATAAAAGTTGAGTTTACAAAATCCAATACACAACCAACGACAAAGACGTATCAGTAGCTGCGATAAATCAGGTCATAGACTGGTCCAGCATGTTCTCTGCGACTTTAATCTCGTTCCTCATTCAGCTGACGGGCTTTGCGGGGCTCGCGCCGTGCTCACAAACATAGCTAAATGAGCAAATCTTGGCAGGGGGCCGCCGATCGAACGTCTGGGCTAGTCTCTAGCTGAACTTTCACCTCCGGCGCGCTCTGGTGGCCCGCTCTATTCACGGGAGCCTATTACCGCCCGTGACGTCTCTCTTTTTCTACCCTTAATGTCAAGGAGAGATGACTTCTCCATCTTTTTGTGCGGCTCCCTCACTCTCTCATCCCCCTCGTTCACGCCGTCCGTCACGCCGCCCCCCCGCGGGGCGGCCAGCCAGAGGTCGGACCTCCTTCCTGTCAGCCGGCTCCGGCGGGACGGAGGGTCGCCGACTGACATTTATCTCCACATAGATGACGGAGGCTCTCAGACTGGTGAATGAGATGCGCCGGGAAGCCGCGTGTGTGTGTTCCTCTGCGGATATACTTGAAAACCGTTTTCAGTTTTCGCCTGACAAAATGAGGGCATTTTGGAGAAGTGAGGACATTTAGGATTGTCCTCATTTGTTCAGAAGTCTTTTTGAAGGTCAAGACTTGCTTATAGTGTGCTATATTAAAGTACTATACTCATTTATATATACTGATGGATTTTTTTGGTTAAAAAACAAAAATCTAAAATTGAGTTGGCAATCGTTCCTGAAGGTTAGGAGCTAGGTTTTGTTTTTGTGAGGACCTCTTGGACTTGGGATCATTTCACAGGACCCCACAAATTCGGACCTATTTTTGAGCGTCATCACTTGTTTGGAAAGTATAGGTTGAAATTAGATTTTGAGGTTAGGTTAAAGGTTAGTGTTAGGCAATGTGTTGCGATGGTTAAGGTTAGGGACTAAAAATGCATACGTCAATAAGAAAAAAATCCTTGTGTGTGTATGCCCTTTTTTGACACGTGGTGGAGACCAAATCCCAGATTTGAATGTCTTTGAATTTGTAGGGACCATTTTGGTGGGCCCTGCAAGTTCTGACCTGTTTTTGTGGGTCAAGACATGATTTTAGAGCACAGGTTGAAATTTTGGTTTCAATCTTGATCTTGATCTTCAATCTGAAATGTGGATTTTGTTTGAGTTTAGGTTGTGTTGTGTGTGTATATATCCTTTGGTTTTTGGCACAATGTGAGGACCAAATCCCAGGCTTGCCTCTCTTTATGCGGACCAAGGTTAAGAGTTAGGGTTAGGCAATATGTTGCGCTATATAAGCTTAGGGTCCGGGACTAGGAAATGCATTGTATCAATGAGACTTCTCCACGATCATAGAAAAAAAAAAACTTTGAGTGTGCGTATGGATTATGTGAACGGGATTCTGCTGGCACGGAAAGCAATGATTTCTTTGCCGCTTGGCCGCTAATGAAGAAACGCTCAATGCAATACAGCGAGATGATAAAGTAAATATCAATATCTGAGGCATAACGATGCTCAATCGGAGGAAGCCCCTCATCCCTTGTATATCTTAGCGCAATAAACTTTCACAAGGCAATTAAATTGTTTTAAGTGTTAACAATTACACTGGTGATTGTTCAAACGCTCTCTTATATTGCGACGCAGACAAAATGTGATTCAATTTTATTAGAGCGCACAATCTATTTTTTTTTTTTTATCTGTTTAAAGTAGCTTGTTAGAATACCGTTATGCACCAGTGAAATCCCAGCATGCACTGCAATAGCTGGCGTCTACGTATCGTGCTCGGCAATTCCGAACAGATGTCGTATTTGGTTGCTGTTGTTTTACTTTTAGAAGTACAGCTCATCATCAGATTTTTATATTTTGTTCAATTAAAAAAAAAAATACAATAGCAGTCAAAAGTTTGTAAACACATATTTATTCAGCTGTTTTTTTTTCCATTATTTTAACATTTTCTGAAAGTGTATATAAAAATACGACACTCTTGACATTATATAATATTGATGCAATTATTTGGCTAAAATATCTTGATCAAAAAAATGTTTTATAATTACAGTAAAAAGAGTTTGGTTAAAAAAAAAAACAACAACATATTCTTTAATTCCTAAATAGTATATAAATTGATGGATTTTTTTCGGTTCAAAAACAAAAATCTTACTCAAAATGTCATGTTTTTAATTACACACAAAAATAGAAAAGGTTTGGTTAAAAAATAACCCAATTATAGGCCAATTAGGACCAACCCCAAATGTGTCAATTTGTATACGGGATGCTCAAAAATAACCCACATTGGTTCAAAAGTGGACCGACCCCATTTTTTGCTAAAATGAACGATTTAAAAAATTGGGTTGGTCCCCACTTTTTAAAATTTGATATGCGTTGTTCTGATGCAACCATTTTAAGAGTGTAAAAATCTTGGCTGAAAATGCACAAATGAATAATTTCAAAAGTTGTGTGGGTCTCCTTTTGATCTATTTTGGGTTGTTTTTGAGTTTTGTTTTCAGAGTTTAAAAACCTGCTCGAAAAAAAACAATTTCACTCAATAAAAGTTGCGTCAAAAAGACGCCACGGAAAAGAATAATTAATTAATTGATTAATTGGCTCGAGCATGTTATGTGCAGGCAATAATGAATAATTTTTTACAACAATGACATTTTTTTTCATTGTTAGCAGGCATTGCATTTTACTAGGGCTTTTTTTTTTGTCATTTTCCAAGCACAGAGGGTCCAGCTATTTACTTTGCTATTCCACCCTTGCAATGAAGTCCGGGTCCGTCGATTTTTGACACGGCTCTTGTTGGATCTCATTAACTGGTGCAGACATACCAAATGCAGTGTCCAGTGGATGTATATCACGTTTAACTGCTCCAACAAATCCCTTGACTTTCTCTTATGGCCTGATTGAGATTCTATAGCGGGCGCGGTGCTCAGCGCGTTTATCGCCTGACTTTTATCTCTCCTCGCCCCCCCCCTTCCGACGACCCAGCAGTCAGATATCACAACCGGGCCCCCTCTCCCTCCGCTGCCCCTCACCTTCCCTCCGCACACCATCAGATGACCCACGGTGCTATTCTGACATTTGTGGACGCTCTCTGAGGTGTATATTGGCGAGCGCGGGCATGTGGAAGTTACACCTTAAGGAATAGGAGCCATGTTCTCGCGGCTAGTGCCTTTACGTGCAGGCGGCTCATGTCTGAAGGGGTGTTTAATTAGATGGCGCCCTTCAACACCCGCGCCCGCACTTCATTTTTCCCACTCGTTGATATCGCCCCATCTCTTATCTACCTTATTCACAATTAGGTGCACATACACACTTTGCTCTTGTCTTTCCAAGATGACCCCTACAGCTTGTTAGCGCTTACACACACGCACACATAGGCTGTAAATATGGCCGCTGCGCAAACGTGGCCAGTAGGTTTTCCGCTTCCTTAAAGAGACTGATATGGAAAACAGGTCACGTCGACAAGGACGGGATGGTGTCAGCATGCACGTGCGCATGGGTAGGTGTGTGTGTGTGTGTGTGTGTTTGCATATGTGCTGACATGGGCTGTGTGCCCCCCTGCAGCTCTGCTCTTTGCTTGCCCAACGCTTATTAAAGCAGTAAATATGGCCGGCAACGTACATTTGACATCTTGATTTAATCCTCTCCTACTCTACACTAACACACACACTTCAATGCCTGCCGACTCTCATTAATATGGCATCACTGTAGCCTTTTAATTACATGTGCCAAATAACGGCCGTAGGGCAAACTTTCAACCCTTTTATTCCACTTGCGTTTTTGAAAGAGGCGCATCTTCCCGCCGCTCCAGTTTAGAAATGATTAAATACGGCGACACCTGTGCAAGTCATGAATAATAATTTGATTTTTAAATACTGTAAATATCGGTACACGTCGTAATATACAGTGGGCTTCGTGACAAAAAAAACAAACAAAAAATTGCATTGTTCCAGTAGCCAAGCTGCGATGACGTACAAACAAACAAAAATAAAATCATCGCGGCAAACCTCAGTCATCATAACAAGATTTTAAATCATCATGACATTTAGTGAAGTTGTGACAAGATTTAAAGTCGTAAGGACAAGATTGTTGTGACAAGTTTGAATCGTGATCACGTGATTAAAAGTTGTCATGATGAGATTTGAAGTCATCATTGGGAATTTTAAAATCCTCACGACTAGATTTAAAGTCATCATGATGAGTTTTACAGTCGTCGTGATGAGATTTCAAGTTGTCACAACAAGATAAGTCATCATGGAAAGATTTTTGCCATGATGAAATTGACGTAATCAGATTGGTCATCATGACAAAACAAAGTAATCATGATGAGGTTAAAAGTTATGATGAGCTTTGAAGTTGCTATGATGACTTGTAAAGTCATCATGATGATAATTAGTCATCATAATGAGGTTTAAAGTCATGATCAGATTTAATGTCAGCATGATGTCATTATTATTAAATTCATTATGATGAGATTTAAAGTCATCAGGATTGGATTTTAAGTCATGACGAGATTTAAAGTCATCATGAGGAGTTTTGAAGTCATATGATGCTTAAAGCCATGACTAGAATTTATGTCATTGTGATCAGATTTAGTCACGACAAGATTTTACAGTCATCATGAGGTTTAAAGTCGGTAGGTTGAGAATTAAACTCATCAGGACAAGATATAAAATCATCATGATTGGTTTAAGGTCATCAGATTTTCTTGATGAGTTTTAAAGTCATCAAAATGAGTTTTAGTCTTCATGATTGTCTTAAAAGTCACCATTTCAGATTTTAAATCATTATATAGAGCGTAAGAGTTACCATGATGAGATTTAAAGTCATCAATGCGATTAAAAATCATTGTCATGACAAAACGAAAAAACAGAACTGCTTTTTAAGGGTCATTTGGGGCGTGGGGTTGGACGGAGCTTGGAAGGGGCATATATATTCACAATTTTTTGGGGTGTTTATACCCGTGGGCCAAACCCGCCCCTGGTGTCACATTCGCTGGTCAAAAGCCTCTTTGAACGGGCGTTCCAAAGCATCGCCAATTCATCAGCTCTCTTTTTCTAGATGACACCACGGCCTATAAAGCAGGCGCACTTGTTGTAAAGATAATGAATCCCCTCTTTAATTTCGAGTTTGGCACGCTTAACGGACAGCCCAAAAAATGGCTTCCAACGCGGCCTCAATTACGCGCACCGCACTCTTTATTGCTTGTCAATGACTCCGTAAGTGTTTTATGCTTCATTTTTATTTGCCCGGCACGCCGATCGTTGAGGCCGTTCTCCGACGACTTTGCAAGATGCTGATGCGGAGACAAAATTTCTCGCTTTTAAGGTAACAAGCTGCCACAGCTGTCGGGACATCTTGCTGATAAACTGATGCAATCGATTCCAAGACGCGAACTTTTTAACTGCTTTTGTCGAACTTTTGCATCCCCAGTACGAGACACGTCACCTTGAAATATTTTTGAATGGTGCTAGATTTCGATGAATCTCAACTATTTTTCACGTAATTCATCCTTTCAAATATCTGCCGCCTTACTTCTGGGAACTCATCTTTTTCCAAGCGGATTTCACCTGGATATGAGATTGATATTACACATCATTACACATCATTGATCAAACTCTGTTTATAATAGTTAACCGACTGACAAGTACTATCCAGAGGCGTCGGGCCTGTTTTGTAATCAATCGATGTTTAAAACATGAGGCATGAAAAATGACAAATGGAAATCAGCGCTGAGTAATAGGAGCCATCGATACAAATTGTTTCCCACTTAAATGATTTCTTTGCCGACATTCGGATCAAGACAAACCCTATGACTCAAGATGCTTGGTAATTTCATCACACTGCGCAAGTACAGGGGGCAGAATTGACTTCGCTGGCTCCAGCTGTCCAAGAAACATAGAGATACGTAGAAAAACAAGATATACAGGACGACAAGGCCAGTCGGGAAACGCCACACGAGTAGCGAGCCGAGATATTAGGAGAGAAAAAAGGAAAGATGATTGTAAGGGAGCAGAGAAAAAAAACGACTCTTTGCTCATGCCCCATTGAGGGTATAGCACAAGCCTGGAAAAAAAATCCTTAGCACAAATACAATAAATGCATAACTCTTCTCTTGCAGTGATATTGCTAAACAAAGAGTAAAATTACTCAGGCAAGATGGACACATATAGGGGGCAGTAATTAATAGGGATTGCACAGGATTTTTTTGTTCAGCCTTCTGGGCCAGAAGCGCAATGAATTACATGGGGAGAATGCGCTGCCTGTTAGTCTACGGCATCATAGTGCAACAGAGAATAGGCCAGTCAAATAAACTAAACCATAACAAGTAATGTATGACACGAATGGCCATAGTATGCTTTTATTTGTGTTTATTTAAGTCCCTCTCTGAAGCACGGTCTGCGTAGGGCAGTGATAGCTGCTCTTGCTTCTATCACTGTAGACTGTAAACTATTTGGGGTCCCTGCAGACCGAAGACCAGAGACACTTGAGGTGGGCTCCACCTGGAAGCATCCACTAAGCCGTCTCCCGTCCTAGTACTAACCACGCCTGAACCTGTTTAGCTTGCAAAATCTGGGCCTTCTCAGGGCAAAATGGGCGTGAGCTCCATTTTTTTTTATTTTTTCATTTGCTGTTCTTTTTTTTGACGGACTTTTTTTTTCGCAACCGACCAATGCTGCCACGGCGGTCCACCAGTCAACCGCAGTTGACGCATCGAATTACACTGGACTAGATGGTGTCGACTGTACTAAATTAGCATTACGCCGGTATAGCTTTTCTACCCTAAACACGTACAACGCAAGGGTTTTCCGTCTTGAGGAGGATCCGTTTGAGGAATTGCAGAATGAGGAAAAAAAATTGCCACGCAGAGGCGAGATCCCTTCTCGAGTCGCCCGCCCTTTTTTCTCTCCAATCTGCTCTAGAGCTGAAAGAGAACATTAGCAAGAGCGTGAAAGGACTTTCGGGCTAAAAGCGTTAACACCGTCCCAGCTTTAGATGGGAACATGTTTTTTTCATCAACTCATAGAAGATCTTTTTCTTTTTTTCTTTTTTTCCCCAAGTGCGCGTGCACTAAAATGAGACTTTTTCATCTCGGTATTGAGCGCACAAGGTTAAAATGACTTCCCAGGTTGTCTTGATGAATTCATTGAAACCCTTTTTGTGTCTTTGATGTTTCTCTGGAATATTTTTCTTCTCTTATCAGTGGTCTTTTCTTCGCGTACCTCCTCATTTCCGTCCGCTCCTTGTTCGTCCTTCTTCTTCCTGATTATCTGGGAATCTCTTCCTGGCGGAGTTTCTTTCACTGAGGAGAAAATGGGCCGCTCTTCTTTTTTTCTTTTTTAAATATGGGGCTTCAAAATGAGATGACTGCTGAACCGTTTTGATGTTGATTATGCAGTAACTACTTTTTTTTGTTTGATTATACAGTTGATTATACAGTAACTACTGTTTTTTTATGTAATGTTAATTGCTAATTTTTGTAATAATTCTGCATTCAATCACCCCCCCAACCCAAAAAAAAGAATAAATACTGGACATCAGCAAGTACATCTAAAAAGACTTTACATAACTCATAATTTTTCAGAGACAAAACAATAGCTTTTTACTTACAAAAAAAAAGGGTGGGACATGCAGTGTTTTTATTTTTAAATGAAGTAAAGTATGATTTACTGTATTTTATATTTACAATCTAAACCATAGGTGTCGGACTGGAGTCCTCGAGGGCCGGTATCCTTCATGTTTTCTGGTTTTCTTTGCCCGACACACTTGATTCAAATAATTAGCGCATCAGCTCTCCACGAGCTTGAAAATGATCCCAATAATTTGAATCTGGTGTGTTTAAACTAGAAGGGTCCAAAACATGCAGGATACCGGCTCTCGAGGACTGCAGTTTGTCAACTGTGGTCTAAATAGTAAAATTAAAAGTGGAACTATTTCTCTTAAAACTGAGCCCAAATAAAGCCATTTTAAAATAAAGTGTAGGCTATTAAATTTACTGTGTACTGAATGAAATATGCACTAAACATAATTACAAAATATTAACGAAAATAATAATAATAAATCCAAACAATCCTCCTTTGAAAAACAATTAACTCAAAAAGACGTACAACTTAATAAGACTTAATAACACTTTTGATTGATGCCACCAGAGAGGTATGAATTAATTGGATAATAATTTTGGACTGCGATTATGACTTTGATACAAACTTAGCTGGTGTTTTGTTATAGTTTGCAGATGTACCTAATAAAGTGTCTGATGTTGTGATTGCTGAGAGGAGATATATCAAGGTGTAATCATTCGCAAACCTATTAAAAGTCAAAACAGACATTTGGCTATGTAAACCGGAATTTGGTCTATGTAAACCGGTTCTTTTCAATTATGTTAAATATATTAAGACCCGCTTGGAAAGAGAAGACCCTTCACGTATCCCCCACTTGCCATGCCGACTGAATAAGAATATTATCTAACCGATATTCAATCAAATCTATCAAATTTTATTTGTATAGCCTTGAATCACCAAAGTTTCAAAGGGCTTCACAGGTGAAAAAAGAAATCGTACAGACACATATTTTCGTTATAGGTACACAAGAGCATCCCCTGCACAAAGCTCCCAGAAGGGGAAGGAAAAACACAAAAAAAACAATTTGGAGAAAATCAGAAACTTTTAGAAGGGACCACAGGTGGGAGGAGCCCCCTTCCAGGGTCAATAGATTGAAGTGGATGCTGCGTGTACCAAATACAGACAAATACAGATACACAATACAGATTACACATAACATATTGTGCCATATGGTGCAATGATGTCTAGATATTAACACTAACAAAAGAAAAATGTGATTTAAATCTAGTTTCAACAACTGTTAACTGCTTTTTTTCCACAGTGTTTATACAGGTTAGTCTAAAATTGAAAAAAAATGAAAGAAAATGATGCAGATTCTTATTTTATTACCATTACGCTTCACATGGCAAAAACAAAGCCTTTTCCCTGGGGTTATCCGTTCCCCATTTGGCATCGGCCCGCCCCACTATTTTTATTTTTTTTAACTTTAACAAATTAAACACAAAAAATAATAATAAAAAGAAACAAGCAAGCAAGCAAATAAATACTATTGCGGGCCACAAAGATGTGGATGCCGGGCCCTGAATGTCCCCTGCGCCGCAATTTGGACACCGTGGATGTAGACATTAAAATCTGAGCACCCTTAAAGACTTTCGTTTTTGTTTTTTTTCTTTATATATTTTATTGAGGTTAGAAATTTGGTAAACTTGCCAAAATCAGTCCAGATTCGCTCCCTGCTCGCCATGCAAACCACCAGCCTCTCACGCAATTCTTCATTTAAATCCTTTGGTCAATCTTCTCAAAAATAAAATCTCCAGTCCAGTACCACTGTTTAAAAATTTAGCGAGGGCTACTACAAATCAATGGTTGCCACGTCCTGTCCCAGGCAGTTTTTGATGTTTCCCTTTAACCAAAACATCTCATTGAAATGATCGGGGTCATTACAGAACGCAAATGTCCACATCCCCTCATATGATTCATTAACAGTCGTAAAGCGCAGCGCATCTGCCGGACTTGACGCCGCGCTGATAACAATCGGCTTTTGAGGTGGTAATCATACGAGGCAATTTCCATCCATATTCGGCGCCCTCGCTCCTGTCCCGATAAGGTGCTGGAAAAACCTTCTCGCTTACAGAATGGAATGAGATGTTAGATCAACAAATATAAGGCTTCAGTGCTGTCGCTCTTATTGGAAATGTGCCCGGAAGTTATCTTGCTGCTGCCAGCCGCGATGTGAGCGCAATGTAGGAATCATCGTACTTGTTAATTACATAACTGAATGCAGTCTGTGAGCTGGGCAGGTTGTTTGGATTCCGAGTTAATGGAAATATTAGTTCCAGATGACTTCATTTAGCACCCATGAAATCTTGATATTAACTGTTCCGGTATTTTCGGAAGTAACCATTATTAACAATTTCTAGGGGGGGGGGGAAAACTCCCTAAATTTTTACTGCAATAGTATGTTCTATGCAGCATTGTTTTTGACTTAAAATGACATCACAGAGCTCACATAAAAACCAATCAGGACTCAGCTTGTCATGTGACGTAATTCGCAAAACAGGTGAGCTGTCATTAGTTATCTGAGCTATGAGCCAGTATGATGTTATTTTCAGGCGGTAGCCAGTGACAAAATGGCTGCCTTCCAATGAATGAAAAACAGGAAATTGAAATACGGCACGACCTTTCAAATTAAAAGCACGCATTTCAAAATAACTTCTGATTACCACATTTTTCTGAATACTTGTCGACCAAGCTTATAACACGACCCCCTTTTTACTGCAATTTGGGTGAATTTACAAAAACGCGTATAAGTCACATATATAACACAGATATGTGGAAAAAATTGAGTTAATTTGTTATAAGTCGAGGAAATGTCGTCTGCTGCTTAATTCGCATTCCGCAATATTCTTTTGTGTTTTTTAGACTAGCGGGGTGGGTGCATAAAAAACACTTTTGTAAAGAAAACTTCCCTTTAAAGATGATCTAGTGTATCACGGCGAGAGTTTGAATCAAAAACCCAAATGTTTTGTGTTCCACTTCCAACAGCCTAATTGAACAAAATGCCTAGCAAAGAACACTGTGCCTACTGTGAAACATGTCAAAGGCTTTCTTATGTGCCCGTGGGCACCATGTTGGTGGCACACATCAAAAAAGACGGATAAGAAACAATAACCAACAAAGATGCGTTGGCCGTATTATCTTTATGTATTTTGTGAAAATATTGCAGTTGAAATGAGGAAATGACGGCTTTTAACATGTAGAAACCATGTCCAAAATATGTAGAAATTTCTATTTTCATTATGAAATCATTGCACATGTTTTTCCAGTAGTAGTCTTCCGGACCTAATTTGCAGTCACTTTTCTCTTTGTGTTTGAAGCCATACGATTATTCCAAATCGCTTGGCGTCCGTTTTTTCTTTGAAGACGCATGTTATAGAATTCGTTACAGCATAAACATACGATACAAACTGTGTTCAAGACAGCTGATGGAAATGAATAAATAAGTCATTATTTCCTAGAAGAGCACGTGTGCACTTAGAGATGACAATATTACAATTCGTGTTGCCATAACAGCAGTTTTCTCTTTCCCCCAGGCCAATAATTGATGTGCAATCCAATGAGGTCTAATTTTCCCGCAATTTTCCCGACACATTCATGCATTTTTTTTCAAATTCCTTTGCTGGTTGGCTGCGCGAATCCACCTAGTCCCACCGCCTCATTAAATCCCACTTTTTGCCGCTTTAAAATGCGCTGGACTTTTTTTTTTTTTTTAATTAGTTTTAAAGAGTACATGAGCGTCAAGGTCGGAGCTCTTCTTTTAAGCCACCCCGCATCGGGCTTCTCCTCCATGCGGCTTTTTGTTAGTTATTTCCTGTCCCACCATTGCGCAGCCGTTTCAGATTTATCAGCGCCTCAACCTTCTCTTCACTTCAAGGTTGCGCAGCCTCCCTACTCTTTTCTCCCGCAACCATAAAAGAGGCGTCAACTGTAAATTGTCGAGGCGAGGAGAAGATCTGTGTCTGTTTGTACAGCCCTCCGCGGCATCCTTTAAAATACCTGACGGCGGCGTCCCCTCGGGCCGACTGGCCCCTAGATGTTTGGCTGCCAGGTTCTCGGTGCCATTAGTCTGTCTCGGTCACTAAAGCGTGACTTGAGCGCCACTATTTAAGAAACGTCGTCGGACAGGCTGTATGACGGATGCCAAAAGTGTGATTTAAGTGCTGGTGGAGTTAGTGAGCCGTGAGGTGACTGCTCACTGTGATTGTTTGTCTCAACGGTTACTCACCAAAAATGGCAGTAAGGACACTCCTCTAGATTTGGGGATTCAAACGGAACGGATTTTGGATTTTGACATTTTCTGTCATCGTAAACACAACATTTAACAACATTTAAATACTGTTCCGCAGCGGTCCCCGAACTTTTTATCACCTCTGACCGATTTGTTACGGTGCGGCAGAGTGGGTGAGGTGGTGGAAGACAGTGGACCCAAATGCAAGGAAGGTGCGCTCAAAAATTCAATATGAAGACGAACGAAAGAAAAGAAGAAGACTGCATACACGGTGGCAAACAAAAACGCAGATACAGTGGACCCCCGGGTTACAGCATCCCTGGCTTCCGTTTTTTTAAGGTTGCGTTGTGGAATACTGAGTTTTTTTCGTCCCCTCGTTAAAGTATTTTCCCCACGCTGAGACAAAAACAACTGTCATGACCCAAGGCCCTAGGCCATTTTGAAACGAGTGAGGCCGACCAAGAGCAGACCGGGATTGTAGTGACGCGTTGCAGGGAGGCAGTTTGACTGCAACAGAAAATACGCGCAATTACCTAAAAGCGCCTACAAATGGAGACAAAACAACACAAATACATATAGGTCTCAAACTCCAGTCCTCGAGGGCCGCAATCCTGCATGTTTTTGATGCTTCTGTCATAAAAACACGTGAATCATTAGCTCATCAACAAGTTCTACAGGAGCTTGAAAATGTTCTTAATCATTTGAATCAGGTGTGCGTAAGAGAGCAGTATTGAAAACCTGCAGGTTTGCGGCCCTCGAGGACTGGAGTCTGAGACCTATACGTATTTGTGTTGTTTTGTCTCCATTTGTAGGCGTTTTTAGGTAATTGCGCGTATTTTCTGTTGCCGTCAAACTGCCTCCCTGCAACGCGTCACTACAATCCCGGTCTGCTCTTTTCAAAATGGCGGAATGGTAAAGCTTTGTTATATCGCGAGTGGTTACAAAACCACGATTCTGGAATGGGATAGTACAAATAAACTCATTCAGCGCCATTGACGACAATAGACGTCAAAGGTCCATTTTTACTGTGTTCCGCGACAACTATAGAAGTCAAATGTCCATTTTAACTGGACCAATTCAGAGCAATTTTTCCATACATTCTGTGGTTGTTAATCTCCTCCCTTTGCCCAAGTCACCAATTAAAACAATGTGTTGACATATACAAGCGACACACCGATGACTTGCTGCCCCCTTGGCAGCACTTGGCGCGCGAGCAGTAAATAGAAAGTACCCAGGTTTGGGAAATCAAGATCCAATTTCTCAACTTTATGTCGGCAATTTGAAGTGCGGAGACTTACTAATTGCACATTGTTTCCAGCGGCAAATTGCAAACTACACCCAGCGGGGCTTGAAATTAGGCCGGACAATGTTTTTCCACATGGTCCACTTGCGCTAAGATAAAAAGCCCGGGCTGTCGTGTACCCCGCAAGTTTATACCGTCGGATTTGAATGGTCAATATCAAAATCCAATAGTCCTTTCTCTCCATTGTAAAATGTCCCAAGAGTGGGTGTAGATCTCCGGCTTATCTCTCGCGCACACGCAGCGTCCTTTCAGTGAGATAAGTGCAGCTTATCGAGCGATTCTCAACCGTCTTGATTCCTCAGCAATGCCAACGATGACGTTGATACAGTTTTGTGCGCACTTTTACAATAACGACCCATTAACCCGGACGGTCCGGGAAACAAACGGCGTCCGGGCCCGTATTCCGTGTCGCAAATTAGCGGTGAGCCGATGTTATTCGGCCATGTTGTCTTCGGCCCCTTGAAACTGATTATTGTTATATTGACATTCAGTAATGCAGCAATTACGCCGGGGATAATATGCTTGAGTAAGACGCAGCTGAGTGCGAGCGCCGCTGCAGATGGTGCTGGCAGCCGGCCCGCCGCCGTAACGAGGAGAGGCCGCCGACTGCCACGGGTTGCCGGGTTCGCAATTAAATGGCCATTGTTGCTGTCTTATTCCGCGTTAGCCAAGTGGTTGTCGCGTCCGCGCTTTGGGGTAGGATTGCGGCCATTGTGTCCTTCGCGAATATGACCACCCGCGCGTTCTTTTTTCTGAGAACACGCAAACGCCACACGGAGCGAGGTGGATTCGGACTCGGAAGATAGCTGATGTTGATGGTCTCTATTGGAAAATTGACAATGCTGGTCTATTGTATAAAATTTTATGAAATAAAGACATGCGGCATTTTGCACTAGCTGCATGTTCCGATTCATTTGTACTTGATTTGAAATGAAAACATGCTGTTCTTCTCATGGCATTACAAAGCAATAAATTGGCTTGCTGAAACTTGCAGAAACCCTGTTAAAATCTACTTACGCCCTAAAGTGCTTTCACGTACCCTTAGCTAAAAAACGCTAGTCTATAGCACATGAAAAGACAGCGATCCTGCATTTTTCTGACCTTCAAATGTCTAAATCCCAAATTGCTTGTCCAAAAAAAAAGTCTCTGTAGCTTAAATCTGGTCCGGCAAATAGAATTAGCTCTATAAAAGATTGCCATCAATGTTTGTGAATTTGTTGACCAGCAAACGAGTATAAACATCAAAGGCGAATCACTATTGTGTCCGTCTTAAACTTTAGTGCGCAATGACTCTTCTTTTGCTGGACCAATAAACAGCTGTGAAACTTCCAGGTAACTGCCTGGAAGCCAACTTCAGAAACACTTTGTGTAACTCAACTATATGTTCGTCTGTTGCATATTTTCGAACCAGCTCACCGTATTGCCCAAGGTGGCCTCACCCTTTAATCTCCCTCTGCCCCGAACGTCTTTAAATCACAACTAACGCAACTTTGCCGCCTCCCTATGCAACATCCCCTCCACTTGAAACCTTCCACTCCCATGTCTTTTTTCGTAATGTTACATTTCATCCCCATATTGATTGAAATTTTCAAATAGGGGCCGACCTGAAATGAGGTAGTGTTTTTTTTTTAAATTCTTATTATTATTGTCATTTAGAAGTCTTCCTCTATTATTTATCCACGGCTGCCCTCCCATAAACTGCCATGAAGAGTTGACGCTAACGAGACAAAAAAAATACAATTGAAGAACACCAGTCATTGCCCAAAAAAATAAAACAATCCAATTTAATGGCAAATTAGTTGCTGATCATCCACTTTACATTTTCTCTAAAGCTCTCTACCAAACGTTCATAATCACTCTATGAGGATATAGTGAGAATGCCCCAACACTGGCTAACATTCTAACGCTAGCTATTTATAGCACTAAGCTAACAAATTAATGTTTCTCCTGTTGAATAATGAATTTGAGTCCAATATAAACACACACACTATAATATATATATATATATATATATATATATATATATATATATATATATATATATATATATATATATATATATATATATATATATATATATATATATATATAATACGTGGGGTGCAAAACAATTTAAGTACGGCTCAGTTTGAAAGAGGAACTACTCAATTCAGTCCAACTCAGTGGGAATCCAATAGAGTATGGCTACATTTGTGAAGGTGTGACTCAAGAGCTTTTTGGTGGTCAGTTTACATACATTTGAAAAACTGTAAACAACCTTAAATAATAATATATCTCCAATATGAGACGAAGTGGAACAGTTCAATTTGATCCACATATATATATATATATATATATATATATATATATATATATATATATATATTTGACCTTGAAAATAACGTGGCGGCCGACAAAGACAGCCTTCCATCAAAGTCGTCCTCAGGGTGAAACAAAAGTTGAGTTGTTGCGGCCGCAAAGAGCGATGGCTGGACACGGCGAGAAATGAGGGAAGGCTGTCAGGCTAGACCGGCGGAAAGATGAAGGGGTCTGCTACCGCATAGACGAATGTCCCCACGGAGGAAGCCAAGAGGCCGTTAAGACAAAGCGAGAGAGGGATGAGGAGGGGCAGGAGCAGATTGTTGTTTTAAGGAGATTAACTTTCAGATAAAACCCGTCAGACAACGAGCAGACAGGGGGAGGAGGACATCGGCGCTTTATGGGGAAGGAAAGCGTAAATGCGCGTGGGAAGTGACCATCAATGCCAACATTGATCGTTTCAGCCTCGTCTGATTGAAGGCTTTAGCGTTAAATTGTAGACTCGAGAGCCACAAAAATAGATCATTAGAAGGCCATTCTCATAATGGCGTACGTGTTTCTTTGACGATGCGGCCGGGGATGTTTGCTATCTAGTTGGATTAAAAAAAATATATATTCAAAGCAGACTGACAAATGTCACTAAAAAAGGAGTATGCTTTGTTAAAGTTTAGCTCAAACTCAGTCCATTTAAAGGAGAACTTTCAGACAAGTTGTTTACAGTTTTTCAAATGCATGTAAACTGACCACCAAAAAGCTCTTGAGTCACAGCTTCTCAAATTTAGACATACTGTATTTTATTCCCACTGAGTTGGACTGAATTGAGTCGTTCCTCTTTCAAACTGAGCCGCACTTAAATTGTTTTGCATTCCACATTTTGAAAACTGTGTTGGATCATGTGTGTGTATATATATATATATATATATATATATATATATATATATATATATATATATATATATATATATATATATATATATATATATATATATATATATATATTATAATAAAAGGGGATGAGAATATTGAATTTTCTTTGTTGGACTTTTTCTTGTTTAAAAAAAAACATTGAAGCTTATTCTTTACTTTGGGATTAACAATAATCATCTGTTGACTTTTCGTTGACAAAAAGTGTAATATGAAGAAATCAAACCAAACATTGATTTTGCAATATTGCAGAGGTTCTTTTTGAGGTACTTTCAGTACAATTTGTTCCTGTTTTACCATAATTAGAAAACTGCCATTCTAGCTAGGGGATTTTATTCATATAATAGTTTTGGAAATATAATGCGACGCCTGCTAACGCCAGCCATCCCAAATATGCCGAAACATCATTTCACAGCAATTTAAAACGCTTTCCGACGGGATCGTCTGCTACTGCAAAGCTCAGCGTTGCCGCGGCGCGTGAAGCTTTCGGGCCTTTATTCGGCCAGGATATAAGTTTGGTTATAAACATAATAAAATGCCTTTGACGAGATTTACCACTAAATCCAGGTGAGAATGACTTTTCCCGCTTTTTACACAGTTTGGCTTTATCCGATTGTTCCGGCATTAATCACGGTATAGCCTATGTGCAAGGATGCAAGTATATATTGGAGTCCTGCGCGGGTGAAACTTGTCTGTTTTATGAGACACCATAACAGAAAATTTATTCCGAGGGATAAATGGAGAGCCGGCAGGAGCGTGGTTAAGTTGTGTGCCGCCAAGATGGATGGAGAGATGAAGCGGTAGACGGAGAGGGTCAGTAATCACCCACTGGTGCACTTGCAAACATTTCCAAAACTCAATATTTACTGTGTACCGGCTGGCTGACATCAATACAGCTGAGTCGAAATAAATGGAGATTTTATACCGCGCCGGCTTTCGATACTCAGCGAAATGAATACATACCAGCAAAGAAATCCAATTTACCCGGCCCCCGCTTTTGTAGCTATTAGCGTTAGCGTGATTTGGTGACGCCGGAGCAACGGGGGGATATTTTACCGCTCTTGGCCGCGCTCCAACCGTGACAATCAAAGCGAGGTTTTCAAATACAGCTTCCGTCAGCGTTAGATCTTTGCGAGGTAAATAATCGCCTTTGTTTTCCTTCCGTTGCCATTCCCTCGCATACGCAAGCGCGAACGCACAAAAGCACTCCCCGAAGTGGAGGGAAGGGTCGGGGTGTCAAGGGCGTGAACCCGCGCTGCATTGCAAATGAAAGCTTTTGGGCCGGAGAGACACGCGTGTTGCTCGCCATCCAGCTCCACGCAGGTGTGACCGTGCGCAGGTGCGTGTAAGGTTTTTTTTTTTTTTTCTGCTGATTCCCGTGTTTTTGTCCTTGAATTATACATTTTTTACAAAGTCTTTTATCCTCCCTCCGTTTTTCGCACCTCTTCATCTTCTCATTATTTATTTCAAAAGGGACAAAGCACGTTCATCAACATTATACAATGTAAATGTGCTTGAGTTAAAGAAGTCAATCCATTTTTTTTTTCTCATGGTTTGTGCTTAAAAGCCCCACTAGTCTAAACTTGACATTCTGATTAATATTGCTTGTGTGTGCTCCTGGGGGTACATGATGGCACTTCAGAGATCTTAACTAGGTTTCTGCAGGTATCGGAAAATCAAATTGAATACTTTATAACGCCGTGACAGGAAGAGTTCAGATTACTTTCAAATTAAGAGCAAAATAATTGGAACACGAAGCAACATATTGCTAAATTGTGTCCTAGTGGCTTTCGTGGCAAAATGGATGTCTTTATGTTTTTTTTTTTCCACAAATAAGTATTTACCTATAGTATTTACATATAGGTATGGATATTAGATGCTGACTGTTTGATAACCATGAGAAAAAAATATAATTGAACACAATTTTAACTTGTCTATAGAATATTTGTTGCAGTAAGAAAGGTGTACCATGTTTAGTACAAATAAATGAATAAATACCGCAAATACGTGAACGTTCTTCTTGGATAATTGTTCTTTGCAAGTAAAATATGAGTCAAAAATCATACATTCATGCCAAGAAGGTTAAAAAAGCACTAACACTCATTGCGATGTATAATGGGCGATTGCAAATTATTTCGTTGAATCAACTCTACAAGTACTAGTGATACCACATCACTCACCCACCTATTATTGAGTCGCTCCATTAGACTGAAAAAAAATCCTCAAAAACAATGATGTGATCTAGTCTCAAAATATCCTCAAATGATATCACTTCCACATGCATGAATGTTAGTTCCCCCCCAGGAAAGAGAAACCATTTCATGTTCCCGCCCCCGCTATTTGAAAAGGACCTGATTAGGCGCTCAAAAATGTCATGTCCTCCAGCGTGATATACACCGCCTGACAAATGGACAAACAAAAATAAATCAAATTCCTTCCCTTTATTAGAGGGAATGAAATTTGACTTTTAAATTCAAGTCATGAAGGAACCATTGCTTCGCCCTAAAATCCAAAAAAGCCACAGTCCAGTCATTTTATACATCACCTGCCATAAAACAGTCGCCTGCCAACACAAATCACTTCTGATAACAGTTCAACCTTGGCGCTCTACTGAGTGCCTTTCTAGTTTCAAACTGTTTTATTGTATGAAGCTGCACACGATACCCGGGGTGGGACCAGACAAAGACAGCGCGGGCCGAAAAGTCAGATCGCGTCTCTCCCAGGGGTCCGCGAGTCACTTCATCTTCCCGGGAGGCGCTTGAAAGGCTGGTCCAGCTCACGGGAACAATCTTCCCTCGCGCCGCGTCGTCACAATTTTCAAGTCCAAATTGAAAATCGACCAAAATGGACAGCCGAGATCGATCTCCGGAGATCAAACGCGGGAACGGCAACGCTCCCACTGCGGTTTTCCTCTCAACCCGCCGCCTACTTGGGATCTTCAAAGCGCCAGCCTCGCTCACCTCTCTATTGCTCGCCTGCATTGAGAAGATGCAGATTGAGAAAATGGTGAAAAAGCAAACCTACTGGAAAGTTGAAAATATTCACCTTTTTGTAACTACCATATTTTCCGCACTATAAGGCGCACCGGATTATAAGGCGCACATTCAATAAACAGCACACTTTAACAGTGTTTTCACATATAAGGCGCACCGCATTATAAGGCGCTTAGAATGGAAGCTACAGTACTGGCTGGGGTTGCGTTATGCATCCACTAGATGGATCACTAGATTATTTTAGCAATTGACATGGCTTCTTCTTTCATTGTTATCTCTTCATAAACGCCTGAGTAACATTACTAATACTGTACTATAAATTATATGAATAATATTAATATAATATTACTAATCTGCCTCATCACCAGTCACTTTACCGCATGCACCTTACAAAGCTGCTAATTACATGATATTTTGCACGACGATATACTGCATCTTTGTATATTTTGAATATCTTCCTCATATATATACAGTTTCTTCCACTTAATTTGCTCCATAATATGCTCAGTGTAAGTCTATTCATTTATTAATGCTTCATCATAACTGTCATTATTGCTCTTACAGTTTTTTTGTTGTTCTTGTTGTTGTTTTTGTTCTATTGCCTACCTTATTATTTGCTCAATTATGGAATGTATTCTGTTCGAGGAAGTGAACAGAATAAGAATTTAATTGTGTGGTATTACCATGCATATGACAATAAAACTCTTTTTTAGGTTAGCTTAGCAATTAGCATAGATTCTCTGTTTTCCCGTCATCACATCGTAAATTCTAAGTAAAAGTAAAATTTTAGGTTAATTTAACAATTAGCATGGCTTAAGTTAGAGTTTACGTTAGCTTAACATTTAGCTCTGCTATTTCTTCATCATTCCTTCATAAAAACCTAGGGAAAATTTTTAAGTTAGCTTAGTAGTTAACATGGCTTTTTCATCTTTCCTCATCATCTCCTTTGTAAGAGCAAAAGTATGATTTTTGGATGTCTTCTCCATTTCCTTGCGGTTCCTTCGTAAAACTAAGACTTTAGGGTAACTTAGCAATTAGGAACAGCATTTCATTTAATCTATTTATGAAAGTTTAAGTGAGATTTCAGCTTAGCTTTGCAGTTAGCATAGCTAGTCCGTTTGCTCGGCATACCTTCGTAAATGTGCTAACTTAGCAGAAGTGTAGATCAGTTGACGCTATAGATATGATGATTACGAACTTGGGAGCGACTTTAATACATGCAGGACTCAGCCGAAGTTCGTTTCCTGCTAACTGGTTTTACGTAATTAACACATCGATTTGACCTTGATCTCCGATTACTCACAATGTTTACGTACTTTCGTCTTTCCCTTTGGAGCTTTTTGGGAACCTCTTGGAATTTCAGTCTCAGTTTTACGCTTCGATGAGTTCTACCACCACAAACCGTTGCAAAATTTCTTCTTTCGTGCATCGTTCTTGGATGGAGGCATGGATGTCTATCAGACACTATTTAAGGATTTACGTTACGTATATGGTCGGTTCCTCGAAGACTCTAAATTACCCGAAGGTGTGAACGTGAATTCCAATGGCTGTCCGTCTCCATATGTCAGTCGGGTGATTGACACGTGATCTTTTCAGGGCAACTGATGCCTCTTTAAATCAGCCGGGATTGACTCCAGCTTCCCCGTGACCCCGAATAGTGATGTAGAAACCGCAGGGATGGATAATATATGATATTGTGGTTTTTTTTGCTATAAGTCGATTTCGATTTTGGTGGGTTCCGGGATATGTGACCCCCTCTTTTTCTCAAGGCGACATCATCGGCCTTCTTGCCGATTGTCCGCTGCTGTCGGTAAAGCTTAGCGACTTTGTGATGTATTTGACACAAACGCCATCAGCGGGACAGCGCAAGCAGCGGGGGGCTCGGCGAGATGGGCAAAGTGAAAACATAAACGTTGTTGCGTGTGTCTCTCGCGCGCGCACACACACGAGCCGACCTGGAGCGGGTACCTCGCTAGACAGGTTGCCTGTTGCTAAGCAATTACCAAGTCCATTACCCCTGCAACATGCCCGTAATGTGTGTTTTTCCCCTCTCTGTGTTTCAATGCTGGTTTGCTTACTTGTACTGAACGTGTGTGTGTGTGTGTGTTTGTGCGCATTTGCACTGTGAGCCGCTACCTGCTGTTGACTGCCCCCTTTAAAGTTGACGCCTATTTATCTGCTAGACACGTAGCATCAGGTAAATAAGACAACAGATTTTTAGCGAGTAGAATTACTAAAGCTGTGGTTGTACAGCTTTTTTTTCATGATGTGCATATTTTTTTTATTCAGACAAGTTCCCCCTAAATAGTGCAAAACGGTTTTGGATTTAAAAAAAATGCAAATGAGCCATTAAAACACAATTCAGCAATAAGTTGTTTTGTGTTGCATTTCATTTGTTCTTAATTTGAAAATACATATTTCCTGTTTCTGCCACAGCAGTTTGGTTGCGAGGAACCGCAATAATGTTAAACAAAAATGTAACATTGTGTATTTAGTCACCCAAATGTTTAAGTCTGTACATTTTTTTTAATAGCCAGTGATTAATGTTAACATATCTTGTGATCAAACCCCCCCAAGAAATGACAGAAATATTCAAGGGTCGTTTTGACCCGGGTTTTGCTTATTTCTCCAAAAAGATGCAAAAATGTAATAAATGCATACCCCTGCCATTTTAATTGATATTGTGAGTATACATAACCCACACAGAAGTGTTGTACTGAAAATCTATATTCAACATTCAGTTTAACATGACCCACTACATAAGGTGAGTTCAATGACTGCATTTTTGACACGATAAGGTGCACAGGATCATGAGCCGCTACAAACAATCTACAGGAAATATATTTTTGTCATGTTGTGAACACATTTCTGCAAGACACTTCGATTGTTAGAAATCTGGACCAACACAACAGTAACACGCCCGATGCGTTTACCAGTGGAGAATGCCCCCTGGTGGCAAGTAAAATAGCAGTTTAAACTCCAAATCAAAACATCGATGGTGTCTTCTTCTGTCTTCTTTTGTTGCTTCGAGATTGCCCCCTGGTGGCTGGTAAAAAAGGGCAGCTATGCCACACTGGACTATAAACCTAAGGGTTCAACGCGTGAGAAAAAAAGTAGCAGTTTATAGTCCGACATATATGGTGGATTTAACGATAGTCTCCGAAACCTTGTTAGGATCTCCCGTACCCCTTTGATTGCCTTCACATACGCCCAAGTGTATTCCTACACAAGGGGAAAAAGGCCCAGGGTGACCGTCCGTGTAGTAAATATGCGCTCCATTAAATCCAAACAAATATAAAAGACAAGAAAGTGTCTTCTATTCAGTTGCATGCCAGCTCCAGAAGCAGGATTTATTGTCCCGCGCAAGTGTTTTGCGTCCGCACCCGTGTCGGCGCTTGTTGGGAGCACGTTGATATACAACGCGGCGGCTAAATGCAAGCGCATGTGCTGGCTGTAAATTTGCAGGCGAGCTATTAGTGGAGGCTGAGACACTTTAGCGGCTGTGAGGCCACCGCGGAATGGATTTAAAAAAAAAAAAAAAAAATCACCTCGGTCCCTCGCAGTCACACTCGCGGGTCCTTGGACAGATGGCGAGATGAGCACAAGCAAGCTGTGAAACACTTCTCGCTCCCTTGGCTTAGAGGAACGCGCACGTTGTTTGATATCTGCTTGGAGTCGGCGACCCGCTTTAAAAATCCACCTGTCCGATGAATCAACTTTTGTCCCCGATCGTTGTACTGCGATACGTGCAACTAGTGTTCCTCAAATTTATGCTCTTCAAAACGACGTGGTTTTTGTTTTGTTATTTGTGCACTTAAAAATACACCAAAATATCATATTTTCAACTTCTCAAATTTTGATTGCGTCCAAAAAACCTAAAATGGGTCAAAAGGGGACCAGCTAAACTTTTTGGGTTATATATTTAAGACCAAAAGTTGGGTCACATGACTATAAAAAAAACTACAATATTTTGTATATTATGTGCATCTATTTATTGGTTGTTTCATCCAAAACATACAATTCATACATTTTTTTTCTGTTTTAGACTAAGCTGTAACCCGTATAAACACTGTAAAAAATAATTAACAGCTGTTGATTGATATTGCTTTTTTTTCTTTTGTCGATGTTAAAAAGAATACAGGTTTAGGTATACTTGTACAATTTTTATACTTAAATTTGTAGTCAGCATGCGGAGTGGGTGGGCGTGAATAGTTTTCTCTTTTCTGGTGGGGGGCTTGGCAAATACAGTCGAAAAGCACTGTGTGAAATGAATAACCCAATGTTATGGTCCAAAACAACCTAATTCCTTATTCAACCCACTAAATCAAAATGACTATCCCAAATTTTGGTGATAAATGAATAACCCACAAAACAGCCAATTATTTTGGGGTAACACAACTCTGGGTTAGATGAATACCCTGAATAGTTGATCTATTTTTGACCTAAATATTTCGAGTGTAAGACTCACATCTTGTTCAAATTATGAATTTAATACCTTCAAAAGTATTTGCATACTTTATATTGCAATTGAAAATGAAGTGTTAAATCCTTAAATCTGAATAATGTGCTTTGTTCCTTTAGCAAAGCTAAATTGAAGCTAACGACATATATCCATCTAAGGGGGCGTCCATTTTGGCACTGACTGTCGACTGAAAATGACATCACCGTTGACATGACTCATGTTTTCAAGTATGGTCGAGTTTAGTTCTGATTGGTCTTTTCTTTAGCCTGCGCGACGGCGATGTCATTCCGCTGACAAAATGGCCGCCCCCGCGAGATGGATCGCGACAAATATATTCATTTTCCGTCCCTGTTTTGCTGTTTGTGCGACTGGGCAAAGTTTTCAATAACCTCCCCCACCAAGAATATTCAATCCTCAACTTTTTCGCACTAAATTCTGTCGCTAACGGGCCGCGGCGCGATGTTCCTCAGCGCCGCGCCGACCCCTCTTGCGATTCGCTATCTTGGTTCTGCTTCAGGCATCGTTTTATGACTTATGTCCTGCTTAGTCCCACCGTGGTCATTGCACATACGCAGCATAACTTCCAACATAGATAAATGTGTCGACTTCTCTCCGCCTCAAAGTGGCAAGAGAGCCTTTTAACTGTCTCATTGACTCCGAAGCGAGCCCGCTGCCGTAAAACCGCACTTGTGCTTGGTGGGCAATTCATCAGCTGCGATCCAACCTCTAGTTATTGGTCAAACAACACACGGGCGCCAAACGCGCTCAAACCACAATAGTTCACTTCCATTGACCTTTGAAGCCCTGGAAAGCAGCGGATATTTATTTGGGAGAACTTGTGAAAAGTGCGTTTGCCCTTTTTGCCCCTTTTGGCAATCACATTGGGAGCGGAGCTGAGGGGTGTGTTTGGATCAAACGGGACTGGGCTGGACGCCCCGCACCAGCTGCACACCAATGTTGCTCTGCTGGAACACGTTGCCGCGAGGTTTCGACAAATCCAACGCGCAAATTTATCATGAACGGGCCCCGGGTTTGTAGTGAAAGTTGCTAGTTCCGTTCCTCAACTGCTCTGTGTGTTTCCTCGCGATAAAGTCATTGAAAGTATTAACATCATTTATGTTGATACACACAAAGGTGATTGATAGAAAGCGATTTGAAACATTTTTAATTCAGCTTGTGCAGTATTTTGTCCAACCCTTTGATCATTACATCAAGGAGAAATGATTGAAGGAACACACTAGGGGGCTGAAATTTCACCCAGATGTGAGTTCAACATGGCACAGCCACTACCACAACACAGTAATTCCTCCCTCAAAAAAAAACGCAAAAAGTAGCTGCCCCAGCACCTAACACTTTAGTTTGTCTTGTGTTGGTTGAGTCCAATTTGTTTGTTTTTTAACAAGGAGCCTAATAAAAACTGATTTCTATATTACCCTCTAGTAAGTTAGCAAGCTAACTATAAGCTAGACTCACTCGTGAATAGCTAGCTAGTCACACTTTTGACGAAGATGTGTTATTCATTAGTCCCATCTGTTTGCGCTCTTTGACCCAAAACGAGAACTGAAATAAGGACTTCTTATGCTAGCCACACACTTAATTGAGAAGTCCCCCTCACAGCTCCAATATCACTGCACTGTTTAAAGAAGAAACACTACTGATAGTCTGCTAAATTTGCTTTTCAAATTAGCCACAAGCTAAGTAGATGTTTTGACTAAATTGAGAACAATTATTAATGCTATTTGACCAGCGCTGAATGAAGACGTAGACTACTATGCTAACTTTTTGTGCTACTAAGGAGCGGCCTTTTAATTTGGATTAAATAGCACTCGTTTAAGTCCTATTTGTTTGCGCTGTTGGACAAAAGGCAGTCTGAATGAAAATATAGATTTCGATATGAACTTCTAGATAGCTAGCGAGTTTCATCGTTAATTTAGATGATCTCGGCTAAGTTATTCATGTCTCATGTAGAGAACTGAAATAAAGACTATTACTATAACTTCTTATACTAGCCACACAATTAAATTATTCAGAATACTACGTTATCTTTTTGTCCTAGCTATTAGCTAGGTAGCGGCCTCTTAATTTGGGCGTGAATAGAACCGTCTCGAGTCAATTTTTTTGCGCTGTTTGATCGACTGATGTTAGCTTGTTAAGCTAGCTAGCCACACTGTTAATTTGGTTCCTTTTTGGTTCTGTTTTTGACTCCATGTCTGGAACACGGAGTAAACGTCACCGACTTCATCTTTAGTTTCACGATCATCTTATTTCTTCACTTTCTCACATTATTACGACCTAGGCCATTACGCTAACAGTCCATCCCGTTCCTCCCGAATTCATCCCCGTAACTAGAGTCCTGTCAGCCCCGAGTCTTTGTGCCAAATATCTTTATGTCTGTTTGTGCAAACCTGGAAAAATTCATACGTCTCGCCGCGTTTGATTTCCACTCTCCGTCTTGTTCATTTCGCTCCCTCTTCAAACATCTTTCACTATTACAAGCCCTGCTTGCATCTCTTTCTGCTTCTTCCACACACGCCCCGTCTCATCCCCACGCTCGGCGGGTAGCGGGGAAGGTGATTTATGACGCGCCTCTGTTGGCTACAAATGGAATGTTTTATTCAGAAGTTAGAAGGAAGTTGCTGCCTCTTCCACTGCTCTCCAGAGCCTTGCTGTAATACACTTGCACATATTCGCGCACGCACATATGCTTTTTCGGACACATAAGTGATATATCCCTAAATGACGGGAATCGGGCGAGGAAAATATTGACAGGGAAGCAAACGCACAATCGAAAAAGCGCGTTTTAATGTCAAGGTCACCGCTTTGGGCTGATGTTTGTCAGGTGCGTTTTTGCATGCACAGTGTGAACCCCGATGTGTGTGTGTGTGGGTGTACAGTAAATAATGCAGCAAGATTGCTGTGAATATTCATCAACTATGAGCCAGTGACAGGTACCTATGTACCTGTCACTCAAAGCTTCAGGTGGGCTCTGTTTGATGAATAGCGCACACACTCACACAGCCACCACTATAGAATGCGTTTTTCCTCTCACTTTACTGCCATCTTCTTAATGGCTACTCCATACGTAAACAATCTAACGAGATCCTATAGAAATGCTCTAACAAGACATTCCCTTCGGCCCGCCACACATCAAGTGATGCTGCCAAACTCAAGTGAACTGGACAAGCTAAAAAAAAAAAAAAGACTGTCTGTGGTTCTCCCGCATTGATCTTTACTTAAAAAAAGCAGCCATACAAATGAATCGATCAATACGAAATGCTCCTTGTGAGCTGTGTGCCTACGGCGATGCTAAGCTAACATCCGTGCTTTTCCCATGCTAAAACGGTTGCTAAGGAATCAGTTGAGCGTCAGCAGCCATAGGAGTTGTTTACTGCAGCTTTTGGTAGCCAAGATTGTACCACATAACAGAAGCAAGCAGACCGAACCAACGTCTGAATCCATTCGTGTGGTGGCATTAAGATGAGATTTATTCTGCGTTAGGAATTCTTCAAGCGCTCTAGTTTCTATTGTTTACTTACCGGTGTTATCTTATTTTGAAGTATCCGCCTTTTAATCTGGTAGGTGTTGGATCGTTCACATTTAATTTTAGCTTTGAGCGCGCAATTGAAGAATGCTATTTACATACTTTAGTGAAAATTTCCTGCACATTCGTTCATGATTTCAGGAATAATCACACAAGCATATCATCGCATCAATAACCACGGCAAGTATTAATTTCTTACAAAATTGTCTAATTGCAGTATTTTAATAAGACAATTTCTGAATGGAGCCACCTCATTCACGAGGGCAGCTGGGCAAGAAGAATGACCTCCTCCTTTCTTTTGGAAATCCTAGGGGGGTCCAGTTGTTCCATGTCCTCTGCTGCCCCCTTTGGGATGGAGGTTCCACTTGCAGCAACCTCAGCACATGGCTGGCAGGGGCCCTCGAGGAACGTGTTTAGACACCTTTGGCGCAGAGTAGAGTAGCGTAGAGCAGAAAACGTACCGTTGGTGGAAACATGGCATTTTCTTTATCACACAAACAGAGCATAAACAACACAAAAGACAGAGACAAAAACCATCAAACTAGATCGCCCGATGTGTTTACTTCAGTTGGGTAAAAACTTCTGCCATTAGACAGAAGTTCAAAAAGGGAGCAACCAGGGGGTCGGAGGTGTCCTAAAGGATGTTCTTAGCTCTGTGTAGACAGCGGGATCCGTGCAGTTCTTCCAGGGAAGAGTAAGCGCAGCCGGTGATCCTTTGGCCTGTTTTAATGACCCTCCGGAGCGTTTGTACGACTGCTGAAGCGAGCACACATGCGGTGTGAGAAGATGCTCTCAATGGAGCATGTGTAGAACAATACCGGTAGTTATTGTTTCTTTGGATAACTCTCACAAAATCTCTGCGCTCTGAGGACAAGGGCTATAGAAAGTAAATGACAAATGTCTGACAAAGGTACTTGAAGTTGTACATATGTTTTATATTTTTGATACGATATTTTTAAAACTTTTTTTTCGCATCTTTTCAGTTCTATGAAACAAAAAGTCGTTCCATAAATTGACACCTTGAACAGATACACGCTTGCTGTACCTGTGGTTTTCCCCCTGGTGGCTATTATGAAAAACTGCAGATAAGCCGCCCTGGACTATAGGATGCAGGGCTCAAATCATGAGAAAAAAGTTGCAGTTGGAAATTTAGGGTATTTTTCCAAAGCGTGTCCAAGTTGTCCATGCAAACGACTCGCTCGGAGTTGGCACTTGTGTTGATTTATTCCTGGTATCCGTCACTAAAGCGTCAGGACATGAGTGGGACGTACGGTCGCCGCTCTCTTCTGTCTTTATGACATGCACTTAAGGCTCCGGAGGCTCGGCTCTCCAAATGCTTCTGATTTAATTGAAGCGCGGGGTCCTGCTCCAGAGACAGATGCGCCGCTGCAAAGTGAATTATCCCTCACCTGAGTGCAATACCACCGGACATTAATTGCTCCGGTGCGGGGCCTTCACGATGACTCCTAATGCAAACACGTACAAGTACTTGTACGGAGAAACTAATTCTAACTTTGTCGTTTGGAAAGTGTTGCAAGTTGGACAGAAGAGGCCGTGCGGCGTTCTTTGAGAAAATAAATGATGCTCAGCTGCTTTTTTTCCCCTGAGTATATGATATAAATTTTGTTTAAAAAAAATCTCTGACCTAATTTCGATTTCGAGATTAGAGATTTAGCGCTAATATATACGTACTGTGTTTGTATTTAGTGTCTGGATGAGTTCAGAGCTTAAATTGTGCTGTTCACGTTGGCAAACCTTTAGCGTCAGTCAGAATAACCGAAACCATTTTTCAGACGACCCCAAAAATGGCAAATTGATTCAACCAATTGATTCAATTGATTCAAAAGTTTGCAAGCGATTTACATCGTCTTTAGATCTATAAATATTCTGTAAAAAGAACACCCACACGTATGGGCTGGCCAAAAGTAATTTCTTTTTGAAATTCACCAAATATTAAAAACAATAAATCTAACTTTTAAGACTGATTATTACTTGTATGTGTATATATATATATATATATATATATATATATATATATATATATATATATATATATATATATATATATATATATATATATATATATATATATATACCGACATATACTGACATATAAGAAATATATAAATAAATAATAATAATAAATAATATATATAAACATAAATAAGTATATTAAAGAAAATATCAAATAACTTTATTATATAATATATCACGCTTAGCAGTTGTTGTATGTGTATCTTGGTTCTGTATTTTACTGCCCCTTGTGGCCAAAATGTGTACACAAGGAATAGTTCAATGTTAATTGAAGTGCAGTTGGTAAATATATCCAGCTCTACCTTGTGAGGATGTTTTTATCTAACCTTCATCGCGTTCGCTTGCTCATGTCTTGCACTAAATGATCATATTTTTATTAACGCGCATTCCTTTCCCCCTGAAGGGCAGAGTTATTGTTTAAAAGGCGCGCCGGGACGACCGTGATGCTTTCAGGGTTCCCTTACGCTCAATAATGTCACGCTTCCCTGAAATAATAGCCAAGGATGTTTTTAACAAAAGATAATTGGCTGTAAGGGAAAAGTGGAGCTGTGGGAGCCTTGGCCTCATCTTTATAATCTTTTCTTGACCTCTGGCAGAGTTGACTGTTTGTGCGCGGCCTGACAAACGCTTGGACTTTTTGTTTTTGTTTTTTCTCCACCTGTCCTTGAATGTCTTTGTGATTTGTTTCCACGCATCCTCTCAATGCCAATCGCTTAGGAGCGATATTGGACGTGCGCCTTTGTTTGTCTCCACGGCATTGTCACACCACTTGCCGAACTGATGCGTCGAGTTAAATTGTCGCCGCGGGCTGTATGGCACACGCAAAATCTTACTATTTTTAGTGCAAGGAAATGGCGGGGTTGAGATTATTACTCAATTGGGCGGAGGCATGCAACTCATCATCCGCAATCATCGGCGCGGCAGAATAATAAATGAACATGTGGGTGATTTTGCACCCGCATGGAATTCATAGAAATTTAAATAAGGGGTTTTTGTACAAGCGGGGAAGGAAATTTTGTTTCACCATTTGGAACATGTTTAAGTTTTTAAAATCTACAGTGGACCCCCGTGTTACAGCGTCCCTGTCTTACATTTTTTTTCATGTTGCGAGGTGAAATACTGAGTTTTTTCATCCCATCTTTATGGTATTTTCTCCGCTTTGCGGTAAGAACAACTGTCATGACCCTAGGGGCTTGCCTGTAGTTGTGTTGTTTTGTCTCCATCTGCAGGCGTTTTTAGGTAATTGCACTTATTTTCAGTTGCCTCACTGCAACGCGTCACTACAATGCTGGTCTGCTATTGGTCGGCCTCACTCGTTTCAAAATGACAGAATGGTAAAGCTTTGCTCTATCGCGAGTGGTTACGAAACCGTATTTATAGTGAATTGTACTGCTAAATTCAAACTTGAATGGGTTAGCCATGACCCAAGATTGCTAGTGATGTTAAAGAGAGAAGTAAGAAGATGATTTATATGGAAACAAAGCTGGAGATAATCAAGAAATCTGAAGCTAGCCTAGCCTAGGGAATAGGGGCATAACAAGTGCCACTCAAAGGTAAATAAATCCTTTGTATATTTTTCATTTTTGATGTTTTCTGATTGTATACATGTATATTATATATACGTAGCACTTACTACACTATTTTGGTACCAATTTTGAATATATGTACAACTTTGATGTTTTTACCTGAGGTTCTAAACGCATTAGCTATTTATCACAGGTTTGGATTGCCCGTCGTACGGTGAATTTGTTTTACGAGCCCAACCGCGGAACGGATTCATCTCGTAACACGGGGGCCCACTGTATTTATCAACAACAACGGGCGACATATGGTTCCTGGGCAGTTGTTCGCCCGTACCCGCTCTCTGTCATCACATTGATATGGTGATACCTGCAGAAACCAAGTTAAAATTTTACGTTTACCTCCTTTAATAACCACTCAACTATTCCATCTTCTGAATTGACCTTGATTCAAATAGCGCAGCAAAACAAGCAGGATTTTTTTTCCTCTTTTGAAAGAAATCCCAATTTGCCGGCAGTCCACAGGTCATAATTTCCCCACCACCCATTTTTATTCTTTTTCCCTCAGCATCCATCTACGGGTGTGGCTTTAAGATAGCCCACTCTTTGGATTAAAGCGAGCGCCAAAGTGTTTATATCTTTGGATTTATCTGAGAGCGCCATGCAGAAAGATAATGAGGAGTCAAGCCGGGAGGAACAAGAAGCTCATCTCGCTCTTCCTCCCAGGATGCCGTTGTCACGCCGGCGGCTGTCGGACAGGCGTGACGGCTTGTTTATGGCCAGATTAATTGCCTTTACGGCCTTGTTTCTCCCTGTGAATGGCGCCGGCGGCCTTTAATGAACAGGCGCGGCTCCTTCGCCTTCCCGGCCGCCGCTTCACGCCCAACGCTCGCCGCATGACCCTGCACAGGTGACTGACTACACTTGTGTGTGCGCGCGTGCACGTTTAGCCTTTTTAAGAGGCCCGGCACCGCCGCTGAGTGGTTCCACCCCAGTGCCACCGGCAGAGCGGACCGCGACTTTAATCATTTCCCGCTGAGCCGAGGAGAGTCACGCCGGGCTTGGGCCGGCATTAAGCAGTGGGCGCGGACGCGGGACGCCAGAGCCTTCTGAAGTCTTTGCAAAAAGAAAAAGCCTTTGCCTTTACAAGGAATTCAAAGGGTGACCCGGCCTGGGCCATTTCTCCCACTGAGCATTTATGTTAACAAGAGTCCTGTAATATTTGTAACACTCTTAGCCAGATTCCTTTTGAAATTGGTTTGTTAAATTTAGAGGCGTGTATCACTCAGTAAAAGATTGTTCAAAATGCTTCTCACCACATGGAGCTTCGTGGAGCATGCAAAGTTTGATTCAGTACATACATATATATATATATATATATATATACACACACAAACACACACACACACAGGTGGGCAAGTTAGTTTTTTGCTGGTCCAACATTCCTCATTCCTCAGAGCGCCGCCCCCTTTCCGTCATCATCGGTCCCTCATTTTTTCAAGCCATACGAAATTGTAATCTTCGTCAGTAAATCGGTGTATTTTTGGTTTCATTGCCGTTTGTCTAAATTTCATTTGTCACATACACGAAAATTAAAAGTATTTCTGAGGTTGAATTTACATTAAAAAAATGTCTTTAATTAGGCTAAACTTCTATCTTGCATTTCCTGGCCAAGAGCCGATCAGAGAAAATGCAAATTTGTGTGCAGACCCATTGGTTACTTGAAAGCGTGACAGGACTGCATTGGAAAGCCATCTCAGAATACTCTTATCAGCAAGGTAAAGCAAAATAACACCTAATACTTAATTCTAAACATTACTTTCAACTTTTGGTTGGCGAAAATGTGTACACTGAGTTATGGATGGATTTTTTAAAAATGACTAAAGTAAAAAAACACTACCCTTAGCCAGTGTACGACGATGGGTTCTTGTGGTTAAAGTAAAAGATTTTAAGCTCGAATCGACCAAATCAAACGTGACCTTTGAGCACTGAAATTTCCCGTTGAATTTAAATAGTCCCCTCTTAACTCGTCACTTTCTTATTAGTTTGGGGGCTTGTTCTCGTCTTCTGTGTCCGTCATTAATCAGCCCGCCTCTTTTCTCTCTGCCGCTCTCCTTCATTAAGCTTGAAGTAGCGCTCGGTCCAGTGCTAATGGACAGTCTCCTTAACTCAGAGTTCAAGCACGGGGCCATGATTCTTTATACAAGTGTGCATCTGCAACCTTGTAAACAAGCAGGCCTTTTATTTGTCACCTGTGTGACAGCTATTTGGCCACCCGACCGTCAGGTGTGATGGGCCCGTACTTCGCGTGCCTTTAGAGAAATAGATCGAGACGACTGATACTTATTTTGTTATTTTCAGCTGTAAAAAGTTCATAATTTAAATGTAATCGATTTCATACCATTTCATGTACAATTAATGCCTTGAACAACTCACCCGTTTTCCATTGATTGTTATTAAAAAAACAATTTGATTATAGACAAATAAATAAACTTTTTACTGCTTTAGATTTATGTTTTTTTAAAGCTTATGATTCAACAGTGTCAAAAATATGACACATTTTGACAAAACGTCCCATTTTTGTATCCAAAACCAACATGGAACTATTTTACTACAAAACACCCTCCTTTGAAATGCCCCACACTTTGAAAGACGTTTCCTCGTCATAATACACCCTGGGGAGTGAGAAAGTGACACGTCGTTTAAATACGCTTTAAATGACATCAGCAAAATCAGTTTGACTGCAAAATAAAGCCCCAAATTGGATCATATCAGCCAGACTAAAAGACCCCATGGGACTTGATAGTCCTTAGTGTGCACGTCTTTTATAACTGACCCCACCGCCTCCTTTACAATCTTATTAAGCAACAATGCCGATGTCAACATTTGACCATAATGCCTAATAAAACACATTTTATAGTTGCATTCATTTACTTCGGGTTCTTCAGCATATATATGTATATATTGCCCCCCCTCCCCCCACTCTCCCACAACCGCCAAGCAGTCAATAGTACAGTTGTGAGTTGTTGCTGCTCGGCGGTAGAGGACTGCTACTATTGAGCGCCGTTATAAAAGCTTCTGCTTTATTGTGTGTTTGTTCCGGCATTTTAATGGCTACCTTTACAGCTCTTTGATTATGCGCTAGCTGGGAAACTAGAAGTGCTAACTACGTAAGAAAAAAAACAAAAAATTGCACATGTTCCCTGGGTACCATCAGAGCGGAGGAAAAAAAATCCATCATGATTTCGACTAATCATAGTACTGTATTATGCCGTCATGAAGATGCTTTTGTAAAAATGACCATTTTCAAACCCTTTTCTGCACCGGTTTTCGATTGAAGCCCACGTTTCTGCATCTGAGTTTTGCTACCTTCCGCCAGACACTTGATTGATCGCAGCTCCTTTGTTGATAAGTCAATCGGTTACAGGATTACACAAAAACTACGTTGGCAATCCCCGGGGTCAGCGGGGCCAGTCTGGCTGCTTTAGCCAATCTCCTCACTCAATTTCCTGGTCTGGTTATGCAGCTCATCTTCTGTGTCCGTCATTAGGCGAGAAGGATGCGACTGGCGAGCGCATTAACTGGAGAGAGAGCTCGTCGTCTTTATGCTTGGGTCACTCGGGGACGGATGGACTGGACTCGCGATCCAAATGAATCCAAACGGCGTACGCGGGTTTGGTTTATTCCGATTTTTCCAAGACAGACTCAGGAAAGTATCGAATAGCGGCACGGAACGCGAGTTTGCTCTAAATGGTTACGTCATTCTAAATGATTGGATGTGTCTATCGGTCTTGCATAATATCGTGTTTCAAACTTGGGACAGCGCAACTGAAAACCATCTTGATATTTGGAGTCAAACCGAGTTAGATTAGCTCTAAAATGAGGTCTAAAATGTAACTGTCAAATAAAGAAGTAGCATCCATGCAATAATCTTTTCAAAAGGGTCAAAATACTACTTATAAAATCTGTTTGCTGTAAGTAGAGGCGCTGTTTACATGTAAATAGCATAATCCGTTCCAAACTAAAAAAACAAAACAAAATACTCCTAAACTTTTTAAATAAATAACATTACTTGTAGACTTGGCAATATGAGTGCAGTTCATGTGTTTGCCTTGAGATGGCACTGGTGTGTTGGGAGTGCATGCTGAGAACTTTAGATCATTTTATTTGTACATTTTTGTTTACGTTTCCAGTGATCTATGCATCATTTTCAAGTCCATGGGAGCAATAATATTTATTTTGGGGTATTTTTGAGAATGTAAATTTACTTAAGCGTAGTTTAAGGTCAAGCGACGTACTTCCTGTGTTATGTTGTTCAGCCCTCTCCTTGTTTGAGCGAGCGTTGGTGTCTTCCATCCATCCATTTTCGAGAGACGCTTATCCCCGCGGAGGTCGCAGGCTTGCTGGCGCCTATCTTGTGTCTCATTATTATACACCGACAATTTCCACCTTTCGTATCCTGAATTTTTTCTTTCGTAACAAGAGAAAATATATTCCCCGAAGCGTAACGTAAAGACGTTCATGAGTAGAGATTTGAGGAAAATATAAATTCCTTCAACCAAAGATGATCACGCTAGTTGGGCGTCGTCACTTCCGTGAGGAACTTCAAAATAAAAGTGTCCTTTTGTTACCTGTACCGTAAGTACAGTTTATTTTGAAGCATTCTCACAACGTTTGGCTTTTACTATGATACACTGGCAGCGCATTGTGTCATAGCACTTCTAAAAAAAATAAAAATAAACAGCATTATTTATTGCCCCACACCCAAGTTTGCTGCTGTAAAAGTAGATCTCGGGGCACCCCTCTTCAATTTTACTATCCAAAATCCCCGTCTCCCCCATATCGGAATGGTTCGACCCAAACTGACATATTCCAGCTGTCTATCGCTTTATTTCAAATGAACTTTAGGATTTCTTTTTGAGAACGAGATCTTTACCATGATCCCAAAAGAGGACTTTATTTTTTATTTTTTTTTTGCGCCTGGTAAATATTCCCAGAGTGCGGCCGGGGTTGACTAGAGATAAGACGACCTGTCTGGAGCGTGCGCTATCAGCGCCACACACAAACACATACTGGAGCCTACTGACAGACTTTGAGTCCCCGTGGCAGAAAAGAGCCGAGCGGATGGCGGAGATGGCGCCGGCTGGACCAGGGCGCCCTCGGGAGACTGATACCTTGCGTGTGTGTGTGTGTGTGTGTGTGTGCGGGCATGAAAGGCAAATAGAAAAAAAAAAAGTCTTTTTCCACGGCAGATGGCGAGCTGCTGTGCGAAAGCGGTTAGGTTGCCATCACTAGAGAAGCAGGTTTGTGACAGATTTTTGGCTGCCGGGCGACCGGAGCCACCGCCGGCCTCAAGGTCGACCCGTAATTATTCCGGCTTACCTGGTAATGGTCCAAATGAGCCCAAGTGGTTCACGCAATTAGAGGAGGACAGTATTGTTTGTGTTGCTAATTGTCTTTGTTTATTTTTATGATAAGATGTCGGGGTTGTTACTTTTTCACCTTCATGTGTACAGCAGGGGTAACAAAGTGCTGCCCGCCCTCTGTGAACATTTGTTTTGTTTTGAGACTCCTCCCATCAGGGGTTTTAGTGCAGCTCTTATTTTTTCTGGGATTGCTCTTCTTCGGTTTTAAAAAACAAATTTAATGTGATCAGTTAGTCCTACTATTATCACCTCACGACTATTTTATGACAAGTTTTTTTTTTTCTTAAACATATTGTTTCTTTCTCTTCTCTCAAGCTCACATTGAGAAATCGAGTTTATCTAATTCAGAGGTTCTCAAATGGGCGAACCTGAAAGCACTTCTGGGGGAATTTTTCTCAGTTTCTGCATTTTTCCGCAAATTGTAATTCAATGAGAATGTAATTCAATTAGGCTGTTACTAAAGTGAAGAAAAAAGTAATCTATTAGTTAAGGTATTTAAGTGCTAAGGTAATCAAGTACCTTAGGTAATTAACTAGTGGTTATAAAGTACTAAAGTAATCCATTCATTCAGGTATTCAGGCAGTAAAGTAATGGATTACTTTAGGTAATCTAGTGCTGAATTAATAGATTACCTTTGGTAATTAAACACTAAAATAATCAATGACTTTAGGTAATCAAGTTTTAAAGTTTTGGCTTTAATGTACTTGATTGAATATTTACTAAATAAAATTTACAAGAGGTAGTTGAGTTTGTGGTTTATTACATCCTCCAATCAGCAGGTCAGTTGATGCTTCTTGGTGTTTATTTAAGTACTAACACATTTACTTTAGTACATAGTTATTTAAGTATTGTGATACCTAAAATCATCATTTACCTTAGTGCAAAGCAGTGCTAAAAATAGGTAAAATATCTTAAAATTGGTAATTAACTATATTTCAGTGCATAAATAAAGTAACGACTTAATTGTTCTTTTTTTTTCTTTTATTTGTATTTTATCAGAATTTGACAACAAAAATAATAGCCCATGTCATTTTTTTGTTTGTTTTTTTTTTCATCAAATTAACAACTCATTCAAACGGCAATTTTTCAGTATATCAGTAAGGATCACAGTCAAAAATAAAGCATACTACTCAACTAGCAAGAAGGTCCCGCTACAAACAAAAGATGACTCCATTTGACCTTCTTTCAAAAATAGCGAGGCAGGCCTTACTTCCGTTTCGCAACATCTGGCGCGCAATCATTTTTTAATATTCAGCCGCATCTGTTTGAAAATCCGGTTTCGCGTGTAACTCTTTGACTTTACTTCAACCGGCATTTCCGCGTGTATTTTCTTTTTATATGGGGATTTGAGACAATGACAAGGAAAGCACCGCATGAGCTTATCACAAAAGCTGCCTTTGTTTGTGGTTTTTTTTTTTATAATAACTCCTTTATAGAAGAAGTTGGGAGATGAGACTTTGCCGGTTTGAGGGAAGCGGATTTGCAATTATATGGTCATTGCCTTAAACCTCTTAAAAGCTTCTGCCTACGTAATGGCCCCTTTGCCTGTCCTTCTCCAGCCACTTTCAACATTTGCTTCATTGCTCTTTGGCGGGTTTTGGCTTCAGGGGGGGTCAAAATAATATCCGTATACATCGCTGCATTGCATTGATTTTGTTTTCGAGCAGTGGTTCTCAATCGTTATTCAATCATATTCAACCTGTGAAATATAGTAAAAATGTGAAATATAAAATGCACTTAAGACAACAAAAGTATGGGGGCGTCCCATAAAAGATAACTTAAAAATTATTTCCAAAAAAAGAAGCGGGCAGACTGAACCGACGTCCGAGTCCATACACAAATATGAATATTACTTAAACGATGTAAAAAACGGTGTAAAACGATGATGTGTCCGGCTGATTTAATTAACGGAGGCAAGGTATGGACCCTGTGGGCACCGGTTAGAAATCACATAAAGGTATTCCATTTGACTCGTTATTATACACACAATCATAAACTGGATGGTGCGCAATTATGGGTATTTAGGGCAAAACGAACTCGAGACTGTGAGAAAAGGAAAAACAAACTTCTTAAAACAAATGACGAGCGCATTCAACGTAACACTGGTGCAGCGTTCACTGACTGTTCACAATGTGGGCAATCTGAAACACGCTTACCTGAACACACGAAAAATAGAGAACGTACGGATATGAACACAAGAAATACGAATAAATTACAAAGGTGAGATTCACTCCTTTTTGCGATTGTTTTTATATTGTCACTAAACTATTGGTATGTCCTGTACACAATATCATAAAAAATACCAAAATTTGACCCAAAAATGAAGGGTGTTTCCTATGTACAGGCGCATCCTATATTGGGAGAATTAAAGTCATTTGTTCTGACCCCTTTGTGGCATTATGTTACAAATTATGGAAATTCCTTTATGATATCATAAAAGAAAAGTATGTGAGCAACCAGAAAATTCTTTGTTGACTTGTGTTTCACTTCAAGACAGTAGGTGGCAGTAGAGACCAGTTAATGGCATAACGTGTCAGCATCATGTCAACAAAGACATTTGACCATTTTTCAATTTTTTTGAGGGTGTTAATAATTCTAACCTCCATAAGTATGGATAAAACTGATGCCGCTGAACAATTTGAGTGGTTGACGAAAAAAAAGGATTCATAAAAATCTTCAATTTATACGCCTGTAAAAGCATTTACAACATCAGGAAAAATAACGCAGTGCGTAAAGTTTGCAAAGTGTGCGCACAAGGGTCCAAAAACGAAAAAGTACCATTTCTGTCACTGAATTCAAAATAATTAAAATAGATTTGTGGATAACCTGTAGAAACCCTGTTAAAATCTCCCATTGCCCCTGGTGCCCCAGGGGTTCACCTCTCCTCATTTGAGAACCAATGATTTAGAGGTTATTTTGGGGAGCGCTGCACAAGTTCAAATTAACAAAGATTAATCGGTTATCCATATAGGAGGGAAAAAAAAGTGCCCGGCATGGCGGTGTGTTTGTGTGTGCGTTGCGAAACTAATTGCATTCATCAAGCAAACAAACACAGCTGGCCGGCGTGCGGCGGCGCTGGATGGCGACCCGAGCCCGTGCTGGCTCGGATTTTGTTGCCAGCGCTTCCCCGTCGGGTAGCTCATCAAGTATTGACGAGCCCGGCCAAGTCTAGCGGGATACCGCGCCTGCCGGGATGTGCGGAGAAATCAAAAATCGGAAAACTAGCATGTTTATAACCGGGGCGGGGGCTGACCTTAAAAGGGCGGCGGCGGCGAGGATGGAGGGGAACCCGAAGATGACTTTGTGTTTTTATAAAGCCCTGAGACCTTTGTGTGCCTGCGAATTGGTCTTCTCCTTTTTTCTGCTCCCTGGGCGGAGTGAAGGCGCATTTCCAGCAGCGGCTATTTAAATCACCGGCGCATGTGTGCGCGGGGTGATGCGGATGGGTCGGAGGTGCGAGGGACAGATTTACACCCTAGAACTGGTCGGGATGAAGGCCATTCGCCGGGCGGGCCATTTCTCTTGTTTCTCTGCTTCTCGGCTGGCCTCGGTCCAATTTTATATCTTCCGGGCCTAAATACGTGTGCTGATACCTCCGTCGTGCTTCGGTCTCATCGGGGACGAGAATGTCAGCTCCCACGGCTTTTTTTATCGTCTGAAAATATTACTGGAATGCTCCGATACGAAGCCTCGATACTGATTTACTAACAGGTCAATTTTTTTCTGTAAGAAGTGTAGGGCTGCAGCTACTTTTGGTATTTGATATTCGTCTCAACATTTCATCTAATCATCAGGTGAAAATGAAAGAACTATGAATGTTTTCTTTGTTAACCCTTTTGCCATGTTTTGTCCAACCCTTCGAGCTTTAAGACATTTCACATCAAAGGGAAAGCATTGAAAGAAGGGTTAGGGGTTAGGGTTAGAAAGAAGGGTTTGAAAGAAGATACTGAAGGAGCTGAAATTTCACCCAGGTCCTGACGTGTCAAAGTTTCATGTGACACGAGTTATCACACAACCAGGAGCGTGGCTAAAATACCACGGAAATGACCTAAAAATGTTGAAATTTTAAAATATATCAAATAATACTAAAATATTGCACAACAGTTAAAGAGTTATATTGATACAGAAAACAATAACGCATATTTCCATTGAAAACATTTCCATTTTTCATTTTTTGTGTCGGTTGAGACCATTTTTGTCTGCCATCGTAAAGCAGCAATTTTGATGAAACTGTGAGATTTTATTGAGGCTTAATTCCAAGCGAAGAAAAGCTGTGTCAAAAAGAAACATGTGCTTTTTATGACCCTATCATAGAAAATTGGATAAACAGACATGGCTTAAAACATTCTATTAGAGGAAAGACCGAAGGCGCAAAAGTGTACGACAGTAAAGAATTATACGGACAATAGCGCGCGGTCGTAAAAAACCCAAGGCATTTCACAGTCAATATAAAAACAATAAGCAGTATAAAAAGTGAAGAAATCATATCAGGTTACGCTGGCAAAATGCAGATTAAAAAAAATAGTGTACAAAGGTCAAGTATTAAATGTTATTGAATGGGTCTTGCTTTTTTTTTCTAAGCTTTGTGAGTGTTCCCTTGTGCTATGGATTATAATCATTTCAGATTGTGGACTTTTTGGGTGGGCGACGTGGTTTTACAACTCCTTTTTGTGGTAATTTCATATAGTGCCACAAGGTGGTGCCAAATGACCAGGCAAATAGAAAAGTAGAAATTGGTGTCATTGTTGTCACCGGAAGTTTTGAAGAGTCACGTGACCTGTACTGGTTAGGTTCTTGATGTTGTCAGCCTCAAGACAAAACAACACAAATACAGCCAACCCCCTAGGGTCATGACAGTTGTTTTTGTCACAAAGCGAAGAAAATACCGTAAAGAGGGGAAGAAAAAAACTCAGTATTTTAATCGCAGCATGAAAAAGACTTAAGACAGGGACACTGCAACCCAGGGGTCCACTGTAATTGTAAGATTTTTTTCATGTCTTTTGATCATAGTTTCGTACAAATACAAGAAAATATAAATGTGTTTTTTTAGTTCAAGTACATTTTTTTTAATAACCCTCCGTGGCATCATTCTGACCTGGTTCATTATATCGAAATGAAGTCCTGCTCCTAAAGAGCTGGCATTGTCCTCAATTGAATAAAAAATACCAGCAACACTGGGGCCATTTTTGGTGGGAATACAGAACGTGCTTTGATAGATCGCATTTCCTTTGTGTAGACGTCATTTTCCACCTGCGCGTGCACCGACAAACCTCTATTCACGACTTACTTCCAGCTGCAGAGTCAACTGCTTAAGTTGACGCCTGAAATTCATTTCCAATCATTACAACTTTTTGGGGGTTTCAAGTACCGTAATTCCCCAAATATAAGACACAACAGAATAATTGTCATCTTCCTAAATTCTTCATATTTTCCTTATGTTCATATCCATACGTTTTATATTTGTTACGCTATAAGTTAAGTGTGTTTCAGATTTCCTACATTATGGGCGGTCAGTGAACGCCTCAACAGTGTATCGTTAAATGCGCTCGAACTAGTTGTTTTTTCATTTTCGTGTTTGTTTTACCGTAATTACCCGAAGTTGCACAGCAGCCATGTTTCACCAACTTTACTATTCCGTATATATGCCAAACGACCACAATTAACTCATTCAGTGCCGTGGACGAGAATTCTCATCTTTTAAAAAAGATGATAAAATTCTGGTCAAATACGTTTTTTTTACAAAGAGGAGCTGTCCCCCGTAACTAATGTTTACGTATTATAAGCCAATTGAGCACTGTAGTGATAACTGTGACCATTGGATGGCAGTGTTTCCACACTTATAACACAGCCATTATCACATACAATTCAAACTAATGAATGGAAGTCAATCTTTCATGTGATACCACCCATATTTACATAGGCAAAACACACAATATTCTGTTGGCCTTGAAAGGAGGGTGAAAATTCCATAAATGCTGTCCCTCCAGAGGTTTCCTTTTCCAAGACTCGAACGGATTACCTTTTCCGTGTGCTCTAACCAGTACCTCGCCACTCTTAATTGATAACCTTTAGGTGATAACCCTTTTAGTCATATTCCTGTGTGTGAACAAGGATAGACTCGTACGTTGGTTCAGTCCGCTCGCTTCTTTTCATTTAGACATAAATAAATATTTAAAAAATATTTAAACAACCTTAGTCATCCCCACACTGGGCATTCCATGTCGTGCATCATTTTTTTTTTCTCCCTCACGGGAAATCGAGTTTGGCGTGTTAGCGCTATCTCCTCTCTGCGCGTTGATGTTCCTCAAGGTTCAAGGTCTCTTCCCCATCAGAATCACACTCCTCCAGCCGTTGCCACCCCCCTTCCCTTGCTCGCCGCTTTTCGCCTGACTCTACCATAAATCCAGCAACACACGTGCCAACACACGTATACACACACATATAGGCGCCCGCAACAATCAATACAAGGCTGCTTGGCACTGCCAAAGCCCAAAATGACTATCGATTTTCTGTCAGTGTTGCCTCTAAATTATGCAAGAGGTGAGTTTATGAGATGCTACTTTTTTGGGGGCGGGGGGCGCGTTACTCAAAATTCGGGACAGGACAGTCCACCCTGGCGCGCGTGAAGACGCAGGTGTGAACTAACGCCACGTCGGGCAGCAGAATCTCGTCCGAAAGAGCAAGCGTACTCATTTGTTTCCGTCCGAGGTAATTACACGACGCCGAGCGGTGCAGATATTGAAATCGATACCACGGAGTCGCTCGGAATTGTCTTGCTGAAGTCAGGATTTTTTTTTAAGCGGCGAGCGTCGCGCTCCGGATATCGGCGCTTGGATTTCTGTTAGGCAAGCAAAGGCTCGCAGTCGCTCAATTAATAGGCGCGACGCAAATGAGACGCTATAAAAAGTAGCTGAAGATTATTGGCTCGTTCACATTTGTTTGGTTTTAATAGCTCGAAGGTGCTTCCTGAATACAAGTTTACACACAGGAGTTTGAAAAATGATCGGTCGTATATTATTGAAGATACGCAGAGCAAATTCACATTTTGCCGCTTGCTCAGCTGGGATCTTGTGAGAGTTGTCGATGCCTCGGCCGTCTTTCTGTCTCATGTATGCATCCATCCATTAATGTCTCTCCATCTATCCGTCCGCTCGCCCATTCAGCTGTACGTCAGTCTGTCTTTCCTTTCATCTGTTCGACCTCGAACTCTTTCACACCCTTTTTACTCGCTCTCTTTCTCACTTTCTCTCACGCATCTATCGACTGTCTGTCCGTCTGTCCCCTCTCTCTCCCTGCTCCCTCTTTTTTCTCTAGCTTTCTCTCTCACATCTGTCTGTCTCTCCATCCTCTCTCCCCCTCTCTGCCTCTCTATTTCTTTCTTTCTCATCTATCTATCTATCTATCTATCTATCTATCTATCTATCTATCTATCTATCTATCTATCTATCTATCTATCTATCTATCTATCTATCTATCTATCTATCTATCTATCTATCTATCTATCTATCTATCTAGCTTGCTAGCTAAATAAATATAAAGCTAGCTACAAGCTAGCACTGAAGAAATGCTATCTATCTATCTATCTATCTATCTATCTATCTATCTATCTATCTATCTATCTATCTATCTATCTATCTATCTATCTATCTATCTATCTATCTATCTATCTATCTATCTATCTATCTATCTATCTATCAATACAGTATCTATCTATCTATCTAATCTGTCTAATCTGTCTAATCTGTCTGTCTGTGTCTGTCTTTGTCCGTCCAGCCGTCCCTCCACGCATCCACCTACATGTCTTTCTGTCTGTCGGTCCGTCCGGCCATCCACCATTCATTTTTTCGTAGCTGGCTATCTTAGCTTTTCATCAATTCATCTCATTCTACCTCTCTCGCACTCTCTTCATCTATCCCTGTCTCCATCTCCGTCTCTCTTTCTGGCTATCTCTATCCACTTGTATTAAACTATGTTTCCGTTTTTATCCCTGTTTCTACCGGTACAGTATTTCTCTATCTCACGAGCTATCTCTTACCGTGGCTCTATCTCTCACTCTCTCTTTTCTCTTTCAAACACAAACACACACTCACACACACACGAACGGCAACCTACTATATGGAAATACATAAGAGCCATTTCCGAGCCTTTCGCTCAGACCTTATCTTTGGAAGCGCTTAACCCCTTAACACTCACCTTAAAGTCAAGCACAAATCCCTCGCTTCTCTCTCTCTCACGCACACACTTGGTTCACACTTGCGCGTGTTGTCGCTGACGCAACTTCTGCATCTCCAAAGCTATTTTTAGAGTCGTTTATGCGCCTTTTCCGTATTTGTCTACTTCTAATCCTCGCCGCTTTTTCCCAAAATTCCCAGGTGGCGCATCTGAAAATGTCTCGCGTCTGACTGACGACGTACAACGGAGACCGATGCACTTAAAATAAGAGCGACAGCTGCGTTTCGGGGAGATAGACAGAAGGCTTTGTTCGGGAGAAACAAAGCAGTAATGACACCGACAAAGACCAGATCACAAAAAAGGTTTGAATTTCCAGCCGGGCCCGCGTGTTCATCCTCCAGATTCGTCTTTTCATCGGAGGGAGGCGAAGGCGCTTGAAGAGTAAAACCACGCATTGAAACCATCATTGATCACTAATCACGGCGCTTGATTCTATCTAATGAGCTACTTGTTCCTTCTGGGAGGCTCGGTAATGAGAAAACGCGGCATCGGCTGCGGCCCACATCCAAAATAATCCCACTACTTTCAATTTGAGGAAATGGGGGACATTAGGTCTTCTCGTGAGTGGAATAATCATTAATGCTCAATTGGAGCTATCTGTGCTTGTGGCGCCGTGAAAGATTTCGGATTGCTGAGGGTTAGTTTGGAATCTATATACCGTGTTTTTTGCGTTGTAAGGCGTGCCTAAAAGCCTTCAGTTTTGTCAGGAGATGAACGTGCGCCTTATAATGCGGGCCGCATTATACGGTGCGTAATTCTCGAGTTTTCTTTTTGGGGGATCGAAAACTGAATCGACTTCATCGCCATTCAAATTCTTCCATTTTTACCCCTGTATTTAAGTTATAAATGTATGTTTTACAAATAAATTTCTACTAACATTTTATTTGAATTTTTTGATATATGTGCTCCAGTTTGGAAGCGATTCATATGGAGACAAGGGGCAAAAAAATGCATTTTTTTTTTTTTTTTATCAAATAAAGCGCGGTTTTTATGAAAGGAATCCAGAAACTGTTTTTAAACCAACAAAACACATATTTTAAGGTTTTTGGGCCGAACCTTTAAGGTTCTGCTCAACCATTTGGTAGAGCACATTTTGAGTCCCTGTATCTCATTGAAAAATGTGTCGAATTTAATTCAACCTGAATGAGCCAACTCTACCGCTCGGATTACGTGTGTAACGCTAAAAAAATCCACTAGATGTCAATGTTTCTTTAAACAATATGCCTTTACATTTCCCCTTCTGACCCGACGTCATCAACTACAAAATCACTCCTGACGTAGGGCCTTTGTTTAGCGCAAATTTCGAAGGTAAGCATATTGTTTTTACATATTATGGTAGCAAAGGTTTTAGAAAACAGATTTATGTAACTTGTTGCAACAAAAAAAAAAGTGTTATGAGGGTCAAATAATTTTTTAAAAACTTGCTCTTCCAAACGGTTGATTTGACATTTCATAATAACGGTACCAAATCTAAGCTAATGCAATGAAAATTGAGAATTTGCTATGAAATAAAAAATAATTCTCATCATTTATTGCTGGTAAATTGATATAAATGGTTAAGAAAAATGTCAGTTTAATACTTAATTGAATCAAAAGTATATCTTTTAAACTTGATTCGTTGATCTGAACAGTCTTTTATTTCAAATTTGTATTGTTTTAGCACAGCTTTATTGTGCCTCGACGACTTAGAATTGTTCAAATAGATCAAGAGAGGACCTGGAAGATTAAAAAAAAAATAAAAAATAAACACCTCTTTCTATCATGCAATTTAGGTTTACTAAGACCTAAACCCAATAAAGTACATCACATAGTAAGCCCTATTATTTTTAAAGGCAAATTTGTTTTTCCCTTTTAATTCTTATTCTTGATTAATTATGTATTTCTAGCTAATGTTGTGGATCCCACCTCTGCAATATCTAGCGCACTGGACATTTAGGTGACATTTATTATCGCAATCATTCACATTACATAAGCGCCACAATCCTATTTGGTAATTGGGAGATACAAGTAATGTCTTCAAATGTCTTCTTGTGTTTATGAGCTAATCGGCACATCCCCCTGTACAGTAATGGCGCGCGCTAGCGCTAATGCCGCAGCTTGCACCCGAGCCGCTCGTCTGGCGGCCTCACGTGAACCCCCTTTTGGCTCGTCAAGGAAGAATTGCTCCACTTAAACTTTGTTGCTCCCTCGTAATTGAATTAGTCTGCTCAATTATGTAGAGGCAGCCTTGTCCTCATTAGGGCCGAGCTGAATGGGAGCGGATGGGCTTCCGGGGTGGCACGGGAGGCAAGAAAGTGAAAGCAGTCATCTCGGTGATGATGTATTTATTTTTTTTGACAATTGTAGTTTTTCTTTGCAGCAATTTCCTCCCAAATTTATTTGACCTAGAGCGGCTCAGGCATGCTCGCTCACTCTGCTGTTAAAATGAACCCCGACGCCTAATTCCGTCCATGGCAGTGAATGAGTTCGATTTGGCTCCAAATTGTGTATGTGCTGTTGGTTATGCGCGTTGTTCTTTTTTTGTGTCGCACAGGAGCAGCTCAGGAGCCTCCAGAGTGACTTCAAGCACACTAATGGCGGAAGCTTCCAGCTGCAGACGTGAGTGGACGCGCGCACGTTGTAACGCGGCAATTATAGCACGCGGCGTCATGCGCCCGTGTCACATTAGAAGCCCATTTTGTCCAGATGGAACAAAACCATCTCTTGTTCATTACAGCTAATGCATAGCTCGTTCTAGTATTGGAGGACAATTTAGACAAAATGGAATGTTCGGGGCTTTTACTTTTGTTTGCATGAAAATTAGGTTATCATATGAGTTATTTGTCCAAACTTGGATTAGAAGAAAATAATAGGGAGGTAATGCATTTAAGCCCAAATTTTTCCTGTTTTGCGTGCCCTGGCCACCAGGGGCAGTGTAATACAGATGTGGAGACAGAAACAAAGAAGAGTTTGGCAACTACTTGAGAAATTTTAGTCATTTTTCTTTGCATCAGATTGTATGTCTTTGCATTTTTGTTCAAATAAGTGATAATGGTACAATCCACGCCGGGGCAAATTTTTAGCTGGTTTGTGGTGTTTTGCATCGTTTCTTAGCTTTAAGATAATCTGATGTTTGATGGGAACCTGTGTGGGAATTTTGTGAGGCACACTTGAGGTATTTAGTAACATGAACAAAAGCAGATATTTTTCAATCTTTATATTCATTTCAATACACTGCAAAGAGGAGAAATTTCATGTTCAAATTGATTTTTTTTTCAAATATTCACTCATTTTGATGCCTTATTATTTTACAAGGCAAGTGCATGGTTTTGTATTCTGTGCAAGGATTAATTTAAATGTCACAAAGGGAAAATGTCCCCATGTTCCTCATTGACCTGCACACTTCTTGTGCGTGAATGTGTATGTGTCCTTTTCATTCCCCCCAAGCGAGGACCTGATGGTGGACCAGGATGACAACATCAACATGAATGTGCCGCCCTTTGAGACCAAAGTCTTGATGTGAGTCTGTCTTAAATCTCCTCACATCCTCTGCAAAAAAAAAAACAAAAAAACAACTTTATCACCTCCGCTTAAAACTTTCTTGCTGTGATTTACTCAAGTCCAGACGACATAAAGCTGACAGGCTGATAGACGATTTGGCGAGAGATAAAAAAAAGACAACTTTTGTAGACCTAGGTAGTAATGTGACACCAATAGGCGGAGACGCGGATTTAGCGGTGGCCAAACGTCACTTTACCTGCGCCCGTGTGTGTGCGTGCGTAGCATCCAGCGCGCCTGGCGTGACTTCCTCCAGAGACAGGAAGCGGACAAGAGGAGCCCCTCCCCGTCTTCGCTGTCTTCGTCGGACAAGATGAGCATGTCCATCAGCATGGCCACCCTCTCGGACGGCAGCACCCCGGTAAGTCACGCTTTTGCCGCGGATTCTTGAATGTCATTGATTGGTAAACTTTTTTCCATGAAGAAAAACCAGATTCTAACACACCCTTTTATTGTAGTATTACAAATATAGTATCCGTAATAATAATAATAAAATGAAAACAAAAATGCCATTAATTAAATAATAATAAACAAAGAGGTAAGTACTTTATGAATAATCTTAAAATATAAAAAAGGTAAAAGATATAATTTACAGAAAATAAAATATTTTGATGAGTTTTTTAAATTAATATTAATATTAATAACATGTAAATTATATTCGTAAAAAGAATACTAAAATGCAAACAAAAATGCCATCAGTTAAATAAAAATAAACAAATAAGAGGTAAGTACTTTATGAATAATCTTGAAGTATAAAAAGGTAAAAGATATAATTTACAGAAAATAAAATATTTTGATGAGTTTTTTAAATTAATATTAATATTAATAATATGTAAATTATATTCGTGAAAAGAATACTAAAATGCAAACAAAAATGCCATCAATTAAATAATAATAAACAAATAAGAGGTAAGTACTATATGAATAATCTTGAAATATAAAAAAAGATAAAAGATATAATTTACAGAAAATAAAATATTTTGATGAGTTTTTTTAATTAATATTAATATTAATAATATGTAAATTATATTCATAAAACTAATACTATAATATAATAATAAGATTTATGAGCGTTGAGAATTAATTCCCTGTTTACTTATTTTCAAATACAAACAACATGATAAATTATCATTTGTAATAATAATAATGACAATAGTAACCATAACAATTAAACTAATAATAACAACAGTAATAATAAAAATCATTAAAAACTAAATAATAAAATGAGTCAGTTCTTTAAGAGGGACTGAAATTTATTTTTGAGTCATCTTTTTAATTTTAGAACATTTATTGAAAGATAAAATATTTTAAGGAGTTTTTTTCCAGATGTATTATAATTGTGTTACTTCAAAAAAAATCTGAAATAAAATTATTTTATTAAGAGATATAAAATCACAATAAAGTATCCAGAAAAATACAGTGCAAGATAATATCATGAAATTCTAAAAATAGTTCTTTGAACTATTTCAATAAAACATTAAATGTAATAAAACAAGAACAACAATGATACAAATGCAAATTAATGTATAAGAAAATATTTTACAACTAGAAAAACTATATAGACAAATAACGCAGTGCAAAATTATATTCATTAGCTGTATCAATTTGTCCAGAAAAGTAAGGTTTTAAAAAGTTACGGTTGTTTTGTTTTGTTTTGTTTTGTTTTCCATATCCAGCATTCACACAAACATGCAATGATTGCGCTTAAAAGTTGCTGGCATGTATTTGAATTCTGCTGTGTTAAAAATTGGAATTGTGAATTTTGAGCGAAAGTCTAATTTCATTGCGCTTAAGGATGTGATGTCCATATTTGGGACTTTGCCATTGAGACTGGAGGACTTGATATGTGTGCTGTGATTCCTGTCCAGAGGGTGGCAGTGTTTCTCATCTGATTCCTTCAATGTACACGCACAGCGGCCATTGCCATTCTGCACACCTTCCTTCCATTTTCATAAACCGCAATAAATCCCCGGGATTTTCTCTACTGCATCTGTTCTGCTCATTATAATTCCACGCCGACTAAGAAAAAAAACATCTCTGAGACGAAAGTCAACAGGCGGGTTCACGCTTTCTTTTTTTTCTCCTTTTTCTCAAGGCGGCACTTGTCCGCAGTGTCGCTCGAAAGAAAAAAAAAAAAGAGGACGATTAGGTTTGGATGAAAGGAGATGAGTTAGTGGGGTGTGGGGATTTGAGTGTCAAATAGTGTATGGCGAATCGTGTGTGTGGCGATTCATTTGTGTCCATCGCAGTGGACATTAGTTTTTGGTCTACGTTTAGGGACTCATTGCAGCTACCCTACTAAGTCCTAATGTGCCCAGTAGAGGACATACTGGCCTTTCCGATGATGTCTCATCTTTTTGGGGAATCCTTTCATCTTTACATCAAATACATCTCAGATCACAATAATGAAAAAGATACTAGGAAGCTGAAATTTCACCCAGATCACTTCGATATCATGCTCCCTGAAGTATGCCATCTCTTGCCTGAAAACTGCCAGAATGATGTGGATGAAAATGACCCCAAAAAATGATCAAAAGTGCAGTATTTTGTCCAATCCTTTGATCTTTACATCAGCAATATTTCACATCAAAGGGGAAGCATTGAAAGAAGACACTAGGGAGCTGAAATTTCACCCAGATGGTGACAACATGTCAAAAATTCAACATGGCAGGACCGCTTAGTTATCTCATTAGCAGGAGTGTGTCATCCTTTGATGAGAATGATGTGGAAGAATATGACTCAAAAATGGTACAAATATTGCAAAGGTAGTAACATTTTCTGCCATTTACTTCATATTTTCTGCTGTTTAATTTGTATTGTCTCCTGCCCTTTGCTCCCCTCACCCGGGCGGGTAAACGTCCACCTTTTTGTCCTTTTTTTTTCAGTGCTGTTGTCGCTTGTCACGAATTAAATCATTTACATAAGAAACTGAACTCAAGATACGAACAAATCACTATCCAAAAGCAATCCTTTAAGGACTTAATTTCATTTCCCAATACATTGCATTCCACCATGCCTGCCTCTATGGACTGCACACCCGTGACCCCCAAACACACACGCGCTCCGTCATATATCCCCGAGACGCGGCGGCAATGCGGTCTCCGTCTCTAACGTGATTGCATGTGTAACCTTTGAGCCTCTAGCATCAGTCTTCCAAAAGCCGGATGGACGCAGGAGTGTGCGCCGTCCGCAGGGAAACAATCTCACCTTGTGATGGCCGTGTGATTTTTAGCAGGGATAAAACACGTATGACAGAGCTGGCTCATCGCCATGGCGATGCCGCGCAGTAGACGTCTCTCTTTATTATCGATCCCCGCGCTCCATAGCAACATGGGGAAGCAGGCGGAAATGATAGCTTTCATTAAGAGGGGAACGGAACGAAACTCGGGGTTTTATACTTCAATATGAATCAGGTGTGGATGTTATTGTTTCATAGTGTTGCTCACAGGGTGGCGTGAACACAAACTTGTCGACGTAAGAGGAGTCAGGTTTCAATTTGAGACCGTCGCCGTTGATGGATGTGCGGGTTTAGAAGCAGCTTGGAGGGATAGCCTTAAGATTTTTTTTTTTTTTACGACATTAATTGCGACACAAAGTGGAAACGACATAAATGTAGTGGAATTGTGAAAAAAATCCGAGTTTGGGGAGGAGCTGTCCACGTTCGTGGTGCTGAATTCCGTTGCAGGAATGAATCTTGGCCGCTAGAGGGCAATGTAGTGCCACAGAAACGTCCTTGCTAAATGCATTTATTAGCGGCTTATTTATATTTTTGTCCCTCGACTGTTGCTTTTTTTTTGCACAATATTTAACATATCATTTATATTTAATCATTAATACTCTGGTCCAGCCTTCATATTAATCCAGTACATTATTTTATTATACTTTCACTTTACATAAAAAAGGTTTTTAAGTGCCCTAATTACATTTAATAGAGTGGTGCCTTGACGACACTTAATACCTCAAAGATCTTTTGAAAAGAATGCAAATGCCCCTCCCCCATTTTATATGGAAATGAATTGATTACATGAATAAATAAGATGTAAAACATAATTTTTATATCACAATGAATTGTGCAGATCTCTCCAATTTGCAGACATTGACCACCTGGTGGCAGTATAATACAATTAGCCCTCCTTTGGTGTTTTCTTAGCATTAAGCTAATCAAGCTTCTCAACACAAAACAATGGTTGTGCAAAACACGTGTAATTTTCTGTCTTTAATTCTTAGTTTGATAGTAACATTTTATAACATGATTTCTTTTTTTTATTGTGGTCAAAGCTTGCTTTACCACAATAATATTTGTCACTCTTTGCAGATGATAAAGAATGTGTGCCTGTGTGTATTGTTTAACTGTCTATCTTCATGTGTTGCCCCACTGTTTGTGTTCAAATATCCGTTGCTTTAACCCTTGTGGCATTATGTTACAAATTATGGAAATTACATTGATAGTTTTTTATATCATAAAAGGAGTAATGGGGAAAAAAGACTTACTGAATTTCCAGTAGAAGATTAAAACATGTAAAATTTCAAAATGCAATGATTCTGACATTTCAATGTGATTGCAGCAGGACGTGTGAGATTTTGTGTCCTAAAATAATTATTGTGCAAATGTTGGACCATATAAAACCAATTACAATTTTTGAGATACATTTTAATGGGATTCTTTCCATTGATTTTCCCGCGATTTTAGCCACTTTGCGTTAAGCGGTGGTCAAACTTTGTCAGCAAACTTCTTTGTTGACTCGTGTTCCACCTCAAGACAGTAGGTTGTGCGTTTTCATTTTTCTAGCATTACACACTTTTCTAAGAGAAGCTACTTCTTTTTGTGGTAGGGTTTTTTTCTCCGATGCAAATGTTGTTTTTCAATTCCTCTATGTTTATTTTGACCTGCTTGAATTTGTTGCATTCATCCTAGTTGCATCCGCCTATGGAAGGCTGCGAGCAGAGATAAGACAGGTCTGGCCAAGTTCGCTGTGTTTCAAGGGGCCGGGCTGCTCGTGTGCACAAAGCGGCGGCGTCCTCCACCCAGAATGCGTCCGCATTGTTGTCTAGCCGCCTTTGCTTCTAAAGGTTAGCTTCAGAGCTGTCCCGAAATAACCCGCCGCCATTTTTTTTCTCCCCCCCACCCGCCTCATCAATACACAAAGCTTTCGGAACCTCGGGAGATTATTGAGCCACCGAGCAGCGCGTGAGGCGTTTAACCCCTCGTGCGGCGTCAAATTCAGCGCCTTACTTTCTCTCAGCTTTCTTTTGTATGGACTGCAGGAGCTGTCATTGCTATGGATGGAGGGATGCGCTAAAGGTCAGGCATTGTATCAGCCCTGCGGAGTGGTTATTACACTAAAGGCTCAGCATTATCACGGTATGAATGACTTTAACCCTCAGGCTCACCTCTGTTGAGGTTACTGTACATTAAGCTTGCCTCGGCTGGCAGGTGGACGCCATCTTGCAATTAGCTTACCGCTGCGGCGGCGTGAATTTTTATTCGTGGTCTGATTTGAAGAACATATAAGCGACATGCAGGTGTTGGCTTTGCTGGTTAAGGCTCATTGCCTTGCCGAAAAAAAGTCATTAAATCCATGAGCTTCGCAGAAATATTTTTCCGCGGCTGGATCCAAACTTTAAAATGAATTGTAACTTTAACCCCAATGTGATATTTTTGTCAGTCGGTCAATGGAAATTCACGTGAAAGGGAAAGCATTGAAAGAAGACACTCGGGAGCTGAAATTTCACCCAGATGGTGGTAGCATGTCAAAGTTTAAAATGACAGTAGTTATCGCACTACCAGGAGTGTGCTATGCGTTGGCTAAAATACTGCAAGAACGGTGTTAAGTAGACATCTTCAGATATGTGTTCATAACACAGGATTATACTTTGTGTGTGTGTATAATTGTTAATAAATATTTTTCTTGAAAGAAAAAATACCTGTTCTCAAAGAGGAATAATTCTGAATAAATATTTGTTCACGGAAAAATACTTAAAGTGTCCTCTTTTAGGATCATAGTAGAGATTACTCATTTGACAGGTAACGAGAGGTGGCATAAGTCGGGTCGAACCATTCTAGCGTGGGGGTGAATCTGGCTTCTTACAATAATAAAATTGAAGAACCTCCCTAGCATAAAATTGCTTTTATCAACTTATATTTTCCCGAAACAATGAATTGATTCAATTATAAAGGATTTTTGCACGTTTGTTTGTTTTGATTAAAATCTCGAGTACCCCCTGGAGTTACTTCAAGTACCCCCATTTAAGAACCACGTTTTAGAACACAAAAGACGCGTGAAGCCTCGAAAACATACCAGCTACCGTCCTGTACATAAAACTCCGCTTTTCTGATTTCAAAATCCACTGTAATTACGTTGCTGGCGCAAATGTTTGCGAAGTTATTCGCGGGCCGGCTTCAACCTTTTTCCGGGCCGTATCCGTCCCGCGGACTTTATGTTTGACAACCATGTGTTTGGAAATCCCTGCATTTGATCTCTTGAGATTATCGCGGCCATATTCCTTACTGCAGCGCCACCTGCCAAGCGTATTCCGCAGCTTCCTTCATTCCCACTCTGATGATATTTGGTAATTATGCAAATTTCACATACACTCCTGGAAATAAATGCTCACCTCCCACTAGTCATGAGGAGAAGGCGCAATGCTTTTTAGCATGGCGTTACAGTAATACCGCGCACAATGATGGGACGATTTAGGGATTCCGTTCAATTACTTTAGCGAAGGCTCACACGTTTAATCTTTTTTTTTTTTCCTCTGCTGCAAATTGATTGACGAGACAGGCGACACGCTCTTTTCTCCTTCTCCCTATTCCCCAGGAGAGATCCGCCGGTCTTTAATGGACGTAATCCCTCCTCGCGGTAATCTCTCACCTAGATATAAAATTGTGGCGGATCATGCTAGCCTCTCGCGGAGAGAGACAGCGCTGACGCTTGCTTGTGAGAGTTATTGATGGACAAAATCATTAGTGACCTTTTGCAATATGAAACCTTCTGGTGGATGTAACCGCTTGCTTACATTTGGACACTTGAATTCACTCGCGGAGTGACATTCTTCTGGATTAGATGTGATGCTCCCGGATCTCTCCCCGACCCCTCCCTCTCTCGTGTGTTATGTGAGATCCAATGGGAGGCCGTCAAAATGACAAGACTTTCCAGCTAAGGCTACTAGGGTTTTGGATGGAAAAAAAAAAAAACGGCATGCATTTGCAATGCATTTGTAGTGGTATCTCGAAGGGTATTCTGCATCGTGTCAGTTCTATCCTGCATGTTGGAGAATTATGTCCCTAATCGCAACGCACGTCTGTATGAAACTTAATAAGGTTAAGGCATGCTATGTTTTACGATCGCTGTTACACAATTGAGCTATGTTGCTTCATGTTCCAATTCATTTGTCCTTAATTTGAAAATAAAACACTACTGTTCCTTTCACAGCAATAAAAGCACTGAATTACTTACATACGTATTTTTGGAAACTCTGATAAGGTGTGAAGTGACTTCACATACCTCCATTCAAGAACCTGAATGGAGGTATGTGAATCCACTCTCACGTCTAAGGTTAAAAAATAAATAAAAAAATCTCCTGGCTGTGAATATAAAGATACTGAACATTTTCATTGCATTAATTCAACCTTTATTGATTGTAAGGATATCGTTTTAGTTAACATTTCAATATTTTATATATTCGTAACAAGTCACAGGTGTATAAATATAAGTGAACCCGTTCATAGTGGATGTGAAAAAACAAACAAAAAGTAGTACAAAGAGGCTTTGTTGTAACTAATAATTATTTGAGTAAAAAAAAAAAAAAGCATCATTCATTACCAAAAGCAAAAAAGAAGAAAAACTTTCAGTTTTCATTCAGACAGTGTTAAATCATACATATCCTCAGATCAGTTCTCAAAAAAGCTTTGATACCACTTTTCTTATGACCGATACCAAGTATTCAACACTTCTGTGATCACAGATACCACTGGTACTTTAGATACTCAAAATATCCCAAAGATCAATGGCAGATTGTTTTATTTTTTTACAGACCTACCTATTCCAGTAAATTATATATATATATATATATATATATATATATATATATATATATATATATATATATATATATATATATATATATATATATATATATATATATATATATATATATATATTATACAGGCCAAATGTTTGGACACATCTTGGTGTGTGGAACTAAGGCTGTTTTGCCAACATTTCAATACCCAGTGTAATCCACTAGGTGTCACTGTTTTGCTTTTGTGTCGATTTGCTGGCGGCCTTCTACAGGGAGGAGGTCCTGTAAACATGTTCCGTCCTTCTTCTCAGGGTAGGGGGGGTGTTCTATTTTTATAGGACACGATCAGAACACGATCTTTTGAACGTAACGCGTTTGCGTTTGTTGGCTAATGTGGTCAAAAGAAGCGTTTACGGCACTTATGTCCAAGCCTTTTCTTCATCATCAGCACCACGGCGGGGTGCCTCTTTCAAAGAGAGTTTCGCTTTGCCGACAATAAAAGGCCACAATTTTCTCTTTCATCCATTGCGTTGGAACCTTTTTAATTCCACGCCTCCGCAATTAAATATTGAAAGCATTCTGGATGACGTCAGACTGGCAAATCAAAAGCCCTGGCTTGGATGTACACTTTTGGTAGCGGCGGCCATTATCCTGCTGATCCTGCGGTCACACCGCCAACAAGGCCGTAATTGAGCATTATGTCTAATTTGGGAGACTGGACATAAAAAGCGACAGATTGATGCTATAAAAATCCATCCCGGGTCCGCCATCTATTGATTGGGGTCTCGCACAGTTAATCAAGGCAATATTGGACACAAAGTGTGTGATGCCAGATTTTATGTGAGGTCTTGTTTGCTTGAGTTCTGGTTTCTTTATTACGACTAATTTTCTGGGCCGCTTTGGGCGATGATCCGATTAAAAAAAAAAAATTTCATGACGAGACGTTTGTAAGTAGAGGTATCACCCTGCATTAGAAAAAAACGTTTTTTCAAACAAGGGTGTGTAGACATTTTACATCCTCTGTGCATGGTATTGTTAGATGCGCGTGAAATCAAGTGGGGAAACGACACACAAGTAAGAAGAAGAAGAAGCAACACGTTTGCCTTTGGAATCAAACCATTTTTTCTGCCGGAGTTTCCTGTGATAGGAGCAGCTGCTTCTCACTTCAGTCCTTCCTTGTTATTCAACTCGAACAATCCGGCTGCTTGTTCAAGCCCACTGCCTGTACAAAGTGACTGCTGTGTGTGTGTGTGTGTTCCTGTATGGCTGCGCTTGTTGGAACCGTTTTGATTTTTTATTTTTACGAACATTGTGAGGACATCTAGGGCGTTCCTCACCTATTCAGTTTGGAGCTGCATGGGAAATGCATTACGCCAATGAATGTCCTCATAAGTATAGACAGTGTGTGTGTGTGTGTGTGTGTGCGTGTGCCCTTGGTTTTTGCTACTTGGTGGGTGGATAATTGTTTATATGTACTTATGTTACCATACAAAACCACATTTCTTGCACACCTATTTGCACTGATAAGAGAGCAAAATGATAAATATATGATCTTATTGAAGAATGGACAAAATTTTGAAAATTATAGGTGAAAAACTATTGATCATATTATATTATATTATATTATATTATATTATATTATATTATATTATATTATATTATATTATATTATATTAATAGATTTTATTATTATTGCCGCAACAGATGATGATGAAATGTGACATTATGTTGAGGGATGTATTTTTTTTTGGATTAACATGAGGGAAATGATGGAATAATTGTATATGTGTTATGCTATGTAAATACATTGCTTGCGCATCTATTGGTGCGCGCAGCCACACACCCACAGATATAAACAATCCCTTAAATCATAGGTGTCAAACTCCAGTCCTTGAGGGCCGGTATCCTGCAGGTTTTCCGGTTTTCTCTCCTCAACAAAACTGTTTCAAATGATTAGCTCATTAGTAAGCTCTGGGGAACTTGAAAATTATCCTAATCAGGTATGTTTAGGAGAGAAAACCGGAAAACCTGCGGGATACCGACCCTCAAGGACTGGAGTTTGACACCTGTGCCTTAAATGGTATTACTTCTTTGTAATCATAATAAAACGACGAGGAGAGCCCGAGCTCACCGGAAGACTTTGGTGCTCGCTCCCTCTTTTGCAAATGATTGTGGAGTCTTTGCCTTATCTATGGGGACCAAATCCTGGGTTTCACTGTCTTTGTGGGGACCATTTTGGTGGACCCACAGAGTTCAGAGCTTTTTTTTGATGGTCAAGACTTGGTTTTTGATTATAGGTTTCTATTGGATTTTGGTTGAGGTTAGGTAAACAGATCATTTCAATGGCATGTCCCCACTATGACACAAACCCCCCCAGTGTGCGTGATTGAGCGCTCTGCCACTTGTGACCATCTAAGCTATGATTTGTATTAAAACTAGGGAGAAGCTACTTTTTGTTTCTTGCTTTAGTGCTTTGGCATTTAAAAAGTAAAGGATTCCCAAAAGGAAGAGGAGGAGAAGGAGGAAGGAACACAATGGAGATTAAAAATAAAATTTTGCGGGATAGAGAAAGAGAGAGAGCGAGAGGCCCTCCCCCATCCCACCGAGCCATCGGCTCTCCAGAGAGAAATAAACTGATTTGTGATTAATGAAAAGATGGAGAAGAGCTTTCCTCTTTTTTTCTTCAATTCTCTTTCGCTCGTCTAACTCCCTCGCCCGGAAAATCCATCTCGGTAATGATGCCGGTGTGTGGAAGATGATGAGCTAGCTGATTAAATAAAAATAAGAAGAATTCCAGCGATATAAGCAAGCGTAGTGTATTGTCGTTCCTCATTTTGGCTGAATAAAGATAAGCGCTTATGCAAAGGTAAACGGCGCGGACCTCTCGCGGGATGCCCAACTTTCCTCCCACTTTCTAAACAAATAATCGGGTTTTTTTAGGTGATTCAAAACGCCGTCCCGCCTCATTAGGCCAGCGGGTAACGTGTCCTCGTCGTCACCTCCGACGCGGCGTCCCACGAGCCCTCAACGCGACTTCAAGGCGGAGTTGCTAATAAGCTAGGGAAATAGTTTGGAGTTGAATGTTGGGTAAACGATAGTTTGGGACACGGCGGCTGCTTATTTTCATTGGGTTTTCGTTCTTTTGGCGCGCTTTGGTTTCTTCTTCTAACTTAGCCATTAACGCCAGCTATTTCCAAAAAATTGCTATTAGCAAAAAAATGTTATTAGCGTTTAGCTTAACAACAGACCCAACTGTGGCTTTTTGATTATTTTCATGTGTAATGCATATAAAAAAAAACAATAGGAGGCTAAAATGGCAACTGACAAACGGAAGGTCGACAGGTACACCCCATAGGGGTCAAATTTAGCCCATGTCGGGCTCATTTACTGTCGTTCAAATTTGGGAAAATTGTCAATTTTGGACATATTGAAAATATGATGTTTTAGCATGCAGCTCACCCTAAAAAGTTGGGTGTTGACACCCCAAAACCACCGGGTGGCGCTAGCGCCCAACTTAAGACATATGCAAGCCTTTCACTGACTTCGATGATTGGCTTAGCCTGGACTCCCATAATGCAAAAGTCTTCAAAAAAACATATTTCTCTTTTTATTATAAAAAAAAATTCAATTTCATAAATATATACATACAGTATACAGCCTAGTTACTTTAGCTATTATCACATTTTTACAAATTTTGCAAAAAAAAAAAAAAAAAATCTGATCTGTATGGATAGGGTTGAGAGCACTGAACATTTTGAGGCATTGAAAGTAAATATAATATTTGACAATGTTATGACTGTATCAAAGTCAACCCAAGGACTGGCTAGTGAAAAATGCCTGCAAATTGAGAGCAAATGAAATGGAACACGAAGCAAACTCCATAAATACAGAAATTCACACTAGGCCATAAAAATACGATATCGACGTTAATGAAGAAAAAATATAAATATTACGTCCAAAACAATAGCTCTATAAAACTTTCTTAAATATAACACAAAATCGCCTCTCACGTTATACACTAAAGAACAAGCAACAATATTAAACCTGTACTGTATTTGAACTTGCGTTCTGAAGTTCATTTTTTTCACTCAGGAAGAGGAAAAAAAAAACGTTCTCTGGTTCCCCCTCCCTGGGTAAAACCATCTCAAACCACAAGGGCAATCCAATAAAGCGACCACGTACGTGTTTGCTCTTTTGACCTTCATATTTCCGCCGGTGAAGGTGTGCGCGCCGGCCCCTTTTAATCGTAGCGTTTCACTTTGCGCGGTTCAAACGGGGATAATTACTCTGGGAGCTTCATAAATGCTTATATGCGAATATATATAGATGCGGCAAACGCTGACTTCCTGTTCTCCACAGAACACATCAAAGCCGTTGCCAATGGGCCCCTTGGCACGCGTTCTGTCTGGGATATTCATAGGGAGCGCGAGGTGCACCCGGGGAGGGCCCGGAGTTTGTTTTTAAAAGGTGACGGGTTCACACCTGAGATCTTTGCAGGCGCTGAGCTTTTTTGGGGGGTTCGGAGACCTTTGACTTTATTTCCGGGGTCGCTGGAAGCAGTGAAAAATGTGGATTTAGTTTTTCAGTCATGCTGGAGAACGCACTGTGATATTCAATTCAAAACTGAATGGATGATATGCAAATGGGGTTCCGGTACATTTGGGGGTACATGAAGGCACTTCAGAAGATATGTGAGATATTAACAAGGTTTCTGAAATCATCAATCTGACGTAATGCTTTATGTAATGCCGTGACAGGAAAAGTACACTTTTCTTTTCAAATTGAGAGCAAATGAAATGGCACATGAAGCAACAACTTACAAGCTTGCGTTGTAGTGACTCATTTGTCTTTATTTTTTCATTATTTCCTGCAAAAATGCTCTCAGCTGGTTTGGGGGAAACTTAGCTGAAAAAAAAAAAAAAAGTGGTGGCAGATGAGTTAGCATGTCTGCCTCACATGTGGGGGGTTGATTTTAGTGCCAGCCCTCCTGCGTGGAGTTTGCATGTTCTCCCCATGCCTGTATTTTCTCCGGGTTCTCTGGTTTCCGCCCACACCCAAAAAACACGCATGGGAGGTACAGTATATCGAGCACTCCAAATTGGTCTTAATTATGTTTATGAGTGTGGGTCGTTTGTCTCTGTGTGTCCTGCGATTGGCTGGCAACCGGTTCGATGTGAAAATAAAGGCATACGCCATTTTGCAAGGGAACCACCACATTAGAATTTCCAATAAGTTGCTCGTGTTCCAATTCATTTGCTATTAATTTGAAAACAAAGGTGCTGTTCTTAGGACAACAATGAAAGCAATTAGTTGCTCGTATTCCAATGCATTTGCTCTCGATTTGAAAAGAAAAGTAAGCTCCTTTATTCCTCTAAATTTGAAAATGTTGTTCACAACCTCAGATTTTGAACTGTGCTCATAGTTTGTTTTTTTTTTCTAACAGGATTTATTATTCCAAATTTCCGCTTAATTAATTGTAATTTATGAAAAGGAAAAAACAATAATAACTGCTCGGGTGTGTTTGCCTTGTGCTTCATTAAAATACAGATTAAATTGTGTGAAAAAAATCGCGTCCCCAGACATTCCAGCACCAAAAAACTGCACAGCAATATTAATATTTATGTATACATGAAAAAAATTATGTAAACTATGTATTACATGTTCAGGTGTTTGCAATTTTACTAATTCGGTATTTTAATATTTATAAGTCATGCAAGGTCAGTTTTATTTATTTTGTATGATTCAGAAGAGGGATTAAGCACATTATCATGACATTATCTTACTTAATAAATAAATAAATAAATAGCTGATTTGCTGGAGAAGGTACACTGGTGGTTTGCGTTGTCTGTGCTCGCTTTTTTGCCCCCCGGCGGGGTTAAATATTTCATCGGCTGATTTCTTCCTCTCTGCAGCGTGCAGCTGTCAAGCTGCTGTTTATTGGCTGCCTTGAGAAACTGACCCAAGTGTCAGGGAATATTTTCAATTTGCACCTTTGTCACAATATTTTTCCATGTTTATGTTATATTATAGAATGTGTTTCCTAGTGATTCATTGAGTAGTCCTACGAGCGCCTATGTGAATAGGGAAGTCTTTCTACTAGAAAAATGAATGAATTAATAACAACGAATGTATACTTCTGCACGTATAAGCAACTCTAATAGAATGCTTTTGAATGACGGGAACAGTGCCGCTTTCTTTTCAAATTGAGAGCAAATTAACTGGAACAGGAAGCAGCTTCCTGCTACTGTAAATTGTGTTCTTGTAACTCTTATGCACTGACAGCCTTAATTTTGATATGTTTTACATGTTATCATCAGTGACGCAGTTTTTAGAGACCAGTTAATGGCGATTTCCAAAAGTGTCCTCGTCGCTTCATAGGCTACAGACAGATTATTTTTCCATTTTTGTCAGTGTTAATGAATTTAACTTACATATGTATGGATGGAATTGATGCCACCGAACAATTTGAGTGGTTGAAGAAAAAGAAAGTATTCATAAATAACTTGAATGATTACGCCTTTGAAAGCATTTACAATATTAGGGGGAAAAATGCAATGTGTATAGTTTGCAAAGGGTGTGATGGCAGTAAGATGTATTTAGAGGAAGTCGTTTCATGCACATCATTATCATTTATAATACATAAAGCAGGGACAGTGCTTGGGAGGAATATTAATGAGGCAAAGGCAAACTTACACGCATTTGTCATATTTAGCCGCAATGGTTGGACCCATCGATATCAGCTTTTTTCTTCCGCGGTTAAGAAGTCGCCGGACGATGCTTCCGTCGGCACGCCTGGCCGCGCTGGCTTTGACCTACCGCCGGATGATCTAATTCCCTTTCCAACAAGACATGTTTCTTGACTCCCGGAACACTTTGTTCACTCGCTACAGCGCTTCACTGCTTGCTGGATAATATTTTCAAAAGCTGCCAGCGCTACGCGCGTCATAATATGGCCTGGGCTTGGATGCGGAAATGCCTGGCAGTATATTGTAAATATCTGACCTGATGAGGGATTCCATGAAATATTTTCCTCGCTGCGCCATACGATTGAGTTTTTGAGGTGGCAGTAGTTCAGTATAACGAGAAAACCGTCTCTCCTGAAGACGGATTCCTCTCATAAATTAGCGCAATTATTGTGCATTCATTTGTTCGTTTGCTGGTTAAAAAACGTTTCTCAATCGATTGTCTACAAAATTGTTTGGTTAAGGGAGTGCCTGGCCAACATTCAAGGATATACCTGATTGATTGATTGATTGATATGCCGTATTTTCTGCACCATAAGGCGCACCGGATTATAAGCCGCGCCCCCATTAATGACATATTTTAAAACGTTTTCCCTATATAAGGCGCACCCTCAATTAATGACATATTTTAAAACATTTTCCATATATAAGGCGCACCATCCATTAATGACATGTTAAAACGTTTTCCATATATAAGGCGCACCCTCAATTAATGACATATTATAAAACATTTTCCATATATAAGGTGCACCCTCCATTAAAGACATATTTTAAAACTTTTTCCATATATAAGGCGCACCCTCCATTAATGACATATTTTAAAACATTTTCCATATATAAGGCGCACCCTCAATTAATGACATATTTTAAAACTTTTTCAATCACAACATAGTAATACTCAAAGTAATAACAATAATAACTCAAATAATAACTCTCAATAGCATAATAACTCAATGTGAATATGAGCAACCTTGTTCAACTGTAAACACACAAAAAAAACTGGTAAATCTCACGTTATCGGTTCGTTCCCCATCTGCGAATCCCAACCTCAATATTGATCCATGTACAAGGCGCACCATCAGCTTTTTAAAAAAAATAAGGCTTTTAGGTGCGCCTTATAATGCGTAAAATATGATGATTACCGTATTTTCCGCAGTATAAGGCGCACCTAAAAGCCTTAGATTTTTTTTTTAAACCTGACAATGCGCCTTATAATCCAGTGCGCCTTATATGTGGATCATATCACATCCACCAATTTCTATGCATTTTCTATCCATTTTCTTCTCACTGAAACATGCATTCATAACAGTACAGGTTGTTTGTTTCCCCCCTGAACACCTGTTGAATGACAATGTTCTTTTCTGTGTCACCGCTTGGCTGTAAGCATGATAATAGGCACCACATTGCAATGCTTATTGAAATATTCATGTGCTTCGCAGGCACTGTATGCATGTCTGTTTACCTAATGCATGCAAACACACCGGCCTGACACTGCAGGTGCTTCATTTCATATTTCCAGCACGGCGAGAGAGCCAATAGGAACCATTAGTCTTATAGCCTTCACTCTTCGTTGTTACTTAATATAACAATGATACTCCGGACGACGACGTGGTGTTAACTCTTTATAGGCAGAGGACGTAGTCATATCAAAAGGCGGTACAACGATACTTGGAGCTGAGGTTACCCATGATGCATTGCGTGACAAACTATGAGTAATATTACAGCTCAAAATACACAAAATACACCACATTTACAAAAAAAATCCATCCCTGCCTTTTTATTATCACTTTTCCAATCATAATTAATGAAACTCGATTAATAGTGTTTCAGTAACATTACTTTTTTTCTGAATAGTGATTTGTATTCTATACACATTTATTATATAGATATTTATGATATATGTAATACTGCATATATATATATATATATATATATATATATATATATATATATATATATATATATATATATATATATATATATTAGTGCAGTCATAATTGTATTTTGGTGGCAAATCAAAGCATAAATATACGGCAATAAAAAATTGGCTTGCGGGTACACTGTACCCTGTTTAGACCATCAGCAGGAATGCTGCTCTTTTCTTTTGTCAAAACGCCACATAATTAGAAATGAATATTAAAATAAAACAACATTCATCCTGTCCAAACCTAACCCACTGAAACGCGATGTGTTTTCTAGCTTGCTACATTTGCATCTTTTGCGATCGATAGCTGTAGCTGCAGTTATAGTCGGGTGCTTTCCCTTGATGTGGTAGGCTAAACTGTTGGGATTTCTACATAAATATCCTCCTCCTTAAGGTTTCGACTCCACATTTGTGCCTTTACCGAGATGTATTCCTCCAAAGCCAAATGGATATCCGAGTAATGTTTCACGTGTGATGTCATGTGATCGGTCATCACGCGCGTTTCTATTTACTCTAAATCGGGGGGCATGTAGATCTCCCAGTATTTATGTCCCTTAATTACAAGCGAGAAATAGTACATCACATCTCCCAGCTCCATTTTTCCCTGAGAGAACATTTTGCGCTCTTCCCCCTCCTTCTGTTTCAATATGAATATGCCAGCTGCATTTGTAATGTTCGATGGGCACCTTTAATTACACGCTATCTAATGCGCTATCTGCCCCGCCGTCCAAGGCCCCAGCCACCTTTCTGTGGGAAATGAGTCAGATGAGCTCATTTTTTATTAAATAAGAGCAGCGCTGAGATTAACGTAGCGCTGTGAACAATGCGAGGTGGGTCCAATCTTGTCTTCATTTTACCGCCGCGGAGTTTATCATCCGCTTAGATGCGACGGCACACTGCTGCTGATGGAAATGAAAGTGACCGCCGGCCAGACATGCGCCAAACAGGGATTTATTTATTTATTAAAGCGTAGAGACAATCTAAGATCACGCTTTTGTACAAAATGTAACATGTCTTTTTTTATGAAAGTAACCAGTGGAACCTCATTATAACCAATTATCGGGAAAATACGAGAGTTTTGATTCAAAAATGCTTCGTTAAATTTGTAGTGGTGTAAATTTGCACCCTCTCATAAGGAGAGCTGCTTGTTATATTTTAATCGCCTAATGATGTTCCCGAAGTGAGGTGAAATATTAGAACAGTAATTGCAGCTGAAGTTTATTTGCAAAATCATATATGACTATCATCGTGGGTGTACTTTATATGGACATTTGAACACAAACAGCGGTAATACACTAGCATATATTCTTTATCCTCTGTGAAATTACTTATCCATCTATCTATCTATCTATCTATCTATCTATCTATCTATCTATCTATCTAGCTATCTAGCTATCTAGCTATCTATCTAGCTTGCTAGCTAAATAAATAGAAAGCTAGCTACAAGCTAGCACTGAAGAAATGCTATCTCTATCTATCTATCTATCTATCTATCTATCTATCTATCTATCTATCTATCTATCTATCTATCTATCTATCTTGCTAGCTAAATAAATAGAAAGCTAGCTACAAGCTAGCACTGAAGAATGCTATCTATCTATCTATCTATCTATCTATCTATCTGTCTATCTATCTATCTATCTATCTATCTATCTATCTATCTATCTATCTATCTATCTATCTATCTAGCTAGCTTGCTAGCTTGCTAGCTAAATAAATATAAAGCTAGCTACAAGCTAGCACTGAAGAAATGCTATCTATCTATCTATCTATCTATCTATCTATCTATCTATCTATCTATCTATCTATCTATCTATCTCTAGCTTGCTTGCTAGCTAAATAAATAGAAAGCTAGCTACAAGCTAGCACTGAAGAAATGCTATCTATCTATCTATCTATCTATCTATCTATCTATCTATCTATCTATCTATCTATCTATCTATCTATCTATCTATCTATCTATCTATCTATCAATACAGTATCTATTTTTCCGTATCTATCAATGCAGTATCTATTTTTCCATCCGTCCGTCCCTCCGTCCGAGCTGGGATTTACCAAAAATATTTCAATTGCGTTGCAAGAACCAAAGGAAGTTTGTAAGGCAGCACCGTACAGTAACTCCAGCTCCAGTTTGTTGTCTGCAGGAAGCATTTATGTCAACGAACGTGAACGATGCATAAGGCCACAAATTGGGCCGCGGCATATACAAGAGGCGTCGCCGGCGTTTGAGGAATGACGCTATTATCCGTCGGTGTCGCCTTACAAGCCTCATTGCTTATTCTCATCAAGCTTCATAAAATCCGGAAGCCTTTTAATTTGTGTCCATCCAGTCCTCCATTTTCAATCATTCTTGTCCTCATTAGAGTTGCAGGTAATTTGGAGCCAGTCCCATCTGATTTGGGGACGGGAGGTCTCCAGCCAGTACAATTTGTCAATGATTTTTTTTTCTTGTGTAGAGTAATTAGACAACATAAGAGGAAAAGAAAAAGTTTGGTGTTCGGCACGCTAAGCCGCAATTGCTCAAAGTGTGAACAAACAGGTCAAGAGGACAACAGCGTCGTCCTTGACCTCAAAGAACCGTATTGATTTAATAGTCCCGGTGGACGTGGCGTGTGAGGAAGAGGACGAAAGATTTATGAGGCGCTCCTCCCTCCAAGGTAATCTGCTTTTAAGTGCAGTGAAAGATGCAAAGGAGCGCTTCCCTCAGGGATGCGCTTGTGCTATTATTTCTGCTAGAATGTTTTATACTCAGCTCCTCGTTCTCTTTTTAACTTTTTTTTTTTTTTTTCACTCATGTTCCCTCCCGGCAATTGTTTTGTGACTTGAGTGGCAAAAGAAAGGCAGATTTGATCCCGCCGTTCATTATACGGGGACGTATTGACCAAAATAATGACGGATGTGGAAAGCCCTCATCAAGAGCTTTCAAATGAGGTATGAGTCGATGTGGTTTGTTGTAAATTGATTTTTGACCTTGTTGCAAGTCAAATTTGTCCTCAGGCGCAAAATTGAATCAACTTTAAATAACACTATATTACTGCAGTTGTTTTTGTGTATGTATGTTTACTGTGATTATTTAAAACAGTGGCTAATTTATTTTTGCAATTGGTAATACATTTTTTATTAATTCAGTTTAGATATTATAGCTCTGTACTGGATGTTAGGGAGGAGCGAAGTCTAGCCTGGGTTGTAAGTCGAAGCTTTTGAGTCTTAGCTGTTGTTTTCTGGCTAGTCTAATGGAAAATTTCGTCACCAATGGCAATGTGCTTCTGTATAAAAGTAAACAAAATAAAGACATACAAAGGTGTCTATAACACAGTTTAGCAAAAGGTTCTTTCATGTTCCAATTAATTTACTCTTAACTTGAAAAGATAACTGGACAGGCATTCAAGTATTTGGCTAAGGAGGCTCTAAAAATGTCTGGTATTTAATAGATGAATTACTCAAGTAATCAATTACTTTAAGTAATTAGTATTTAAGATGCTAAAGAAATGGATTATTTGAGTATTTAATTCATCAGCAATTTGGGAGGAAAAAAAGAAAAAAAATGCATGTAAATGTGTGGATTTTAAAAGGAAAAAAAAACGAAAAAAATACGTCTTCAGGATTGAATGAGTTCAAATCTCCCATTTCAGAACTGCTGGCCTTAGCATACTCTTTGGCCACAATATTAGTTACATCTATGTCCCTGTCAATGCCAATCAAAACTGTTATGTTTTCAAATTCATTTTTTGTTCAAATTAACTCATTCAATGCCAGGGACGTATTTTCATGTTTTTTTTTAAAAAGACCGGACATTCAATGCCAGATACTTCAGTACATTAAGGACATTTTTTTCCAGATACGTACTTAAGTATTAAATTGATACTTAAGTATCTGGGATTGAATATCCTGGACTTAAAAAAAACGTGAAAATACGTCCTTGGCATCGAACGAGTTAATTGAGTCGATCCACAGATATACCTAATATTTAATAATAAAATGTGAGGGAAACGTGCTAAGTGAGGCCAGAAACATTCGAGAACTTTTATCACTTCCATTTCCTGGCTTGACCGCTTTTTAAATGTCTAACTTGGAATCATAAGCAGGCAGCTCTCCAGAGTTTTTATTTTATTTTTTTTATGCCTCGAGGGAATCTTTTAACCACCGCGCTGTAGTCAGCGTTCAGCAGCTCCTTATTGACTGCCTCGGACTTGTTTGAAACGGCGTGTTATTACAAGAGGCAACGCCGCCATGTATTTTGCCCGCAAGATTTGGCCTTATTAAACTCACGGGAAAATAGATGACTCACTCTTGTCGCAACAAACGGGAGGCAGAGATGAACGTAATATCAGAGAGAGGGACTCCGTCGGCCACTTCATGAGATGACTCTGTTTATTTGTTGAAGAAAAGAGGCAGAGCCAAAGACGGCGGGCTAATTACGGCGCCATTGTTCGGGCGGGCGTCGATAAGGCGGCCGATTCTTCTTCCGCCAATGAAAAGGTTTTAACCGCAAAGGTCTGGCTATTCGCATGAATACCCAAATCCGAGTGAAAAAAAAAAATGGATATTCTCAAGTCGGTAATCGCCATGGCAGTGGAGGGTTGGTTTTCCGAAAACGTGAGTTTCCGACTAAAAATTGGAGAAAATTAAACCGTTATTATTCCGGAACACGCCGTAGCAAATCGGTTTGCACCTTCATGTCACAGATCGGCGGTCACAGATTCCATTTCGGCTTCATGGAGTTTGCATGTTCTCCCCGTGCCCCTCTCCTTCCACGAGGTATATTGGACCATTGGTGAATGGTTGTTCGTTTAGGAGTGCCTTCTGATTGGCTGCCCGAATTGTTATGCTTCAACCTGAAAACCACTGAAAACTGAAAGTAAGACTAAAAAAAAATGTCAAAAAATTAAATACAAAAAAATACTGAGGAAAGAGCACTGTTTTTTTTTTTTTTTTTGGGGGGGGGGGGGGGTTGACACAAACAAAACACGTTTCTTTTCAAATTAAGAGCAAATTAACTAGAACATGGCATAAGAGCCGGCTGAATTGTATTATAGTGATTCCTTTGCAAAATATCGTATGCCTTTATTTTAGTAGGTTTTATACCGATGCATGTTACCTTACTGACGATTTTCTGCCCCCCCCCCCCCCCTCCCCAAAATAAAGGTACGACTCACAATGTGTTTCACCCATGGTCATACGGGTCCCTAATGTCAACTTTGCCATCAAATAAATTCCATTTAGCAATGAGTAACTTTTAACCTCCCAGTGCTTTTTTTTTTTTTTTTATGTTTTTCGGGTCAAAATTGACACGACGGGGTCACCGGTTAAAATGCAGTTCAAAATCTTTCCTCGCTCAGTGGGGGGGAGGCTGAAATTTCCATTCTACTATTCGAGGGGAATTTGCGCCTCCAATAATCTTTTATCCGCCGTGTTTTCCAGTAATCCCAAATAGGGAAGAATCCATTCGAATGATTTGTAATGTTGCCTTCATGGAGCGCGCTGTTGACATGGACATGATAGCGTTCCTTTGAGTCTTTACTGAGCTTAATTCGTCCTGTCTGCTCGGTAATAAGCTCCCCCGCAATATGTCACGAAGACGCCACCTTTCTTTAATCTGGACATTCAACGGAAGCGATCACAGTCGGGGAGGGACGTTCGGAAAAAATACGAGAAAACGGACAAAGTGATCCAGAAAATGTCATCAAGGGACGGGGGATTTATTTGTAGATTATTTCCTCAACCCAAGAAAAGCAATTTTGTTTTTATTGTCATTTTTTTTTTTGAAAAAGTTTTAATCCTTATTACTACAGACTGAAAATAATTGAGTCTGGCAGGTCCAACTACACAAGCAAAGAAATTAACTTTGTGTTGAGAGACAGACGTTTGCGTTTTGTTTTTCTTTCTCTGGTAGCTAAGTTAATGTCACGGTTAGTTTTCCCAATATTGCTTCTATCTCATGACTCAAATTTTGAAGAAATAATTGCATTTGTATTGACAAAATAACGGGAGATCTGAAAAGATTTAAAGTTATTGTAAAAATAATAGAAAAAAACGTTTTTGCTTGAATCGATTTTCCACATAAGTTTTGGGAGATTTTTAAACAAATACAGTGGACCCCTTGATTACAGCGTCCCTGGCTTACTTTTTTTTTTTCCACGTTACAAAAAAAAAATATATTGTAGATTTTCTGGCAGGTATTTATTTGATTTTGCAATTACCAGAACATTTACAAACCTCCAAACAGAAACAGAAGCCCTAATGATATGGCCTCAATTTTATACAATGGTATTAATTAAATAATTGATCTCAACAGTAAAGGTGAGTATAACATCATACAATATGAATATTTGTGAATGGGTTATTTAAATGTTTTAAGGTAAATATTTGCCGTTGAAAAGGGTCAGAAAAGGACTGTCAAGGGAGAGTTAGCGGCTGCTCACTAGCTTTGGCGCACTGTGTGTTTTGTGTTTTAAAAAAAAATACAAATTTGGGGCCAAAAGCAGACACTGTGATTAAGTATGGTTAGGAGATCACGGTTACGAAAGGTAGTACATATACAATATCCGGCGGGCATATTATTCTTCGTGGCATTCACTTATTGCAAGGTTTATACAGTCCCCATTAACGACGAAAAACTCCGTATACAGTTTGTTAAAGTAGCAATGCTACGTTTACAGTAAAACTAATAAAACAACAAAGAGCAATGAAAACAGTTTGTCCATCTGTTTTTTTAGCTAGCAGGATACTTCCTGGTTCATGGAGGATGACGAACAGATGGGAGGTGCTTAGGATACTGGGGGGTTGGACACTTCCATTTTCGCCATATGACAACTATACATTTATCGTCTCAGTAAAATGTTGTTTTTTTTTCTAAAATTTGTGTTCTATCCTGGATTCTCAGCTCCTGTGCGGTTATGTCTGAGATTTTTGAGCAGAAATGTATGCGTGCGTGTCTTGTATGCATAATGCAGCTACTATATGCTCACACTTTGCTGCTCCAATTGGCTGAGTGAATACGCAGGTATTAATAATTCAGCATATCTTATGTACGTGAAAGATAAAATGAGTTCTTGTGTGACGTTCTTATGTGCGTTTATAATATATCACGTTGCGTCTTTGTCCTCTTGAAAGATTAGGTTGGGAATGAAACTTCATTAACCCTTGTGGCATTATGCAACAAATGATGGAAATTTCTGTGATTTTTTTTTTTACGATATCGTAAAAGAATCGATGGGGAAAAAAACCCTGGGGAGCTGAAATTTCCAGCAAATGATTAAAGCATGTACAATTTCAAAATACAACGATTCTGACACTTCTATATGATCGCAGCTGGGCGTGTGAGATTTTGTGTACAAAAATAACCATTGTCCAAATGTTGGACCATATAAAACCATTATAATTACAATTTTTGAGATGCATTGTAATAGGAATTTTTACACTGATTTTTGCAACATTCCGTTGCGCGGCGGTTAAACTATGTCAGCAAAGGGAAAATTCTTTGTTGATTTGGCGGTAGAGACCAGTTCATGGCTATGTCTTCAAGTGTCATCGTCACGTCACAGACGACAGACCATAAAATTTTCCAATTTTTCGTGGGTTTTATAAATGTAACCTAAATGTTTATGGATAGAACTGATGCTACTGAACAATTTGAGTGGTTGAAGGAAAAAAAAATCATAAATAACTTGACTTATCACGCCAGAATTAGGGAAAAAAATCCAGTGTATAGTTTGCAAATTGTGTGCACAAGGGTTAATATCAATCCAAATTACTGCATGCAGATGTTTGAACCGGGCTCCAGCAATTAGGATTGCATCCAAGTTGCACCCAGCTCAACGGCTCATGTGTCATTTGCTCTGATGGACACCCGCATGGGGGAACCACGGCGAGGAGACACTTTCCTCCCTGTCTGTCCTTGTCAACCTCCCTGTTTGCCAACGCGTGCATGACTCTACGTGCCTGTCCCTCCAGTGCTCAAGGGCACGGAGTGGAGATAATTACTTTCTTTCCGTGGGAGGAAAAAAAATTGCATTCGATATCTAACAAAGGGGTAGTGAAAATGGCCATGTGGCTCGCGAGATGGAGCAAGACTCCAAAAAGTTCAAATCTTCTGCCAACAATGTTATGCCATTCGCAGTGGTAATAAAAGCAGAAAATAGCTCTTGTTTAATTGTCAAAATTACCATCAAATTTGGACTCAAATTTGGTAACATAAATCTAGGCCATTGAACATAGAGGACAGCAGTTTTCAATTAGGGGTACATAAAGGACTATGATGTCTATGTGAAATTTTAACAGGGTTTCTGCAGGTATCAGCAAATCTGCCCTGATGCATTTTAATGCAGTGATAAGCTTGGTTCTTTTCAAAATAAGAGCAAATCAATTGAAAACATGGAGCACGTTATAGAGACTCCTTTGTTAAGCTTTACATAGACAAATGTCCATTGTCATTAGCGACACATTTTTGCAGGTTATATTTTGTAAAACTGAAATGATACAAAAATATATAGTACAATTGGAACATATCATTATTCACGATACAAACAACAATTTTATACAACATGAAATGTACTAACAAACACGCACGTCGATATTAAAGAAAATCAAAACTCAACTACGAAGCGAGGCTTTACGAGAAGTACGAAATTACGAGACAAGTGGAGCTTGTAGACACGGAAACTAGTGTGCTGTTCAGTTGAAGTCGTCACTGCCGTGAGCTGGAGGTGCCATGTGATTAAATCGCCCTATGGTAACACACCTTGGAATTAACCGAAATCAGATCAATAAATCAAAGACACCTGAAGAGGGAGGCAAAACAACACAAACACTAGCCAACTCCTACAGGCCCTAAAAGTTCATTATTTTGGTACCAATTAATCCACGGACCGATACCAGGCAGCGGACCGGTAGTTGGGGTACATCAGGACCTTCTTGCTGCCCCCGAAGCATCATAACTTCCTCGCTTAGCCTATACAGTCATCGTATGCTCCATCCGTGTCGAGCTATGCCGGGTGCAATTACACAAAGTCGATTAGGAGCAGAATAAGTCAGGATAATATCTTATAGGGGGTGCAGCGACGATAAATCATCAGCGGCATTGAATTACTATTACACCGCACTCAGTTTTAAGCCTAATATATCACATATCAAGCAGGCCTTGTTTCATTCACAACCTCGCGTTGGTTTTATTATTGAGTAGGAATCGTTTTTCATGCTTCGATTTCTGGGGCCCTCTGACAAAATAGCTGTAAACATAAAAGTCAGCCTTAAAGCAGAAGGTTATTTAAGGCAATACGAGGCGCTTTGGCGCAGAGTTATGCTCTTTTATCTGCCTATTTTTATACCTTTCAAACGCTGAAGGCGCATGCTTATGCACACGCTAATGACATCCAAAGCAAGATTTATTCTAACAAATCCACCGTCAGTTATTTTGAGTCATTTGAGTCAATAATATGCTTATTATTGCAGCTGAAGTTTACAACAATGTGTGTGTGTGAGAATATATATGTATATATAGGTGTGTGTGTGTCAGTCAAAATGTATTTCTAGTTCTTTTTGCAGTGACAGGAAGAGCACGTTTTTCTTTTCAAATTGAGAGTAAATAAATGGCAACATGAAAATTATTGCATATGACATAGTGACTAAAAGAGACAAAAAGAAAAAAAGCAATATAAATCTTCCAACAACGGTTTGTTATTTTTTACAGCGTTTTTACGGGTTACAGCTAAGTCTAAAATTGAAAAAAATAACCAAGTGCCTGAAACAAAACAAAAATAAGCAAAACTTATTTGATTACAATTACTCCTCACATGTCAAAAACTTTTCCCTGGGGTAGTAGATGAAGCCTCAAGTGTTTACTCTGATATTTTTGAGGACCACTAATGGCACACGGACCACCCTTTGCGAGACACTTATTAAGAATGCCTGCAAGTCACTGGTGTGGAGAAAATGGTAATTGGCCTTTTCTCCAGCACAGGCGTAAGGAAATACGCAGAAAGATGATAAAGGCTCAACGGTGACAGGCCGGGACAAAATAGAGAAAATTAAAGCGGCGAGAAGACAATAAACGGAGAAAAGGTCCTTGCACAGGACGGGAACGAGACCATTACGTTTGCGCTTTCCGTCGCTCTGGCGGACATTCATTCTCCTCTTTCCAATTAAGCGCCCCGCGAGAGGACCTCTGCGGACGTGGGGGGGAAGCACCGCCCTCCAAATGTCCCCCACAAGTCCTGTTTGCTACACCGGTGCCGCCACAGCGTCGTTGTTATGTCTGCAAAGAAGTAGAGCAAAACAAGCTCCGGCCGGGTTTCGCATCCTTCACCACAATCAAACGAGCTCGCCGAGTTGACGGTGGGAATTTATAGCGGCGTGTTTTACACAGCGGCGCAATCGGGCTCCTCTTCGCCCTTTTCATACGTATTCTCTTGCAATAATGGCAAACTTTCATTCTTGTTGCCCTCTTTCTATGATTCTCAATTACTTTTTTGCAAAATGATCTTGCGGGCCGGACTGAGTCCATTTGCAGGCCACAACCGGCCCGTGAACCCTATGTTTGACACCCAAGGCTCAGCCAAACTTTTAACCTGTATAATTGATGCAAAAAAGTGGTTAAAAGTTGTTGAAAGTTTTTATTTATATTGCTTTTTCCTTGCGTCAATGTTAAAAATAATATAGTTTTAGGTATACAAATTTTATAGATAATAATCTTATTTATGTTCGGAAGGAAGTGGGGGAGGGCCGCGAAATGTTATTTATTTTCTGGGGAGGCTTTCCAAAATATAGAGGAGAAGTACTGATCTATAGTAACTTTTAGACTGCTAGTGTTTTTTTATACTTTTTGTTAGATGGTTTTAGATCAATGGCCCAAATTGATTCAAAATTTTACTTTTTAGAGATTTTTATACAGGTTACAACTTATTTTCAATCGGAAAAAAATAGTTGAAAATGCATCCAAGTGCCTGAATTAAATGTAAAAGTTAAAAAAAATAAAATAAAATGCCAATCTTTATTTAAACTAGAAACATTTTTGGCCAAATGAGTTGTTAGATGATGAAAAAAATTAATAATATTAAGTGTAAGTTAATCTGGAACATTAACAGGAACATCTTAAATATTTTAACCTGAAAAAAATCAAAATCACTCTTAGTCATTAATATGATTTAGGCCTCGTCTACACATAACCAGCGCTATTTAAACTCACATACCCCTTCCCCCACAGTGTAAAAAAACAAAAAAAAAACAAAAACATCCATCCACATGGCTCTAGTCTTTAAAAAAAAAAAAGCTAGGAGGCAGTAGCGTCGCCAAATTCTGTCCAATCACAAAGAACGGGAAATAGAGTATAGTGATGACGTAAATCTCCGGTTTATTACTGCTACACGCAAACGCTTACCCGGAGAATTTGGCAAATCTCCTGTTTGGATGGAGTTTTTGAGACTTTCAGTTTTATTTAAAAAAAAAAAAAATGGCACTCAGAACAGATTGGGCAAACCGGAGATATTTCCAAGATATTTGCAAGAACCCATGTTATATGTAGATTATGCTTTTGAAAAAATGTTGACGGAAATTTGCGTTTTTTAACCCCTGCACCGGCAACGAGTGCCACAGCACCACCTAGTGCCATAGATAAGCAATTACACCACATTACATCCCATTATTTGATAAGGATATCCCGACGTACACAATGTCTGCAGCCTCGTAGAAATCAAAAAATAACAGCTGAGCAATAATCTCGCTTGACTTCCAAAGTGCGCTCAAAACTCGACAAAGACTCCAGACTCCAAGTCACCCTTTCGAAAAAATTATTTTTATTTGCCCCCTCCCGTAATCTTCCCACCGGCCCGGAAAAATGATGAGATCTGGATTTAAGTGATGACTCTCAGCAGGGAAGATGTGAAACTTTTATTCATTGCGGCGAAATCTCACAATGAGTTCCGATGAGTTTTTTGTCACAACGGCGGCGATTTGAGACTGGTTGGCGTTCTGAGCTCCCCTCTGTGTGTGTCTGTGTTCCAGTGTGCGCAGGCAGGGAAGGTGTTGGTAAGTAACGGTGTGATAAGTGCGTGGAGACGGTGAGATTGTTGCTAGGGAGCGCTTCTTTCTCCTAAAGGAAATGAAATGTGGATGACGGCGCAGCAGCCATCAATTAATCCAGACAATTGAACTAAAGAAGTGACAAAAGTTTGAGGGAGCGCCTAATTATTACTTAAATGAGTTCATTCTTCATTCTTACTTAGAGGATACGAATTTGTTCAGTTTCAGTCAGATCTGAAATGTGTAATTGTCGTGAACGCATTTGTTGTTTAAAGTGTAATTTCACATCCTTGGCACCAGGTGGTGCAGTGGGGCTCTCATCGTTAAAGTCAGTCAGGGAGTTATACACTTTTTAAATTGCTATCAACATTTTTTTTTTTTGAACCACATTAAGCCCGGTGCACACACTTTGCAAACTGGCGGAATTGTTTGGCAAGTTTTCACTTTTTTCTTACTTTTTCTCATGTTCGCGGATCAAATTAAACTCTCAAGTCAAAACTGTGTATATTTACAAAGAAATCAGATAATGAAGTGTTTGTAGGCTGTAGTACTAAATGTATACAAAATGCACAAAAAGAAAAAAAAAGTTACTTGCTGGTTATTCGTTTAACAAAATTATTTGTGTTAAAAAAATAGCCACAAAAATTAGTCTTTTTATTTTGTAATTGATTTTTTAACCAATATTTTCTCTTAACACACGGTGAGCGTGTGTGTCGGAGAACTTCAGCCGAGGAAGCGATCCTCGCTCGAGATCTCCATCACCCGCCAGACGACAGCCTCCGCTTTAACAAGCGGAATATTTTGGGACGGAGAAGCTGCATAAAGCTTGGCTTGAAAAATAGAAAAAAAATGGCTGCAAGTGACACAGCCTTGTTTGGCTGGCTGCGACGCCTGTGCGGGTGCAATGATTCATGGGAAAAAACATCCGGGGATAAACTTGGGGCTGTAAATCAAAAAAGTTCTGCGAGACTCGAGCAGAGGGCTCAGCCTACTTGACACGGAGTTACTAAATCTTACAAGTGTGTGTATATATATATATATATATATATATATATATATATATATATATATATATATATATATATATATATATATATATATATATATAAAATATATATATTAAATATATATTAAATATATATATATATATATATATAATAAATATATATATATATTAAATATTATATATATATCATATTTATCATATTTACAATATTTAACTTATTGATTTTTGAGCTACGCCTTTTAAAGGGAATTAACTGTCGAAATAGAATATACAAAAATAGCAACTTTTATTGAAAAAAAACATTTAAAAAAAAATAGCAACTTTTATTATTAAACATAAGCCTGTTTTTGTGAAAATGCATGACATAAATGCGTAGCACTTTTGCTAATCATTGTCTTCATTTGAGGAGCAAATTTCAAATTTTGTGCCGCATTTTTTTTTTTTTATACATTTTTGCAGGTTCATCCCAGAAACCTGAAGCAAGGGTTCCTAATTTTACTAAACAATAATAATATGAAACATATGAAAAGCAAATAAGTCGGTGAATCAAACTGAATGGAATTGTTTGAAATATATTGAGAAATGAGAAATCTTACCGTAAAAGTTAATGGCTTATTTACAGAATGTAAAAAGACAATAAAAAAAAGTCATTGCATCATATCCTCTCCATCTGAGCCATAACATGTCAATTTTTAATCCCGATCAAACAAAATAGGAGAAATATCCTAAACTATTATTATTGTACAAAATTACTAGCTCCAGTCACAAAATAATAACCATATCATATATTAAAATCTCATTGTTTGCCTATACACACATACACACTCAAAACAAAATAGAGACATCCAATCAATGCATGGCCCCCGGGCCAAAGACGTGATTTACAATGTTTAGAATGAGGTGAGTATTACTTATGGATTACCAATAAACAACAAGTCAATATCAGGTCTACTTGGCAAAAATAAAAAAAATAAAAAAGAGATGGATGTGCAAATAAGTGACCCAGAAGACCGCGGGTGAGGAAATGTTCATGAATGACATTGAATGTCAGACAGAAATAAGTTGTGGAAATAAAAGGTTACAAAATGCAAAAATAACAATATAGAGAAGACAATTCCAAAAGAAATTGTGTGTGGAGGCCGAAAGGCTGAGGGAAAAATGTGCAATAACTTAATAATAAGATTGAAGGATGATGAAATAACATGGAATGATATGAACATGTTGAAGTTGGAAGTTTTTGAGAATAGAAAAAAAATCACGGACCACCTCTACCAAAATAAAATAAAATAATGGTAAATGTGGGTATTTAAATGGTAAATGTTTTGAATTTTTGGTAAGTAGGAACATTTGGAATCTTTTGGTATAAGATGAATGGCTTCCAAAAATGTAAACATTCACAATTTGGAAATTTTCTTTTTTTTTTACGATATTTCCATGGCAAAATGTACAAATTTTTGCTAAATAGGAATTTGGGGAATGTTCAAAACAATCCCAAAGGTGAATTAATTGTGTGAATGATTTAATGTTCACATAGGAAATGAATTTATTGAGTGTGTGACTGGGAAATAAAATTGAATTTTTGGTCAGAATTTTGTCCAAAAAATTTTTTTTTAGAATGAGCAAAATATTAGCGTTGAACAACATGGATTTTTGGAGCATGTTAAAATTGTAATCAGTGAGTAAATGAAGAAATAGCGGTGAAGTGTGTACAAAACATGAATTTGTGATTTGCTCCGGTGCTAAAAATTCCACGGAAAACTTGAAAATTTGTGTGATATGATAAAATGTGTGATATTTTTGAATGATGAAATATGTATAGATGCAAGATACAAAAGAAAATTTGTATAAAAGAATAGAAATAACGTGAAGCTTATAAATTCAATCAGCATTACAACATGCCCCAGAGTTGATCAAATCCTCACAAGTTTGATGGTGAAAATGACAAACAACCACACAAGTGCAGCACATTGATACGCTGAGATGAAATCGGACAAAATGGCGCACATAATGGTGCGAAGGGGTGTCAATAAGATCATGAGGCAACCATTTAGCGGCATCTAATCTCCCATATTGCTCTCCATTGCCGCTGATTGTTACCTTTCACACGCTCGTCTCCTGGATCATAAGGAGAAAAAAAAAACGCTCGGTGGCGGTTGCATTTCATCATCAAAAACACCAACGAGCAGAGACGGTGAAGGAGCTCAGTGAACCTTGTCAGTTTGATGCCAGGGTGAACAGACAGAAATGAGATCAAACGGGATATTTATTTGAGTCATGTGGGGCGACGCGTTTTCTCATAGTCACACCGACTTTCACCCTTTCTTACTTAGTCCCGGTATAGCGCGTTGTAAAACGTGTACGTTGCAAGAATATATATCAAATGTTGATATTTTTACCTAGGGTTGTGCACGCATTAGTTAATTAGCACAGGTTTTTATTGCCCGCCATACGAAAATTTCGCCTTACAATCCCAACTCCGGAACGGATTACCGTATTTTCCGCACTATAAGGCGCACCCAAAAGCCTTAATTTTTTTAAAAGATGATGGTGCGCCTTATAATCAGGTGCGCCTTATATATGGACCAATATTGAGATTGGGATTCCTAGATGGGGTATGACGTGATAAAGTAAGCTTTACCTGTTTTTTTGTGTGTTTACAGTTGAACAAGGTTGCTCATATTGACATTGAGTTATTATGCTATTGAGAGTTTAGAGTTATTACTTGAGTTATTATTGTTATTACTTTGAGTGTCACTATATTGTGATTGAAAAAGTTTTAAAATATGTCATTAATTGAGGGTGCGCCTTATAATCCGGTGCGCCTTATATATGGAAAGGTTTTAAAAATATGTCATTAATCGAGGGCGCGCCTTATAATCCCGTGCGCCTTATAGTGCGGAAAATACGGTAATTTTGAATGGAGGGGGTCCACTGTACAACCTTGAGTTAACACTTGTGTTGGACCCTATATTCTGGCCATGCGACGTGACCTTCAGCCTGGTTGGGTCAATTCTCCTATATGCATGTTTCATGATTTGTGGTGACGACTGTGTGACATGTGCCAGGTTTTTTCGGGCTAATACTATGGCCCTTTTTGGGAACATACCGTAGCTCAAGTCCTTTATCCCTCAAATTTTTCTAAGATCTTTGGGAGATTCTGAGCAACAAGTCTTTCCTCCCCGTCTTTGTATGTTTGTTGGACGTTTAAGAGCCAATTACTTGAAATTTTGTTGACCTGCACTCATTCAGGTGTAACGACAATAAAGAAACGACCTTGAAAAACGTATGATTCATCCTCTTCAAGGCTTTTATCCAGCCTAGTAAAGTTCCAACTACAAATAATAAATCAATGATAACTTTAAATAAGAAGGTAACATTTGTAAAATCGTTCAGGTCTTTGCAAAGAAAGCGGCTCAACAACAGTCACATCGCTGGTTTTAACCTTGAGACTCTGTTCACCAGCCAAGAAAAACTCGACTCCGGCTTGGCGTACGCGTGATAAATCAAAGCGGCGAGCGAGCAAATCGTTACTCACCAACAGCGAGAGCTGACTTTGAGATTCATTGTGCTTTGTGCTTCAATAAGACCAAACACCGCAACCGCATAAGTCAGTCCTAATTGTGTGCTACTGCGTAGGAGTTTTTTTTTATCTGATGGCCGCTGTTTACTTTATCGCCCGATTGCATATTGGAATGGGCTCGCACGTCACGCTCGGACACTTTCAGCACATGTTTGTGGGAAAGGTCACATTGTATTCATTGATCAGGACTTTATTCTTTTGGAGTCATAAGCAGCTTCTATCAAGATTTTTGAGTATTCTGGTGTGACCCGCCCGTTTTTATTTGTTTTGTTTCATGAGGTACGTTGAAGGAAGTACATCACATTCGCTCCCTGAAATTGTTGGGTCAAAAATAACCCAAATTGGGTGAAAATTGGGTTAGTTTTAACCAGTGCATTGGGTTATGGCTTTGTTGAGTCAAGATTTTGATCTAATATAGGAAATATTCTGGAGGTACCGTTGTAAATGTTTTTGTTTGCATATCTGTGCTCCTAGTAAAAAAAAAAAAGTGTTTAATACATTCACAGACTTCAGTATTAGTAGTGAAGTCTGTTATACATTTTTAGAAAGAACGAAGGATGAAATAATTTGTTCCCCAGCTTCCCCAGCACTGCGGTGACTACAAATACGAATATTATCCATAAAAATTCTTAGGTACTGTATACCTAAAATTGAGTCCTTTTTAACATTAACAAAAGAAAAACTATATTTATAATTCGTTTTTCACCAAATGTTTAATTTTTAGAAAGTGTAAACAGATTAAAAAATACCGTATTTTACGCACTATAGGACGCACCGGATTATAAGGCGCACGCTCAATTAATGACATATTTTTAAACTTTTTCAATCACAATATAGTAATACTCAAAGTAATAACAATAACTCAAATAATAACTCTAAACTCTCATAGCATAATAACTCAATGTGAATACGAGCAACCTTGTTCAACTGTAAACACACAAAAGAAACAGGTAATGCTTACTTTATGGGTTCATTCCCCATCAATCCCAATCTCAATATCGATCCATATATAAGGCGCACTTGATTATAAGGCGCACCATCATCTCATTAAAAAAAAAATTTCGGCTTTTAGGTGCGCCTTATCGTGCGGAAAATACGGTAATCTGAAAAACAAAAACAAAACTTAAATAAAAAAAGTCTATATGCCTTATTTAAACTAGAAACATTTTTTTAATTGATCTAGAACATTAACACAGGAGCACCACAATCCTAAACATTTCAGCCTCAAGAAAAAGGTCTAAACATTAAGATGGTTGTTTTTTAATCATATTAATCATCAAACTCCCGCGGCTGTATATATTTACAAAGCTCACTTTTTTTGCATTGGACTTCATCCACCGGTGTTGCTATAATGAAAATATTGGACATTTTGATACATTTAGTCATTAGTTTTGCTCATTCAATCAACTTGTTTGAATTAGTTTAACGTGTTTGTTTTTTTTTACATTACTTAAATGTTAATGTATTGCTCTATTGTTCCCGTTGTAAACAGAGGCCTCTCCTTTAATATTTGTTTTGATGTCGGTCGGTTTTATAGGACAGGCCTGTCCCCGTCCACTTTCTGCTGAGTCGCGTTACCATGAGCCCGCATAGACCTCTGGCCCGCGCACGCGTTTGTTTGCAAAAACGCACACGCAAGCTCAAATCGGACATCTCCTGTCAGGGGTGGGGGGGTTGAGGAATTTTCCGAAGGATCTCCTGCCTCCGTTTCTTTAATCGCAACGCAGATGAAAGTTGAGCGACTAATTGTGGACGAGATCTACATGCCGCCCACCGCACTGAGCCGGCGGATGGCTAATTACATCGCTAATGGTCTATCGGTCAGCTTTCCTGCGAGGGTGACTCTAATACATGAACGGCACGCGGTGATGGATGATCGTGCGCGAGTGTGTGCGTGCGCGTTACTCTCCCGCGAGGTTCGGATGCAAACGAAAAATTCATCTCGTCAGTCTTCCCGGGCAGTCGATAGTTGTCGTGGGGCTTCTATCAAGCTGTGAATCATCGACTCGCGCTCGCCAGACACGTCGTTAGGTATACCTGCACGGAAGGATCGGCGTCGGCCATTTTAGAGCATTTTCACATGATCAAGAGTGGACTCGCAAACTGTGCTCATTTCATATATAAACTGGAGTATTGGTGCCATCTACTGGTGGTTGCGCATCGGGAAAGTTGTTTTCAAGATTCATAAACATACGGTGGACCCCGCCAAATGAAAATAATCCGTTCGGATCGTAACGCGAAATCGTCGTATGGCGGGCAATGCAAACCTATGCTTATTAGTTAATGCGGATAAAACCTTAGGTAAAAAGGTCAAAATTGTACATACAGTACTTATTAAAAATGGGTAACAAAATAGTATACAGTGATCCCTCCTACTTCGCGGTCTCAGTACTTCGTGGGTTTCTCCAGGAAAAATTAAAAATATTTCAAAATAAAAAATAATTTAAAAAATGCGCAAAAATCGAAAAAAAATGAAAAAAAGCAAAAAAGTACATTCTACAGTACTGTATTCATCAAAAAGCTAAGTAATATTAGTTAATAACAATGTTAAGAATTCTTCAAGCGTTAGAGTTTGTGACTTTTTTTTCTTATTTTGAAATGCATGCTTTTAATTTGTCGGGTCGCTTTGCATTTCCGTTTCCTGTATTACGTTCTCTGTGCGTCATTCGGCTCGTTAGGTGACGTAGTGAATGACAACGTAAGCTCATATTTATAGTTTATTATCATTTATGTTGATAACGCACGCTACTGCCTATGTTTAGAAGCGATGAGTGATTATTCTGTTTATGTGTTCGTTTGGTTGCACTTTATAGTTAGTTGTTGTTAGTTGTTGCTAATCCGCTAATTTCGGCTAAAAATACAGTAAATTCATAGATTAAAGTTAAGCAAGTGTTTATTTGTTAGTTGACTGACTTTGAGATTGTTGTTGATTTATTATTCAACAGATACTGCATGATACACCATACATGAGCCAAAATAAATGTGAAGTGATGACTTGCGTACTCTTTCACCGGAGTCTTGGTGCAGATAACCAGTCGTGAGAACAAATTCGCAACAAACTAAGTAATATTAGGTATTTAATGAATATACAATAATGTTAATAATGATAATGTAATGTTAAATAATAGGAGATAGGAAATAAAATACGCTAAAAATACAAAAAAAAGATTGTTTATGGTTACGGCGGCTATATTGGGGCGTACATAGAAATCTAGGAACTGATACCCTACTTCGCGGGTTTCAGACTTCCCCCCATTAACCGCGGAATGGGGGGGTATACAGCGTATATATAATATACATGTATACGATTAAAAAAGATACTTGAAGACTAAAAAACATATATGCTACAAGTGGGTCTGACGCATTCGATCAACTAACCACGCAAACCCATTGGCGTGATATTCAAGCGTAAAACCCTTCAACTGGGTTAACGCTGTAATTAGGCCGCGGGATGACAAGGGACTGCTGGGAAAGCTGTCAAGAGCGGCGCCGAGTTGCGTTGTACCTCCAGACGTCACGCCATGATGTCAGGGTGACACTTCAAGCCAAGATGGATTTTGTGTTACTTCCTGTTCTTTTTTTTTTTTTACATCTAGTCTGCAACCAGAATGCCTTTTGTGTCTGACAGAAAGAAAGTTGGAAGATGAAGATTTTTTTCTTTCTTTCGTTGTATTCAAGTAGATATTAACCCCATTGAGAGAAGGTGGATTTCACGCGAGATCCCTGAGATAGCAAACACGAAAGATCCCTGAGATAGCAAACACGAAACCTTCTTTTAAAGTCTCCGGCGCACACGCACCCTCCATGGATGGGATCCGGCCCGGCGTGATTCCTGACTTTATTCGCTTTGTTGCATATAAAATATGGGAGCACTCCCCTAAAGACAAGCCCATTATAACGCCGCTTCTTTGGTATGCTAGCGCCTTGACTTGCGTGTCCTTCGCCTCTGCGATTGCGCCTTCTGTGATGTCTTGACAGTTTGTCAGATGATCCAAAGCGCTTGGAAGCTACAACTAATAAACACAAAGCTGGAGAAGAGAGAGCGACCTGTGTAAATTAGACATTCCGCTCTCCTCGCCGCGCACTTTGAAGCCTCGCGATCGGATCAAGGAGTCCGTAAAAAAACGGGATAAAAGGGATGGGAATGGGAGATTTTTCTCCGGGAATAACGCACGGCTTGTTCAAGGCGACGCTAGGCCTGTCGTCACGACGCTGCAAGAAGGTATATTAGTCCATCACGTTCTCTCAAGGCTCCCTCGGGTCACATGCCTAATGGCCAATCACGTCGCGCGACTTCATCCACTGTATCAGATCCGTGATTGAATTAGCGTGCTTTAGCCCGAAGAGGATTTTCCTCACATGCATTCTGTATGAGGCGGTAATCTGTGTTCTTATCATCAGTGACGCTCTTCAGGCGTGAGGATTATTAGTGCAGATAACGGGCCGAGATTCATCAGAAGGCATCGCCATGCCACCTACCGTGCGGGATTTCATCGATGCCTTGGAGGAGCAATCAGAAGTTAAAAAGTCGTTTTGATGATTGTATCTTCCCGGCATGAAAACACGAAGGTTGCGTGTTGATATCCGTTTGGTGACGTTAGTTGGTAGGATTAGCGTTTTACACTAAGCTTGTTGCCTTGTACTTGATGCTAGGGCTGCACAATCCATTGAATTTTAATCACGATATTGGCCGCCACGATTAATTAATGTGATCCTCGGCGATATTAACAAAACACGGCTACCTACATGTCAAATCAAGCACTTTGTCATACTACCGCCAGGGGGCAATGTTTCACATATGTTTGCGTGACAAAAGGCTCTGCTTATCTCACCCAAATGTATTATTTACCAGTGTGAAATGGCATTGAGTTTCTCACCTGATTCCTAATATGTACAGTGCTAGCTGTCAATTGAGACCCATTTTGAAAAATCAAAAGAAAAAAATTGGAATAAATTCAGTTTGAAGTGACCGAAAAAGAAATGTTGACTGCTAATTTATTAAAATCTGTTTAAAAGTAAGCTTTGTGACAAAAACAACTGTCATGACCCTAGGGTGTTGGCTGTATTTGTGCTGTTTTGCCGCCATCTGCAGGCGTTTTTAGGTAATTGCGCTTGTTTTCTGTTGCCGTCAAACTTGCCTCCCTGCAATGCTTGTCTGCTATCGGTCGGCCTCACTCGTTTCAAAATGGCAGAACGGTAAAGCTTTTTTCGATCGCGAGTGGTGCTTAATTCAAAGTTGAAAGGGTTAGCCATGGCTCCCAAGATTGCTACTGATGTTAAAGTGAGGAGTAAGAAGATGATTTATATGGAAACGAAGCTGGAGCTAATCAAGAAATATAAAGCTAGCTTAGCCTAGGCTAGCCTTACTAGGGAATATGGGCATAACAAGTGCTACTCAAAGGTAAATAAATCCTTTCTATAATTTTATGATGTTTTCTGATTGTATACACGTATGTTGTATATGCGTAGCACTTACTATACTATTTTGATATCAATTTTGAATATGTATGTTCAATTTTGATGTTTTTACCTGGGGGTCTGAACTTTTAAGCTTTTTAACAGTTTGGATTGCCCGCTGTACAGCAAATTTGGCCAATCGCGTAACGGATTAATCTCGTAACCCGGGGGCCCACCGTAACAATATTCAAAATGGCGATATATTGCCAGTACGGTTATCGGCTCATGCCGATTTGATTTTTATGAAAGCGGAAATGAAATCGCTCCAAAATGTACACATACATTTGCACCCTTAACGAGACTCTGAAAGCACAATTCCTCTCTAGCTTTCTAGCAAGATTTTCTGGTGGCGTGATGCCAAGCCCAATTCTTTTCCGGCCTTATTTTGGCATCCACTGCCGAGTCGGCGGCCTGACTGCAGCGATCCGGCCCAGCCCCTCAGCCTCTCCGGTCTGACATATTGATCAAGACAGCTTCTAAGCTCTCCCACACCGAGGCTCCCCGGAGTTCATATGCTCTCGCCGGCTTTGCGCGGCGACTGGAAATTCGCGCTAGCTCCAATGACGTCTTACATCCGTCCAGCGTGAAGCAGAAAAAAGCTGCAAAAACGCATGTCGCCAAGCACGCTTGACGAGACGAGTACACACACGACGGACATCTTTTATTCAGGCGTCGTGTCAGGTTTCTCCCAGCGTGCTTTGCTTTGGCTCTTTTATCCTGCTGTCTTGTAGCAACTTGAAGCAGTATATCAGGCCCTCTTTGACTGATCCCCCATGGAGCGCATCTATCTACCTCCCGTCTCTCTGTTTGCCTTGAACTGCGCAATGGAGTTATTACCTGGAGGGATGCGCACATGCGAGACAACGCCTGACCTTTAAGCTTGTTTTCATGCTCGGATCGAAATCCAAATACTAACTGAGGATAGACCAAATATCGGTCACAAATATCAGTTTCAGCCTTTTTTTTTTTAACCTGATGGTGACATCTTCGGTGTTAACGGGTAAAATTTAACCCATGATTTAAGTCAGCCAAACTCAACTCACTCAGAGACGGCTATTTTCCATTCGCTGTCCTACCCAAATATCTGGAAAAAATAAATGATAAATGTAAATAAATAAATGTGACTGGATGGCTGGATTCTGGAAAAATGTATAGCGCATTTTCCGCACTATGAGGCGCACCTAAAAGCCTTAATTTTTTTAAAAAGCTGATGGCGCGCCTTATAATCAGGTGCGCGTTTTATATGGATCAATATTGAGATTTGGATTCGAAGATGGGGATTGAACTGATAAAGTAAGCTTTACCTGCTTTTTTGTGTGTTTACAGTTGAACAAGGTTGCTTATATTGACATTGAGTTATTATGCTATTGAGAGTTTAGAGTTATTTGATTTATTATTGTTATTACTTTGAGTATTACTATATTGTGATTGAAAAAGTTTTCCAATATGTCATTAATTGAGGGTGCGCCTTATAATCCGGTGCGTCTTGTACATGGAATTTTTTTTTTAAATGTCATTATTGAGGGTGCGCCTTATAATCCAGTGCACCTTATAGTGCGGAAAATACAGTACATGTGTTTTGGGGATTGAACGAGTTAAAAATCCAATATTTGTTTTCACCTCATAGCTAAGTACGTGTGCTATTATTGTTACAAAAACTTTATTTATTTGGAGTTCCGCAGGCTTTTCAATTTACAATATACATCTCATTTTAAATTACAAAACAGCTTAAAATCACTTATAATATTTCCTGTCATGATACAATTGGAATTCATATTTTCCATGCCTTCTAATCTAGTATTTGATTTATTTATTTATTTATTTTTACTCAAAATGCATCACAATGGCGGTGTCACAGGTCAAAACCTGGCGATGTAGATTTATGGAAGGATAAAGACAAAAAGCCCATTTATTTTCATAAAACCACTTTTTTTTTTCAAGCATAGTTAAGAATAGAACTCTACATCTAAATTTTCAGTTGCCTTTATAAAAAAAAATTGTCTGGCATTGGGAAGACTCGGAAAACTTTAGTTTTGGTTTGAAATCAAAACAAAGACACGTTGATGCTCCTTGAACTTGTTAAAATTTTACAACTTTGACATATATATATCAAAAAAAGAACTATCCTTTAATCATAATAAAACCCTTCAAATAAATAAGTAAATAAACAAATTAGCATAGCGTTATAAAAACCTGAAAACATTGATCATTAAACATATAGTTGATGACATTTCAACAAAGTATAAATATCAGCTGTAAATATCGGCCTTTTTGACTGCTAATGACTGGTATCGGCCCTGAATAAAAAACATCAGTCTATTTCTAGCATCTACTGCTCCTCAAATGTAAATGCAATCAATACTGCAGTTGGTGAATGTGTTCAAACACACACACACACACACCCAATATAATTTGTTCTTGGCGACAAATGGCAATCTCAGTGAGGGATTTGGTCCGACTGTGGCAGGCTTTAATTAAACTTGCCGGCAGATGCAGCTAATTGGTCATGTAATCAATCAATTAATTAATGTGAGACCCTCCTTTTTATTGGCCCAAAAAGCCCCCTTCAATTTTACTGCTCATTAAAAATAACGAAAGGCTGCCTGTATGCAATCTTCTTAAAGAATATACTAATGAGCCACAATCAGCTGGCAGGGGAGAACGGGATGATATATTGCTTTTATTATTTCAAAGTACAGGCATAAAATGTACAAAAACGAAATGGTGCGCAGCCCGTAGTTGTTCCTTATTGGTGAGGTTTTTCCTGCTGATTTGGTTGTAAAGTTACTAGTTAATTTATTCACTACCAGCCTATTGAAAATAGATTTTTTTTACTCACCGCTGGCATGGCAATCCTTGTACGTCTATAATGATCAGTATTCAAGAGACCCCAAAAATGATCAATTTGTTCAATTTTTAGTATTGCCACACACAAATAGCGTCAGTGTTTCGGCCACTAGGCCACACGCTAAGAGAAGCAATGGGGCCTATGTCAAGATGGTCTTTGCACATATGTGTGTTTATTGCTACTAAGTACCACTGTAGTTGTCCTTTTTCTGTTTGCAATAATTGAACATTATTTTTGTCACACTTTATTTGTATTTGGATATTATTCCAAATATGTGCTATTGACTGTTTTTTTTTTCGATGGATAGTCTTTCTCCCTTGCTGTCGTTGCAACACAGCCAGAAAAGCCCATGTAGAAAACAATGGCGCAAACATGTTTGCAGCTGATATATTTAGTCTACTTATTTATGAAGTTGCCGTACCCTACTTGGTCAACTTTTATTTTCAAACAGCTCTCGTGCCAACGCATGCTAGTTTGGGGGACTTACAGTTGTGTGCGTTGGCCAGATATTTTATTTTTAATTTTTAAAGAGTGTTCTGTCCTACACCAAGAACTCTCTAGAAAGTAATGAGAGAGCTTTTATTACAGCAAAGGATGGAAACTGACTGCAATGCGTCCCAATACTTCTGAACAAACGCTGATATTGATTTACATGCACCAACTGTCAGTTTTAGTATATATGCTTTTTTCAAATTCGATGTCTTTCTCACACCGCTGCTTATTTATCTTATCAGAAAGGTACAGCCTGTCCTCTTTTCGTGCATGCGTGTTAATGCCGTGATGCGTTCAAAGACTTCACACTTGGCGAAAGTCAGATCACTGACGAGATTAAGTCAGTCAACTCGACATGAGGCCCCTTTTACAGCCATAGCTCCATCCTGGAAATGGAGTAATAGATTTGCCGTTTGTAATATTGATATTGTCCCGCCCACATATGCCGGGCGCTCCAATTGTATTTCAAATCATTCATAAAACATCAAGCTTTTTCCGTTTGCGTTTTGAACAAAATATATCACAGTGTGGACATGAATTGAAAAGTTGTCCTCTAGTTTATTTAGCTAAATCTAAATGGAATGAAATATTAATGGACGATTAGCATGGCAAAGACGCCGTATCAATATTCAATCTATTCTCTTGTCCATATTTTATCTTTAGAGATTTTCAGTGGCCTACTTTCTATGGAGCTGGTCATTAAAGTTGCATCTAACTTTGGCTCAATTTTACAGCAAATATACAGAATTTACTGTTACCAAAACCACAATAAAAAAAATCAAGCAACTTTACTTGGCTAAAATAGTAGATATGAGCAAGCCTGTTTTGTTAAAAAGTGATCAGTAGGAACGGCAACTGTGTCAGTTTTGTCATTTATGTCTATTAAACTGTTTTCAAAAGTAATCTGATGGCTGTCGCTAGTTTGTTTGGTGCAGATGAGTGCTGCAAACCGCTGCTAGCCATTAGCTTTGAAGCTATCGCTAATCCCTGGCAACAGGAATTAGCAAAATTACAGAATTAGCTAAATTCTTTTGTAAAGGCTCCAAAATTATTATAATTTATAACTGAACTTGTTTTAAGGACAATGTCGGTGAAGAGTCAAGTCGATGTGCACGTGATTAACTTCCAAATAAAAATCTACCAAGACATTGATGCCTATATGTCATTTGGGAACATGGTGATTATTTTAAAGTTAGCATCATGTTGGTAGCATGTTAGCTTGACTTTTTCGACTAAATACACCGGTACCCTTTTGGCTATTGTGATATTATCGGTCTACTTGTGTTGCGCCACCATTTGTTTTCGAATTATCATTGCTTAAAGTGTTACAATTTGATGCTATTTGTTAGCTACTCTTTGGTGATTTGCATTATTGGATAGCGTTAAATGAATATGGTATGCGAAGGGTTCATACTGAGAGGAATTTCTTTTATTTTGTCTATCCTGCGTTAAGCTAAATGATCAACTCCTTTCTTGTTCTGTATAAAAAAGTATTTTTTTCTTTTGCACTAGTAAGAGCTTGTTTTTCTTGATGTGGCTTAAAATGGCCATTTTATTTTCAGTTATTTAATCCTTCAGGTTTGTGGACGCCCTCTTTTTGAAAGTGACTTTGAGCGCTTAGCCTTTGCGCGTCCACTTCTCGAGCAGGGTGACACTGTCTGCGATTTGCATCGGTAATGTTTTCCACTTATTTGTCGCCTTGATCAAGTAAAATGATGCGGAATAAAGACGAGAGGGACGAAGCAAACTCCACAGGGAAGACGATTCCTAACGATGACTACTTTGTCCAGTCTATTGGTGAACGGAGCTCAATTTGAAAACAATATTAGATTTGGACCATTTCCTCCCTTAATAGTCTTTGTCTTGTCTCAATCGCCGTCCTCCTTTAGAAGCTTTAAAAGCTTTTTTCCCTTACTGCACCGATCTCTAGTTGGATACAATAATCTGATCGCCAATTAAAAACAATTAAAAAGTACCGTGTATTTCGGAATACAAGCCGCTGCTTTTTTGTCACGCTTTGAACCCTACGGCTGGTAACTCAGTGCGGCTTCTCACTGTGTGTGTGTGTGTGTGTGTGTGTGTGTGTGTGTGTGTGTGTGTGTGTGTGTGTGTGTGTGAGGGCAATCACTCGGTAAATGAAGGGAAACAGAAAAAGACGCTATCAAATTATTGATTTTGAGTATGAACTTCTATTTTACTCGCCACCACTTGTAAATGCAATCAGGCATGTTACTTTTGTGTTGGTGTGGTATTCTAACAGTGTTTCATAAATTGAGGTACTCGTATCCCTGGGGGTACTTGAAGGAACATTAGGGGATACTCGAGATTTGAAATAAACAAATAAACATGCAAAAGTCCTTCAAAAATTATTATTGAATTCATTAATTGTTTCAGGAAAATATAAGTTCATAAAACAAATTTATGTTCAGTAGGTTATTTGATTTCATTATTGTAAAAAGCCAAATTCTTTCCCACACGAGAATGGTTCGACCCAATTTGGCATGTGCCTCCTCTCGTTACCTGTCAAGTTCATGTTTTTTTGTGTGTGTGTGTGTGAACACTATGATCTCAAAAGAGGACACTTTAGTCAAATATTTTTCCGTGGACAAATATTTATTTATAATTATTTCTTTTTGAGAACAGGTCTGACACTGTTGATTTTTTTTTGTTTGTTTGTTTTTTTAGGGGGGGTGCAAATATTTATTCATAATTCAGTTAATGATTTATTTATATGACGAGATCACTACTGTAATCCCAAAACAGGACACTTTATGTTGAATATTTTTCTGTGGGCAAATATTTATTTATGATTAGTTCTTCTAAGAACAAGTCTGACACTTTATATTGATTATATACCATTTTTTGTTATGAGAACCACTGTTCTAACAGTTCAAGTGTGTCGCTTATTATGCCATACGAAAATACGATAATTACAATTGACGAATACTAACGTAACGTTGATTTTTTGCTTATTAAGGAGTTACCTTTGCACGATGAGTGAACGTACACACACGCATACACACTCCTTGACATCTTGTCACTCCACAACACGTCGGTGGCTGCGTTAGCATCCATGAGAGGGCGTGTCTCGTCCGCCGCTTGCCTCGATAAATCACTCGTTGGCGGGACACTTCACGGTCTCACGGACACAAACACATCTGACAATCCATTCATCATACCAAAGATGGTAGACAGTGAGGGAGGGTGCACTGCTAATGTGAATTTGTTGACAATTTACGTCATTCTTTGGAGTAATCCATTATTTTAGACACTCAAGTAACTAAATTCACTTAATACTATAGTACTGTATTTGAATACCTAAAATAATTGACTTTTGTATCTATGGTAATCAGTTTTTTTAACACCTAAATAATCAATTACTTTAATACTTTTAATGCAAAATTATTATTCTAGTACTTTTGGTACCTAAGGTAATCAGTTACTGTAGGAAAATTAAGTGTTAAAGCCGAAGGGCGAAGTAAGAAAATGATTTGCATGGAAACGAAGCTGGAGATTATCAAGAAATCCGAAGCTAGCCTAGCTTATGCTACCCTTATTAGCGCCACTCAAAGGTAAATAAATCCTTTCTATATTTTTTATTTATGATGTTTTCTGATTGTATACATGTATATTATATATAAGTAGCACTTACTATACTATTTAGGTACCAATTTTTAATATGTATTTACAATTTCGATGTTTTTACCTGGGGTTCTAAACGCATTAGCTATTTAACATAGGTTTGGATTGCCCGCCATACGGCAAATTCGCCTTACGGATGAATCTCGTAACACGGGGGCGCACTGTATACTCATGACCCAGAAAACGATTTCCCTCCCAAGTAACTGTCTACTAATATATTCCGGAATGTAAGCGCGAAAATACACTTATGGAGTCATGCGTCGTTTCATTCCTAAACACGGCGTCCATTTTTCCTTTTAACAGTTACTCACTGGCTCAATACAAACGGCGCCAAGATATTTAGCATTTCCGTGTAGCAACACCTACACTAAGTCAAGATGTCAATGCTACACGTCCATCTCCACCCACACACTTTAAACGGCCTGGAGATAAGGGAGTATATCCGCAAGTACCACATACAGTACATGTCCCCTCCAAATCAATATACGTACTGTATTGTCCTTTGTTTTTCTGTTCATGTTAGTTTGCCCGCGAGTGTATTTTTCTCAAGTGACGGCATTGACGGAGTTTAACAAGCGGACTGGGAGGAAAAATAAATAACGCTGTAAAAATGATTTGGCCGCAGCGTTTTATTGCTCATTTCCATGCGTTTATCGCGTGGTCGGGGAGAGCTTACAGAAGCGGCGAGACGGCGAGAGCTGGAATCGTTACACTCCAACTTGAATGTTTGTCTTTTTTTATTACCCCGTCTACGTCTATCGTTGCGTTAAATGTGTAAAAACATGCTATATGTTTTGATGTATTAGATGTTTTGCACATTTAACCCGTGTTTTGACCATTTTTGGTCATTTTCATCTATGTTTCTTTTTTTTGCAGTATTGTAGCCAGCGCTTCTCAAAATTGTGTGTGTGTGTGTGTGTGTGTGTGTGTGTTGGGGGGGATTTTTTATTTTTTTCTGTTTTAGACTAAGCTGTAATGTGTATAAATGCTGTAAAAAATAACAGTTTTTGAAAGTTGATTTATATTGCGGTTAAAAAGGGTGCAGGTTTAGGTGTACTTATACAAATTTTATAGATGATAATCTTATTTATAATCATATATGACTTTCTTATCTTTTATTACTTCTATTTCCACAAATGTCTTTGGAAAAGTTGATCTTTTTCTTTGCCTGTGCAGTCCCACTGTGTAAAGAAGTAGCTCAGCACCTTGTTTTTGATTCAATGTGCGCCCTCTCCTGTCATACCGCTGATTGATTTGACATTTCCTGTCTGAGAGACTGTCATTAAGTGACTCAGCCAATCAGAGGGATGGAACGTGGCCCGTGTGTGTGTGTAGGTGTGCATCGAAAGCTCTTCACACCTGCTAGGCCTATTAGCATGTGTTTATGAGCGACGGCAAGTAAACAGCCCGCCGTCTCGGCAACTGGCTCGGACGCTTTGACAGGGTCTCACTTCCCCCGCTCCCCATGCGACGAGTGGGCAAATTTGATGAGCGGGCGCTTCACGGGACGGTTGGGACGAGCGCCCCGAGATGCAAATGTCCACAGCTAATGTGAGAATCTTTGTATACGCCCGTTTTCAAAGCGCTGACAGTTTCCCTCGCTGGCCGGGAACAGCTGTCTTTTGTTGACAATGAACACAGCGTCCCGAGGGAAATTATGGCCACTGTAAACAACTTTACAATCATATAAGCATCTTCTGCTACTGAGCTAGCCTTGCACTGCAAAACTGAGCACGGGGATTTCGGATGAGAATAACACATGCTCGCTTGTTTACGAGAGGTAGCGCAATATGGACATCTTTAGACGCTGTAAAAAAAAGTGATGAATGTTGATGGGGTGAAAACGTCTCTTGCCAGTGGACAAAACTGGCCTGTTTTCATTTGATGCCCGCATCAAAGATATTGTAAGGTTTACAACTACAAAGTATGGTTATTATTGCGGGGCTGTAAACGGAGGTTTATCACAAGGGGTTTTACTTAAGTATTGATGAAACGATGTGACCGAAAGTTGTTTACCTGCTGCCTAGCTTTCTCTGTTTATCAAGCAATCACGGTACTACAGATTTTTTTTTTTTCCCTATCTTGCTAGCTAACTTGCTAATTTTCTGTCCGTCCGTCCATCCTCTACGAGTGTGCTTCTCTATCTCTAGCTGTCTGTCTCATTGTCTCTTTGTCTGTCTGTCTGTCTGTATGACTAGGTAGCTATGCTAGCTAGCTAGCTAGCTAGCTAGTTGTCTGTCTGTCTGTCCACCTATCCATCCATCATTCCATCTGTCATCCATCCATCCATCCCATCAGTCATCCATCCATCTACTAGTAAGCTAGCTAGTTAGCGTTCTAGTTTTATGTCTATATCTAGAAACAGTATCTCTCTCTCTCTCTCTCTCTCTCTCTCTCTCTCTCTCTCTCTCTCTCTCTCTCTGTCTGTCTGTCTGTCTGTCTGTCTGTCTGTCTGGTCATCCATCTCTCTGTCCATCCATTTAACTCGCGATCTAGCTAGCTAGGTAGCTGATGGATGGATGGATGGATGGATGGATGGATGGATGGATGGATGGATGGATGGATAGATAGATAGATAGATAGATAGATAGATAGATAGATAGATAGATAGCATTTCTTCAGTGCTAGCTTGTAGCTAGCTTTGTACTTATTTAGGTAGTAAGATAGATAGATAGATAGATAGATAGATAGATAGATATTCAACTAGAGGTCTGGTTGAACATAAGTTTGCCCTTTGTACTTAAAGTCACTGTGTGTTTGTGAGCTCATGAGGGCTATTACCATAAGACACTGGGAATCAATGCGCTGTATTGTTCTTTTTTATGTTACCATTGATTCTCATTTAGCAGCACCCACCCACGCTCTCTACCACCCACGCTGTGAACGACCACAACTATTGAATTTATGGATTATGCCATGACTTTGCATGGCGGCTGATTGGACAAATGTTTGGCGCAGACATTACAGTAATGTGCGTCTCCCCCGATACCTGCTGTTGTTTACTAGTGGTGTCAAAGTCGCCAATGAAGAAGCTGCATGGAAGGTAAAGACAATTCAGTGCTTGAAACTTTGTGGGGACAGCGTCACTTTGCTTGAAGCAAAGTCCATAAATGGCTGCTTAGATGGGTTTGCAGCAGAGGAACTTTTATCATAACAACATCTAAAGGATATCCATACTTTCCTGCATTTTTACTTCCTGTAGCAACAGCTGCCCCGATAGAGTCATTTGTAATGAAAGACAAATATTGTGTATTATCTTTATTACTGCCTGCTTTGTTTTAAAGGAGTATATATTACAAAAAGCCAACTTTTTAATTGCTTGAATACAAATGGTCGGGTCTCTGGGTGCGAGTCAGCACAAAAAGTATGAAATCAAACAAGGGAGTAAATATTTTGTCAGCTGGTTATTCACAAAAATGTGTCCGAGCGAGAACAATGGAATATTTCGTCTAAACCAAATGTTTAGTTAAGATGCTGATTAGCTTAGCGGCACATGCTGGCATGTGGCTAACATGAAGTTGTGGTGTATGTTGTTAGCAAATTAATTTAAAATATACTAAATATTGCAAGGGAAGGCATAAAAGATAAAATTATCTCATTACAAATATATCACTGTTTTACTTTACACTTATATGATGTTTATATAGTTTATATAGTTGTGTTTAGATAGCTAGCTAGCTAGATAGATAGATAGATAGATAGATAGATAGATAGATAGATAGATAGATAGATAGATAGAAAAAAATATAAGAATAATTTTGTTAATTTTTCAGCTACCTCTATGTATTATACATCGTTTTAAATGGCAATTAAGTGCACAGTTTGAATATATCTCAATTTTCATCTTTGAAGACAAGTCTGACTTTGTGGGGTGTAAATCTCTCAATGTTGTTTTCAGGGACAGTTTGATTTGAAAGTGGAACAAGGTTACGATCTGATTTAATATTATAAGGTTCAGTTTGAGAGGTTATGATGCAATGATTTTTTGGGTGTGTATTTTCATACATTTAATCAACTTTTCTATTTGTATTGTAAAATTGCCATTCCTTTTTAAGCTATATTTCAAGTCGATACGTAACTCAATATATTTCAAAGGGGAACACATGGATTCAGTTCAAAGTGACGAAAAAAAATTGTGTGGACCATTCCTGGAAGGAATAAAAAAAAATGAGATAGCGCATCAAAGCCATTCTACGATAAATCAGACCGCATATGAAGCAGTCATATTAAAATCATGACCCAAATAAAAACATAGATGAGGTTTATTAATCCCATGAGAGAAATTTAAATCATAATAATATATATATATATATATATATATATATATATATATATATATATATATATATATACATTAAAGCTGCAACTAGCACATTGATATTGAAGATGCCAGCGCGATGATTCACTCCCTACACTTTTTTCCATTTCACCGTCTTGATAAGATGATTGATGAGCGCACGACATCCGTTGCGAGATTATGAGCCTCATCCGTCATGCGGCAAATCCGACAGGAAAAATGGGCCTCAGAGGCTGGTGTCTGCTTGGAATAATGCAAGGATATTACTAATATTCCTGACACTTCCACATGCCTGTTTGCACCTCCAAGGTTACGCCACGAGAGAAGTCCTCACATATATTAGCCCTCGGACCTGCTCATGTATTCAGCGCCGACCGACCCGTTCCATTCCGGGCGTTGTGGGAATTTCGCTGCCCGTTTCTCTTTGCTTTCTGCTTTGCACTTATCGAATCTGACTTTTAAATTATGTACATCTCCACGCGGTGACATCTCCTTTCCTCCGCGTTTCCCCGAATGCCTTGCACTCTATTTTTTTTTTGTTTACTGAATCTCCAGGGAAGAATTGTATGAAAGGTGGGCAGCCCAGGGACATGCTCTGTTCATAGCCCTTCCTCCTTAAATGAAGTCATCCATAATGTTGCCGCCATCCCGTGCAGGAATATACTCTTTCCTCTGTCAGCCCCGGGACATATTGAAAAAACCGTCTCTTGGGTGTGGTTATAGAAAGGTAAATTTAACAGATAACGGAGAAAATCATTTCATGCTCGACCTTGAAACGGAAAAGAGGTTACATTTAAATATAGGTTGAAAGATTATAAACTGTCAAATTCACTTTCGGGAAATATACCGTAATACCCTGAATATAGGGCGCACCTGAGTATAGGACGCATCTTTAATTTTTGGGTCAAATTTTGGTAAGACGCACCAAGAGATCGGCGACAATATCAAAATGAATATATCTCATCTCTGAAAATTCTTCGTGTTTTATTGTGTTCATATCAGTAAGTTATTATTTGTTGCGGGTTGAAAATCATTAAAAGTAAATGAAAAAGATCAGATATGGCACTATATTTTTGCAAATTAGATTCTCTTTCATAATATATGTAATGCAATGTCACGCTAAGGGATAAATGTAGTTGTGTGTTTCAAGTTATATTGGGAAAATTTTAGTTGAAGTTCCCCTCAAAACAGGGGTGTTTTGGCTACCACATTCACCCAATGTTGTAATGTTGCAACAGTTTTGCAACTTGCACTTTGCAATACTGTTGTGGACAACAAAAATGTTTGTAATTCTGCAACTGTGGGTGTGTTAAGATTTAAGCGTATACCAGACTCCCCACAGCTGTTGTTTTTCCTTGTGATGCAGCTCGAGTTCATTTTGCCATAAATACTCGAAGTTCCGTGTTTCACGATTGCGTGTATACGCCCAAAAAAACGCATTAATAAACAAGTCAAATGGAATACCTTTCCACGTTCCATGCAAAGTTGCGACTCTTCATTGAATCAGCGGGAGACATCAAAACCATTCTCTCCGTTTTTAGTAATATTCCAAAAAACGAAACGTACGGTATTCCTGCCTGATAATTCACCGTGGATAGCTTCCATTAGCATTCTGTTCGATTAGCGCGGCCGTCTGCAAACACGGAAACGTCATCTGCAAAACCGGAAGTCCCTTTCCTTTCCTTTACACAAACAAAACAATAATCATCCATCAAAACGCAACGATTCTTCTTAACGGCCAGTCGGACTAAACTTTTTCTTCTTGTGAGGATATTGCAGCTGCGTTACGTCACGGCGGGCCTGGCTTTTCCATTCCTCTTCCCTCTTTGAATATTTCACGCTGCTCTTAGTTGCAGAACTCTTCCACATCTTCCCATTCTCTCCCTCTCCTTCTCCAGCTGTTTTCTCTCGCTTCCTCCATTTTTAAAAGCCACCTTGAGTTTGTGCTTCCCCTCCTCCACTTTTCGATTCTAATGGTTATGAGAGGCATCTGTGATGTAATTCCAACAGACCGCACGTCGTGTGGTCAAAGATTGTAGATGTAGTGCGCAAAGATTTTATTGGGTTGGCTAACACTCGTTCAATCCCAAAGACGTATTTTTACGTTTTTTTTTTTTTTTTTAAGCAAATCATTCAATCCCAGTTACTTATATTTTTGTACATTTTTTTTGTGTTAGGCTTAAGAAGGGTCTAAAAATATGCATCCATCCACCACTAGGGCTACTGGAAAATAAGTGGAATCAGTATTCATGATTTTTGTTTCAATATTACCCACAGAATTTGTTTAATAATTCAAACCTTTAAATAAATATGTGTTTGGTTTATTTCTTCCTTAAAAAGTGATTATAAATGTAATCATCCAAATGTTTGAAGAAAGCAGACATTTTATTTTTAGGCCGTATCGTCTTGCCTAATTTCGATCAAATAATTACAGACGTTGATGAATTCATCTCTTAATATTTTTATGCTCTTGACAGCTCTAAAATCAACATTGTGCGCCTTGATGATAAACTGAAGACTCCTAATTATCACTCTTGTATATTGAGACAATAAATCAAACCATAAAAATGTAATATGCAGTTTTAAAAGGTCTTCAGTATATCACAGCAACAATTCTATGTAACTCAAAGCACCTCTGAGCCAGAATAACAAAGACTTTAAAGGTCAATCATACAATTGAAACTAGCAGGGTTTCTTTTTTTTTTTTTCTAGAAAAAACATTTTTCCACCCCTTTTTCTCTCCTAAAGTTTAGTTAAGTTTTTTCTGCACTACATTTCTTCCTTTCAGACGTTTAAAAATGCACCGATCGGCAATCATTAATGATTCATGGCGCTTAGAGTACATCTATGTTTGGAGGGTATTTGCCTTGTCGGCATTGCTGCTCCGGCAAAGTTGGAGATAATCTGCTGGCATTCTTCATTTCAATGGTTTTCATTTGTTTTCGTGGAGATGTGTGCATTTTAGCCAAGTCTAAATATTTAGGCCACGGTCCGTGGTCAGTTTTTGCAGCAAATCTTATCACAAATAAAATGCATTGAAAAAAAATAGTGTCCGGAGAACAAACTAAGTGGCTGCTATACTTACACGGTTGCAGATTTGGGTCAAGTGCTATGGAATCCACTCACATCCTTTTAAGAAATTGAAATTGCCCTCGCATGCTCCCAAATTCAAGTCCCACGGTGCTTCAAGTGAAGGAATGTGCAATAGAGAGCGCTTTCAGGAAAATAGTAGCGTACTTGTCAAGACGACATCTGCTTTTGTACATTAAACAAGGACATACCTTGATATGTATATATTTATGTCCATATATATATATATAAAAATGAAAAAAATGTTTCCTTGCGCTCCTGGGCCGTATCTCCTTCAAGCTTAGGTATTCTACCAGAATCCTAGGAGCTTGAGGGCTTCTGTGCAAGATCTTAGCTGTTCCTAGTGTTGGTCCCGGTTTCTACTGGAGCCATTCATCCAGATCACTCCTGGATTCCTTTTTTCAGATGTGGCCATCACTCAGGGTTTCTACATCTGTCTTCTGACGTTCGTCCAGTCTGTTGTATCAGGCTGGTTGGGTAGCAATACTTTGTCAATCAAAATCTGAAAGTCCCACAGGGTCTTGGCTTGGTTGTTGTCCACCATTTTTGAAGGTGTCTGCCATCTTGATTTTAGGACTTCTATTTTGTATTCCTATGCTGTGATTAGTGTGATGTCCTGTTCCATCTCTCGGGCTTCTTAGTACAACTCATACCTGGAATTCTCTCTGACATGGTAGACCGAGGCCTCTATTGAGCTTGTGTTTAGGGCCTCTTCATGTGCTGCCATGATTAATGCCACTGTGATATCTTTCAGTCCAGCTTTTTGCAGCTACGGATAGGCTTTCTCCATGTCAGCCACACCTGCAATTTGACAGTGCCAAATACTATTTAGGGGTTTATCTTTCCTTGACAGTCCATCTGGCTCCTTCTCCCTACTGGGGTTCTTTTGTCTGAGGTCAATGAACAAGTCATCCATATATATATGTATATATATATATATATATATATATATATATATATATATATATATATATATATATATTCCCCTACCTTCTGTGGCAGGATGCAAAGTCTGTGATCAACACGAATGCTATCTCGTCTCTGTGAAAGCTAAATCGATGCTGGACCTTTTTGCTAATCAGACTGCAGCGAGCACTTCGCTCCGCTTTAACGATTGCGCCGCACTGGAAGAAGTGATGGAATGTTAAAATGGTGATCTCTGGATTCTTAATTTGAATGGCCAAAAGGGGTGGAATAGAGGGGGCGGAGACCAAAGAACAAGATAAATGAAAGGATGAGGAAAAGACAAAATAAAACAAACTTTCCTAGCCTTCATGGTTTGGTTTTGCAATGAACAGTGATGATAAGTAAATACAACTTCTGTAAGTAAATGTAGCATACGCATAATTTAGATTGTAAAGGATATATAAAAAGTCTACTCACCTCTGTACAAATACCTGGTTTAGATTATATAAAATATGAGAATTAGATCAGAAAGTAGAAAGTTTAAAATTGTTTCCTTTTTAGAGGAAGTAAAAAAAAAAAAAACAGTGAAATGATCTGGTTGCAAAAGTGTGCACACCCTTTTATAAATGTGCTGAGGCTAATTCATACTTAACCAAAAAATATTAAAACTCAAATAAAAGTAAAAGGATGCTTATTCGGGTTTTAAAAAAAAACGTGTTTTGTCTACTATTAATTTGATAATTAAATTATTTTTCATGTGAACTTCATGCCTTTTTGGACAAGAAAACAGAGTTATTAAAAAAAAATGAAAGCAACGTGCAGGAGGACGTGAATGAACATCCGCACTTGCTATCAGCAATCTTTTGTAAAACTAAATCCTTGACACCTCGAGACTGAGAGACAGAGAAAATGAGCAATAATAATAAAGGCTATCTTTTTTATGGTGCGACTAATACTAACTACAAGGCCGATCTTTTTCTTTTTTGGAGTAATTTCATATCATGGTGTAACATATTGTATTATATTCTTTAGCCTCGCTTGCAAGGTCAGGTTACATCTGGAGGCGTTTGCTGGAGGGCTCTTGACAAAGCCACAGCTTGAAGGCTAACCTTTAACGAAAAAAAAAAAAAAACACAAAAAAAAGACTTGTTTACTGCACTTTTTGAATGCTGAGCTGATTCTTACTTGTGATTACACCTGCAGCAGCCAACCTAAAGTATCGGGGTCAATATCATTTTAAAGTGCTCTCATCAGAATCCTTCAGTCATCATCAAAATGGAGGAATTATGAAAGTTGAGGTCATATAATAAATGCCAGACATTTTCAGACGTACCAAAAGTCATTCTAAAAGTCGTTAAAAGGTTGTTATATAATTGCCAGGCATTTTCATGCATACAAGTATGAAGAAAAGATTCTTTAAATATGTGTGTCTCGTTTAATATGAGGTGTCTTTTTTTTTTTTCCTTCGGCTATATCGGTATGGCCCAATGGGAGGGAACCAAACAGCAGCTAATTTTTATGAAATTCACTTTTTTGAAGAGCAAAATACAGAATAAAACTGTGCTGCAAAAATTTGTTGAGCATTTTTCTCAAAACAAGGCTTGACGGGTTAAAAGATTAAGAGAAAAATGTTTAACATTGTGTGTCCCTGTCCAATAGAAAAGGAAAATCCAAATTTTCACCAAGTGCTCCGATTCTGTTAGTCTTTAACCATATGAATTATTTAATCAAATGACCACACGGTGAAATTTGCATGTTTTTTTGTCAAATTTGGTGGACAAAATTAGAAAGAGACAGAGAGTCTGCCATTTTGGTTTTAAGCCGCCATTTTTTTTTGTCATTTTGGCCATCGCCAGAGATCCAAAGATCATTTTGTCCTGCACTGTAAAAAATGAGGAGTGATATTTACTTGGGAAAGGTTCTACAAATAGATGCTAGTAAATAAATCAAGCACTAAAGTAATCTACTACATTAGATGATTAGGACTAAAGTAAATGATTATTTTAGGAAATAAAGTACTAAAGTACTTGATTACCTTAGGTTTTTAAGTACTATAGTCACAATTAGTTTACTACAGTCGTTGATTAGTGTAATGATTGGTACCAGCCAATTTTTAGACCCTTTTTAGCTGAAAAATTGAAAATATTTGAAAATATTTTTTATAAAAAGGAGCTGGAATTGAGTTTAATTAATCATTTTCATCAAGCAATGCATTCTGCAAACCAAAGAGGAAATAGAAAGAGAAATAGATAGCAGTTTAGCCCAGAATATTGAAAATCCACAAATAATCGATACTTACTGTAATGTTTTTGGAGGAAAGAAATTTTTTTATTTATTATAATTTTTTTATTGAATCCTCCGATTAATTAATAATGAGCATTTTTTCACCAGAAATCGGAAAAAAATGTTCAAATTTTCTACAATGTAGAAATGTGATCCAATCACTATCAAGTTTGCACCGTGTATACAAGTATGCAGAAGGTGGTAAGTTCTAAAGGATTTTAGTTGTTCTAATTGCGTGTGGGCGGCGAAGTGTGAAACACAAGTCAGAGCGCGTGATGAGCCGTGAACACGGCGACGCGACTGGATGTTATTAAAAGGCGCGGGTTGACACGATAACGCGAATATGCGCTTTTGTCTCTTTCCGCCATTCCCCATCCGAGACCTCTATGAATACAACTTTTGCGTAATTCTTCATCATTCCACCGAGGTGTTCTGAATAATGGCGTTCGCTCCGCCGCTTCCCGCTCCGCATTGACAGAGACAAACTTCCCCATTGATCCTCTGAATACATCCCTCCTTTTACATCCCCGAGGAAAATGAAAGCGGGATGGAAAATGTATTTTATGAATTTTCCTCCCGCTCCTCTTTTGTCCTCTCTGCGCCGCCGGCCCATGCAGACAACCCCGAGTCGTTTGGAATATCTCCGACACGTGTGCCATTTCTGCGTTTATCCCTGTGCGCCGCAGCTCTAATATGCGGCGTGTGAGTCTTTCGCGACACGTTCGATATCACGCCGCGGGGCCTCGCAAGCCAGACGACAAGCGGAGGAGAGCGAGATGGAGGGATGCCTGGCGAGATGGCGCCAGAAGAGTAAAGCCGTTGGTCTTCCTCTGCCTATATTTGCAACGCCCTCAGCTGCCCATAAAGCATCGCCCGCGAAGCATTATGGCCTTGTATCTTTCAAACGCCGAATTATACATCCAGCGCAAGCTCACACACACACACGGCTCCCTAATGCTTCAATTTCCAAATCAATTGGGCTGTAAAGACGAGCCAGATATATGACGTCTGGATCGTCCGCTTTATCGTACGTGTTTGGGTTCCGCGTGCTCATGGAGGGGTTTGAAGTCGAAAATTGGACAAAATGCCAGGCGCTCCGTGACGGTGCTGGGCAATAATGTATCCCCTGTGATGGTTTTTTTTGTCTTTGTTTTTTTAAACAGTCAAATACCTCAGAAACTGCGGCAACCATTTTGGATGAGAAGAAAAAAAACGTATTTTTCGGACTATAAGCCGCGACTTTTTCATGATGATTTGAGACCTGCGTCTTATACTCCAGTGTGGTTTATATGCTGGTTTTGTGTGTTCAAGGAGATAATTAGAGAATAACCAGGAAGTAGCTACTCATTTCCTGAGAAGAAGACCTAACCCTAGCTGTGATTGGTTGTTACCGGAGTCTTTAGCACCTGTGGTGTCATTTTCACACACTAGCAAGTGTGGGGAAAAAAAATTTGTTTTTTTTCTTAAAGCATTAACATCATGTAGATATGATGTTCAATATTTCGAAACAAATCGTTGAATTGACTAAACAGGGTTTACTCTTTAAGTAAAAAGAACCACGAAATTATATTGTGAAAGGGATATTGTTTTACAGCAGGCACCCTAGGACAAAAAGGTATTACAGGTTGTTTTTATTTCACTTGTGTGCCACTTGAATGCATCTTTATACTCCCACTGGACGACAATAGAGAAGCTATTCATAATTTTATCCCCTATTATACAACTTTTATTTGACTGTTTCGCTCAATAGTTGCGCATTGTTAAAAAGCCAAACAGTGGTATCATACACCAATTTTCTCTCCAATAGTCCCAATTGTGTTTTCATGTTTTTCATGGTTTTTTTTACAGGCTATAAGACACAATGATAACACAAATAATTGTAAGCTGTAGTTAGTTAGATAGTTCATTGTCAAACTGTTAATCCTGCATAAATTGCTTTATTGTATGTAAAAACATTTTGAGTTCCAATATTCCGACAAACCGTATTAAGTTAGCTGTAATTATACAGAAAGGCCACAAATTAGGGTAGCTTGATTGGCGTATATGTATTCACACTTGAACAATTAGGGTTATGGCTATTGTAAAAGCTTTATAGCTTTTAGATTTTCTCTTTTAAGAGCCGGTGAAGGTTAAGCGAGCTCAATGGACAAGCTTGTCGTTACCGAGCAGACGAGACTAGTCAGGCGCAGTGAAAAATTGTGAGAACGTGTGCTAATATTTGCCCGCTTATCCATTGAGCCGTGTGAATGAGTTTTGAAGCTTTATAGATAAGGTGACCCGGCTCACGTTTAAACTACTTCCCTTTTGTAGTAAAACGCAATTACGATATGTTTGATTGTGGTTTTATGCGTCAGAAAGTGATTGAACAATTCAAAGTTACGCTTTGGTTTTCTTTTGAAAAATGTTTGGCTATTATTCAAAGATTCATAACGAATGCTTGAATTTGTGCAAGGGTTTGGTTTTTTTCTCATGTCTAGGAACATACCTTCATGCTAATCAGTAGTAAAAAATAGCAGTTTTACTTCAGCCATTTTGTATACAGTCAGAATGGTACTTCATAACGTCTCTTATTTCTGTTTTATAGCCAATAAAAACATAAATAAGAAATAGAAATGTGGGGAGGGGTAAAATTTATTTAAAAAGTCAGTCTATGCTTGAGTCTTTTATTTCTATCGTCACTGAAATGATTAATACATACTTGCTAGCACTGCAGATAACGAGTAGGCTAGCATAGCTTGTATTAATTTATCACCACACATTATTTCACAAAGTGAAGAAGTTCTGGAAATTAGCTTCCTGAGGAATAAGTACATTGACTGTTATACTACATGTTGATATCAATACTCTAGACTTAATGAATACTAAAAAAAATGAATACTATAGACTCGTTTGCAGGGCAGATAACTAGCGCGTTAATGGAGAAGAACCAGGAAGTAGCTACTCATTTCCTGAGAAGTATTTTAACTGTTATACTACATTTTGACATTAAGTCTTTAAACTGATTAAGTGTTAAAAAAAAAAAGAATACTTGGTAGCAGGATAGCTAGCTAGCGGGCGAGCATGGCTAGCATTGATTTGTTACCACACTTGTTATTTCAGAAAGTGGAGAAGAGCAAAGAAGTACCTGCTCATTTCCTGAGAAATATACTTTTACTACTATACCGCATTTTGACGCGAATAGTATAGAATACTATAGACTGAATGAATACTAAAAAAAAAAAAAAAGACTTGCTAGCGGAGCAGATAAGTAGCGGGCTAGCATGGCTAGCATCTGTTCGTTACAATACTGACATTATTTCACAATATGGAGTACATAGATTTTAAATATATTTAGAAAGGGTCTAAGGGCTGCTTTCACTGGAGAAAAATGTTTTTTTCACAAACATATTTCAAAATAGAAGCGTAATCCGAGAATGCCTCTCGGCTAAACACAATACCGTAAATTATTGAAGTATTTATCTTAGTCTGAAATCCCCGTGGCAACTGATTGAGGAACAGGTTTCATTATTACAACGCGTAGTTGCTTCAGATGGTGGTTTTGAAGTTATTTTCGCTTTATTGTTGATGTAGCCATGGCATTCACCAAAGGGGGCATCACATAGTTTTTTTTTTATCTTTTTGTTTTGTTTTTTTGGGGGGTTTGGTTTTCATCTTAGCGTGCCTATTTCGGGATCAATTAGTAGCATCGACGGAGAAGTTGGTACGGTAAGCGCATGTCGTGCAGGGAGGGCCTCATGCTGATCATTCACAGCAGTGTTGCGAAAAAGAATAAACCTTGAAAGGGTACATGCACTAGGCCTGGTCTCCGTTTCTCTCCATGGAAACCAAGGCGCCTTAGATAGTGTGTGTGTGTGTCATGTTTTTGTGTGTCTGAGTGCCACGCAGATTCTCATGGGCTGGGAACAAAAACCTTGTAGGGCGAAGCTGGAGTTGGTCTGATGTTTGATGAAATCCTCCCCCCCAAAAATAGGTGTCTCCCTCTGCTTTCCACAATCTTGGTTTCCATCTTCACTCTCTCGCCCACCTGAGCCCAGCACCAAAGTTGCCTAAGGGTGACATCGCATCCGAACTGTCACACACCACCTGGCTCCCACCTTCCCTCTGTAGAGACCCCGGAACGCATGCTTGTCACTTCTCCTCCGATTCCTTTAATTAACATTTTGTAGGACTTGTAGAAATGTACTAGTGTGAAATTTGCCGCTCTGCCGCATTGTGCTGCAATTTTATAAAGAATAGAGCAACACCACTTATTATGGCACCTATGTCCAAACATTTGTGGCCTGCCAGATGTTTAACCCTTGTGTTGTATTTTGATTATTTTTGGATCATTTTCTCCCACATTATTCTCATAGTGGTCTATATATATATATATATATATATATATATATATATATATATATATATATATATATATATATATATATATATATATATATATATATATATGTCCTCAAAATATAATCAACATAAAGTGTAAGACCTGTTCTAAAAGATAAATAATGTAAAGAAATATTTGTCCATAGAGAAATATTAAACATGAAGTGTCCTCTGTTGGGATCATAATACAGATCTGTTCACAAAATAAATCATCAACTTAATTATTAAGAAATATTTTTCTACAAAAAATAATCAACCCAAAGTGTCAGATCTGTCCTAAAAAAGAAATAATTATCAATAAATATTTTTCCACATAAAAATATTACCATAAAGTGTCTTCTTTTGGGGGTCATATGTTCACAAAAATAAATCATGAACATGACAGGTAACGAGAGGTGGAACGTGACAAGTTGGGGCGAACCATTCTAGTATGGGGGAGAATCTGGGTCTTTATAATATCAAAATTGAAGAACCTACTGGAAATAAAATGTGTTTTATGAACATATATTTTCCTGAAACAATCAATTCAAATAATGTTTTCTTATTTCGCGGATATACATTGAAAATAATTCATTTTAATAGGTTGGTTCTGCAGTCAATCTCTTTCAAGCCTTTTTGGTCAGGCAGTTGTACTAACCAGTTTCATCACGGTAGCCGGAAGAAATCCATTATTATCAATTAATTTAATTTCCCTGTCATAAACGTCATTATGGGGAATGTGAATTTACTAACCAACAGAAAAACTCATGGCTGCTGGAAAACGGCAATAGGTTATTTCGATTCCAACCTTCTGTTGCTATCGCCAACGTCACGGATGTTATGATTGCAAGCTTATATTTTCACACCAATCCGACTTCAATCATATTATAAATCCAATTACGACTTCTTTTATTGAATGCATTTTGTGTCAAATGTTCAGCGCTTTGTTATCGTTGCAGTTATTTTCCAAAGTGCGGCATAAATCAGTTTGAGCTTTTTTCATCATCCACTATAAGACGTTAACCCAACAAATGTGCGTGTATAAAGGGCTAACTTTGACAAATAAAACCATGAGTGCAAGAAAAAAAAAACTTTGTGATACGAATTGATTTCTTCCGTCGCGTTTCCTTTGCTCCTTTGAATGTCCTCATTTACTCTTTTCAGATAACACCATGAGCAAATTTCATTTCCAAGTGGATCAATAGCACAGGCTGTTCCATTCATTTCCCGTAAATTAAAAAGAAATACCAAATACAAACGATCGTATGGCTTAAAGCAAATAACACGAAATGGTGCGAAAGCGAATACGTTGATTCCCGCACCGTGTAATAATTTTCATTATTCGTTTATGAAAATGAGTGACAAACCTATTAGGAGGAGCAAACTCATTCGGGAAATAATAGTCTAAGAAATAAGCCGTGTTCTATTTACGCTCCTTTTTAATTTATTTGCAAATGTTTGCGGGCGGACAGTGAAGGAAACTTTTATCTGCAGCTCCTAGCAATTAGCTTCAGTCACTGACTCGTTCTAATATGAATCTGCAAATATAACGATGACCCAAAACCACCTCAAGCTTCTGTGATATACAATTATTGGAATAGCAATCAGTGAAGCGATGGTATTGTGTCACTTTTTTTTTCTTTTACATATTGTATAACCGGCCTACGATTTGGCCAATTGTAACTATTATTACTGTATTTTATTGTATTATTTTTTTCAAATCAAAAACTTATTGAAAAATTTGTGAGAATGTGAATCCACTGCTGTCACTTTAAAACAAATCGCTGTCATGATCTTGTATTTATATTTGAACAATTCTCCTGGTAAATGGGCGGAGCTTGCTTGTCGTTAGCATTTTTTTTAAAGGGGTATCAAACGAATTTAGCCATTTTCCGCTGTAAAAGGTTAATACAGTATTTTGTTTATAATTAATTTGAAAACGTATTTCTGCTGTCAACTGGAAATGACATCACATGTGCACAAGGTAACGACCAATCACGGCTCACTTGGTTTCTGGGTTTTGTCAAATCACGAGCCTTGAACACATGATGTCATTGTCAGTCCACAGCAAGTTGCAAAATGTTTTTAAAGGGTTAATTTTACATGAAAAATAATGTAATCATCCAAGTGAATAAATAAGCACTGGAGATTTGCGAGCTAGTTGCCCGAATATTGTTTTTTTTCCCGTAATGATGGTGCGCTAGCTAGCTAACTTTTGGAAAGTATTTTTTTTTCTTGGTAAATAAACCCGGTTTTCAAGATAACTGTCTTGATGCCTTGATGAGATAGATTGTTGGAATTGCGAACAACCTTAGAATAATTCCACTCGTTCACTGCCAATGACTGCAAAAGACGTCAAAAATCCGTTTGAACTGGTTCCGGCATTGAATGAGGAAATGCAGCCTGTGTTTTTCTACATGAAAAATGATTTAGTCATGTAAGTATATAAATAAGGATACTATTCCTTTAAGCACCTGTCAATTGGAAGCTAGTTTTCGAATAATGTTTACTCATTGTCAATTGCTCAATTGCTCCTATTGAACATGTGCTAGCTAGCTAAATTTTGTAAAGTTTTTCTTTCTCGAAAAATAATCTGTTTTCAGTCTTGATGACTTGATGAGAGGATGGTTGGATTGCAAACAACCTCTTAATATTTACACTCTTACACTGCCAATTACGGCAAAAGACGTCAAATATCCATTTTACCTGGGCTACCATTTAGTGAGTTAATTCAGGCTGTGTTTTTGTACATGAAAAAAATGACTAATCTAAATGAATAAATAAGTGTACCTTTACGTACTGGAGAATTGCTCGTAAATAATCCCAGTTTTCAAGATGAATGTCGTTGGATTGCCAATAATTTCTGAATAATCCACTCGTCACTACCAATGACGGCAGAATACGTCAAATATCCATATTCAGCGGGCGGGCATTGAATGAGCGAATCGAGGCTGTGTTTTTGTTCATGAAAAATAGTGTTGTCATCTAAGGGAATAAATAAGGGTACTATTCCTTTAAGCATTGTAGAATTGGAAGCTAGTTGCCCAAATACTGTTGAATCATTCTCGTAGTGATTGTGTGCTAGCTAGCTAAATTTCGCAAAGTTTTTCTTCCTCGGTTTTCAAGATAAATGACAATTCTTGTTGCCTTGATGAGATGGATGGTTAGAACCCCAACAACTTCTGAAAAATTCCACTTGTTCACTGCCAATGACGGCAAAAGTCGTCAAATATCCATTTTAACCGGGCTGGCATCGAATGAGTTAATCCAGGCTGTGGTTTTGTGTATAATATAGCGCGCCTGTCCCCTTATTTCAGTCTACGTCCCGCAAAGTCACACACATTCCCTCTCCTTGCGTGACTCACGGCTGATGTTTCAGGGTCAGATCGATACTCGGTGTCACTTCCACAGATAGCTTGCCAGGCCAAGAAAGCTATTGGAAAAGCGGGATAAAGTTAGACTATGAAAACGTTTTCAATCTTGAACGCTGTTATATTACCATCGACTCATCGCCCCGGTAGGGGGAGGGGGTCGGACGGGGCGGCTCGCTGTCCTTGAATCACAAAGAGGGAAAAGTTAAGACTGTTGGCACTTGAAAGTAGCCACCATTTGTCTTGCCTGTCTTCAGGTTTTCGGGAGGTAAGCAAAATTGTTATTTGAACGTTCGGGGTTTGCAGGACTTTTATCTGCCTGTTTAATATTTAATGACTGTCAGTCAAGGAGCGGTTGACTTTTATGCTTTTTCTATAAACTCGGGAAATGCAAACTTTGCTGTGTTCTTCATTTGTTATAGCTGGTAGTAAAAAAAAAAAAAAAAAAACATCTCAGGAGATTATATTTATTGCTCTGCGACAAGTTAACGTCTCTTATGCATTCGTCAAGATTGGTGCATTTTGGCAAAAAATACAAAACTTGTCTATATGTGCTGTATCTTGCAGGACGGACGATTTGGCATGCCGGCCCTGTCCTATGGGGTTGATTAGTTGCCATTACATTTTTCTTTTAACCCAATATAATGGGTCACAATAATACTTCCAGATTAACTACCGTATTTTCCGCACTATAAGGCGCACCTAAAAGCCTTAATTTTTTTAAAAAGCTGATGGTGCGCCTTACAATCAGGTGCGCCTTATTTATGGATCAATATTGAGATTGGGATCCGTAGATGGGGAATGAACTGATAAATTAAGCTTTTCCTGTTTCGTTTGTGTGTTTACAGTTGAACATTGAATATTGACATTGGGTTACTATGCTATTGAGAGTTGAGTTATTATTTGAGTTATTGTTATTACTTTGAGTATTACTATACTGTGATTGAAAAAGTTTTAAAATATGTCATTAATTGAGGGTGCGCCTTATAATCCGGTGCGCCTTATAGTGCGGAAAATACGGTAATCAATGAATTCATCTCATTGGTTATCAGCCAAAATATAAGATATGCGCTTTCTGAAGGCCAAAAATATAAAACACCATTTTCCTTTTCAATATTTATTCAGTCATTCTGGATGATTACGATTTTTATAGATATTAACGTGATAGATTAAACAAATACGCATTTAAAGAAGTTGCTTAAAAGCTCAAAAAAAATTGAACTGTTATATACACGACTTGTAAACCACCCATCGAGCATCCTGGCGGTTGTGCAAAATCTCAATTTCGCATTTTGGACAATTTCTATATTTAAAATATCAAATTATTCAAATCAACACTTTCATTGCCACCATATTTATCTGGCACACTAACTTTAGAATGTTTCACATTTTAGACATTTACTTGGAATTGAACTTTAATTACATAAGGCTCCCAATAAGATGCAAATTTTTCCTAAACCAAAGCTTGTAAACATTTCCAAGATGGCGACGCGCAGATGCAGTGGCTCTTCGCTCTCCAAATTGGTGCTTCCTTATTCCTGTTTTCCTTTCATCATTCATAAAGTGGGGCACACCAAATTATCAGTATAGATTTTTTGTTTTGTTTTTTTTCTGCCAATTTCCTTGTATATCTGCTGTACAATGGCAATGAAGGCATTTTATTCTATGGCATATTTCTGGCTAGAAGTTTTAAATGTTTTTTTTGTGCTATTGTAGTTTATTTCAGACTGCTGAATATAATCAGTAAGAAATACAATTTTTGGTATTATTTAGATATGTAAAAATGACTTTTTTTGTTAATAGAACCCCTAAAAATCAGGAAATGCTTTTGAATTTTTTTTAAGGTTTTTTAGGGTTATTAAATTTACTCCCCAGCCTTATGTTTACATTATTACAGATTTTCATGTAGAAAAAAAAAAATCACATCAAACTATCAGATTCTGTGATAATACAGTGTAAATTAAGCTCTCTCTCTCTTTCTAAACGATAACTATAATTTGTCGCAATGTATTTACTCGTTTGTCTGCAAAATGTCCTTTTACATTTCCGCCTAATTTGTGCTACAGTCTTATCTTGCTATTCCTCATTTTGTGCTGCACGTATAGTCAGTTCCCGACGGAAGGAAAAAAACTGAGTGCATCACCGGGGTGGTCAAACAGCTCAATGCTGGAATTGATATTCTCACATTCTTTGTTTCCAGAAGAAAGACAGAATGGACTCTTTTAGAATTCCGATGCCAGCACAAAGAAACCGAGGCGGAGGTTATCTCCTTTGTTTCTCTATTCGCCGAGTGTCCTGACAGGCTGTACCTTGCGCTCCCCCTCAGCTGTGTGAAAGTGAAGATTGCTACCTGAGATTTAGAAGCTGAAATAAAAAGCTGGGTTCTCATGGCTAGGGGAAGAAAAAATGTGCAAGAAAGAGAGTGTAAAACTGCAAGAAATGTGTCTGAAACTGCCGCAACTTTTTTCTCGTGATTTGAGCCCTGCGGCTGATAGTTAAGTACTTTTTTTTTTTTTTTTGCTAGCCGCTACGAGTCAATCTGATAAATATATATACCTGTTCAAGATGTCAATTTATGAAACAACTATGAAATAGAACTGAAGAAAATTAAATCAATGGATGTGCTCCAAAAGACTTTTCAAAATAGAGTGTTAAAAACTACAATGTTAAAAAAAACGATGTATAAATTGAATAAGATCTTGTATAAACGTTTGTGATGTGTAAATCTGACATATGTACGATTGGACAGTATGTATGAATTATCTGCAATGTGTTTTATATGTGTCTTTCCAACTCACTTTTTTCTCACACATCTTCCATTTCTGGCTTTTGCTGTGCTGTCATGGCTGAACTGCACAATATTGATCCTTAGTGATGAATTGAGCAGCTCGGGGCATTCACTCTTTTGCCCCAGCACTTTATTGCCATACATGTCATGAAACACATATTCCCAGGTGTCTTGTTATTTGTACATTTCATACACAGGAAGTCGGTTTCTTTGCCGTTTTACAGATGTTCCATCTACTGCACACAATGTTTTGTGTAGGCCAGCAGTTCTTAAATGGTGGTGGGAGTGCCCATGGGGGTATGTGGAGGCATTTCATGGGGTACTTGAGACAGAGAGGAACAAATCAGTTTGTTTTCAAATTAAGAGCAAATTCATTGGAATGTGAGGCAACGTTTTGCTCAGTTGTGAAATAGTGACACTTTTGTTTGTGTGTGTCTTCATTTTGTTAACACTTTAAGTGCCATTGACGTAAAAAGACATCAGCAGAAATGCTGCAGTGCCATTGATGTCTATTGTTGAGTTTTGTGTTTGTTTTGTTTTATGGGAATGGATGGAGAAAAGAATTGAGGTTGCAAATTCATTTCAATGATACGACAGGGACTTAACAGCTTTCTTTTCAAGTTAAAAGCAAATCAATTGGAACATTAAGTGACTTAATGCTAAATCATGACTCCATTGCAATGCCATTATTTTGTTACATTTTGTATGGGAGCAAATTTTTTCTGCAGATGAATGACAAAACCAACTGTTAGATGATCTATCTTTTAAAGTATATTATGCCGGGAGATATCTCGAAAAATGTCCAGTAGTTTCGAAGTTTCATAAATCCGACTCTAACGGCACAGCACACTTCTTTTGTTCTCTTTCCAAAAATGTTTAAGGGTGATAATTGACTGAAAAAAAATATTTCACAAAGGGTACATTATTTTTAGGTGTTAGAAAAAAGGTGTAAAATGATTGTTCTAAGCAACGGACAGTTGACCACAAATGGTGGTGTAACACACATAGACAGACAATGTAACAGTACACACATGCATATATTCTTTCTCCTCCGCAAAGCATGACCACTATTACTGCAGTATTCATCTCCCCCTGGTGATTAAAGCACACAAACCAAAAGAAGCAGCAAAACACCCATCGGATCGAAGCAAAAAATATCGCGGAAACAAATTAAACTCGTATCTCAAGGGAGCGCGTCTCAGATAATGCCACGGTTGTAAATTCATGAGTTAGGGTGCCCTAAAAGAGAAAGGTCTTATTTAAGATTGGAAAACAAATCAATGTCAAGTTTTGTTGTTGTTGTTGAAGATTGCTGCCTCATGGACATGCAAAAGCGCCGCGCTCCATCCGTGAAGCCAAAGCGTCAGTCAATATTGACCTTTCGGCCTTTGCGGCCGGAGTTAAGCCCTGACTTGTGGCCGCCGAGGACTTGACTCGTATGAACTCATCGAAACGCCCCCCCCCCGCTCGCTTTTAATACCTCCTCCGTCCGTCCTCTCATCTTTGTGATTGATCGCCCTCACTCCCTCTCTCTCTCTCTCTCTTCTTCTTTTTTCTGTTTCCTCTAAAGTTTCATCATCCAGCATCCTGAGTTGATGCTCATTGTTTCCCAGGACTTCTCATGTCAGTTTATCAAAAGGATGAAAGATTTATACGGTTATTGTGAATTTCCACGTCAAAAGCGAGCTCATTCGTTCCGTCGGATGCCGGCTTTGTTTATGTTTGCGCGACGCGACGGGGTCGTCGCTTCCGCTTTGTTTAGATCAGCGTTTTAGCAGAAGACTTTACTTGTGTACTCATGTCGTCTTTCTCAGGTTTCTTTTGAGCGCGCTAACTCAATTAAATTCACTGACAGCTAAACGGAATTATCTGATATGCGCTGTTGCTTTTTATCTTCCTTTTATTTCAGTTGAATTGAAGGCAGGATTCACATCTCGGCCCAGGATTTATTCAGAAAAAAAAGTTGTTCAAACGTATTTGAATATATGTTTCAACTTTGTTAAATATGTTTTGATGTACTGTATATATATATATATATATATATATATATATATATATATATATATATATATATATATATATATATATATATATATATATATATATATATATAAACACACATATATATATGTATATATAAACACACATATATATATGTATATATAAACACACATATATATACGTATATATAGACAGATACATATATATATATATATATATACATATATGTATATATATATATGTGTGTGTATATATATGTGTATATATATATATATATATATATATATATATATATATATATATATATACACATATATATACACACACATATATATATATATATATATATATATATATATATACACATACACACACACACACACACAGACACACACACATATATATATATATATATATATATATATATATATATATATATATATATATATATATATATATATATATATATGTATATATAAAGCTTTATGATGATGCTTGTGGATGATGCAAACATATTAGTTGTCTTGGCGTACCATCTACTTTATGCCTGTCCTCCCATTCCCCTTCATCGCACGGCGATCTTAACGATGCCATCAAATTAGCGTGTTTTAATGATCTCATCACCCAGCGAGGCCTGATGTTGATTGGCTAATCAAGAACGTGTGGTGTGAATTTTCACACTGAATTGGAAGCCATTTTCCTTTTGATTCATCTTTTCGGCACCTCTGCAGCCAGTCCAGCTTTCGCCTACGTTTTAATTTGAAATGAGTGATTGTGAGCAATTGTTTGTCTGTTTTGAATGTTCTTGTATTTTTCTTTCTTTGTTTGTTCTTGTTTCAGCCAGTTTGATGCACTTGGTTGTCATTTTCTGTTTTAGACTAAGCTGTAACCCGCATAACACTAAAAAATAATTAACAGTTGTTGAATGTTGATTTATATTGCTTTTTTTTCTTTTGTTAATTTAGAAAAGGATACAGGTTTAGGTATACTTATACATTTTGCTATAGGTAATAATAATCTTATTAATAGTTGAGAGGGTGGGGGCGGGGCGGCGGGGGTAGTGGGGCAAAAAGTTTTCTCTTCGCTTTTTTGGGGCTTGGCAAAATATAATTGAGATTCACTGCCCTTGACTAACACTTACCTTATATAAGCCAACTGTAGTTATAAATGTGACCATTGGATGGCAGTGTTTCTACACTTAGAACACAGATATTACCTACATACAACTCTAAGGAATGGAAATCAAGCTTTCATGTGATACCGCCCATATTTACACATACATAGCAGACAGAGTCGGCCTTGAAAGATGAGTGAAAATGCTAAATATACTGTCCCTCTCGAGGTTTCCTTTTCGGATAACGCTTGGCACGAAAAGAGATAATCATAAAACGTTTCAAGTTTTTCATGACTTGAAAAATATTCAGCTTATTTTTATACTTTACAAAATCATCTCGCGCGACAAATTAAACCCATTTGCGGGCCAGAACCGGCCCGCAGACTTCATGTTTGACACCAATGCTCTATTGCCACCACAATTGTAGTGTTTTTTAGTGTTTTAGAGTTTTTGGCCGAAGAGCCAAATCGAGTTTAAAAATATCCGAAATGGACCCGCGTGACGGATCCGGAGTCATTGCTCGGTGGTCATTTGTGTGCGTTTATTTACATGTCCGCATTCTTCTGGTGGCTCTGGGCATCGATCAAATCGCACCTCCTAATGAGGCGGAGGGAAGAGACTCATTAAGGAGCCTCATTGTCTCGCCGATAGCTGAGAGCTAACGCTCGTGGAAAAAGTCAAGGTGAGAGCGTGAATTCTCGGAAAAAAGACAGCGAGGGATCAGGGGTGGGATCGGAAGGAGGACTCCTCTGTGGAGAATAGAATAATGGCCCAGATTGGGCTTTCTTTTCATGGGGCGTCTTTCTGATGTGAGGCCAATCTGTCTGGCTGGAGGCGACTCAAAAAGGCTCGTATTTACTCTTCGATTGTCCCATTTGGTGTCCCCCTCTCATCGTTCTCCTTGAGGCTCATCAAGAGACACTCAGAAGAAACACTGTCAGTCCGTTGAATGCAATAAATCCAGAACGCTGGTTGATGTCTGAGATGTATTTAAGTCCGTAGGAAAAATAATAATCAAACTGAAAACGTTGAAATTGTCACCATCATTAAGTATATTTAGGTTCACAAAATGAACCACAATAAGTGTTGGTTATTGGTTTGTTTAACCCATTATGTTACAAATTAACTAATTTCTTTGATTTTTTTTATGATATTATAAAAGAATCAATGTTGAAAAAACACTAGGGAGCTGAAATTTCCAGCAGATGATTAAAACATGTAAAATTTTAAAATGCAACGATTCTGACATTTCTATGTGATTGCAGCTGGATGTGTGAGATTTTGTGTATGAAAATAATCACTGTCCAAATTTTGCACCATATTTTCTTCATTGATCCTGTGTTTTCATTTGTTTTTCTTTTATTTTATGCTTCTGTATGTGTTTTTTTCTTTCTATTGTTTTCGTTTGTTAGTTGTGTTTTTCTGTTTTACCATTATCGTACGTCTTTCCTTTCATTTGATTGTTTTTTGATTAAGATTTTTGCCATGCATTGTATTCAAACGTATTCTTGAGAATGAAGAAAATTACCGAAAAATGGTCAAAATACTGCACAAAGGTAAAACTTTGCAAGTAAGCAACCGTAACACAATTTAATAACAGGTTGCTCCATGTTCCAATCGGTTTGCTCTTAATTTGAAAAGAAAGTGAACAAAGAGCATTAATTTAAATTTGCTCAAACCTACGGAAACCCGATTAAAATTTCACATCCCCCCTAATTGTCCTCACATTCTCTGATTTAAGAACTGCTGATCTAGATGAATGGGACCAATCCCAAAATTGCCCAGTGGACGACAGAAACACCGCTGATTAACCGGTGTTTAATCTCTGCAGTGGCCTCCTTAGTCTTTGCGTGTGTTGTGTGTTTGTCCATTATGTTTCCCCTTGCGCCCACGTGGGTCCGCGCCGTCGTGTCTGCAGCTAGCCGATTAGCACAGAGAATGAAAACAATGGGCAGCCTCAGAAAATCGAGGAGCAGGGAAAACACGTGCGATGAGGAAGAGCGGGAAATGCACATTTTGGGCGATATTGAGACAAATTACAAAATGCTTGTTATGATGATGTGGGGAGTTAAAACAGGAAGGAAGCCAGTTCCGTTTCGGTATAAAATTGGATCTTGCGTAGATATTTATGAGGAACGGAGCCTCGTGTGCCCTGTGTGTTTCTACAGATAGATGAAAGCTTTAAAAAGGCTCCAGATTTAGCTTCACTTATCTATAAGGAAGCAGCAAAGGTGCCCCGGGGCTTGCCTCTCTCTTTCAATCTCTTCTCAAAGGGTCCTCCTTCATTCTTTAGGACCTTTTGTGGTTATGCGCCACCGTACACACATGCGCCGTGCGAACCTGTGTGATAGATTTGTCTTCAAATGCACACACGGGTGAGCCCCCTCCATCTCCAGTGGGTCCTGTTCTTGCCCGTGGCCGGCAGGTGTCACACGGAGAGGAAACTTGGCTCCCGCTGAGTCGCTGGCATTGAATCCAGCTGCCCTCGTGTCTGTCTCTCTCGCGCACGCACAGCTGCTGGCACGGCTCACTTTTCCGACAGTCTGACAGAGAGCTGCTGGCGCCCCGCTCACATGGCTGCACTATGCCCACTGGCCTTCACCCCCATCAAAGTGGCTAACATGGAACATACGCATGCACAAAGCTTGAGGGGGAGGACGTGATGCATTGTTCATGTGTTGTTATTATTATACAGTGTTGAATTTAACACATCACAAAATGTATTGCGTTACATATTATGTAATATTGCACTTAAGTGTTACAGAACATCCCACACACAAACAACAGGCAATTTCCAGATTAGATACTGTTAGTTGTTTCCAAAGTAACAGGCTGGTTAGTAGGTGGACAGGTAGGCGCAGAGGTAGTTAGGTAAGTTGGTCATAGGTAGGTAGGTAAGTAGATTGGTAGATCAGTCAATAGGAAGTCAGTCAATAGGAATGTAGGTAGGTAGATTGGCTGGTAGGTTGGTCATGGGTAGTTAGGTTGGTTGGTAGGTTGGTCGTAGGTATGTAGGTTGATTTGCTAGGTAAGCAGACAGGCACGCAGGTAGGTAGGTTGGTATGTTGGCTAGTCCGTCGATCAATGTTTGAAAGTTGGTAGGTAGGTAGGCACGTATGTAGGTAGACAGGTAGCTAGGTAGGTTGGTTGGTAGGTTGGTCGTGTGTAGGTAGGTTGGTTGGTTGGTCGTAGGCACGTAGGTTGATTTGCTGGGTAGGTAGGCAGGTAGGTATGTAGGTTAGTTGTGCGTAGGTAGGTTGGTTGGTAACTTGGTCTGTAACTCGACCAACGTAGGTAGATAGGTAGGTAGGTAGGCAGGCAGCTAGGTAGGTAGGTAGGTTAGTCACGTGTAGGTAGGTAGATTGGTTGGTTGATAGGTTGGTCAGTAAGTCGAAATAGGTAGGTAGGTAGGTAGGTAGGTAGGTAGGTAGGTAGGTAGGTCAGTATGTCCGTCGAGCAACATACAAAAGTTTGGTAGGTATGCAGGCAGACAATATGGTTGGTTTCTAGGTAGGTAAGCTGTAAGTGGTTAGTAGATTGATTGGTTAGTTGGTTGGTTTGGTGGGTGTCAAATGAAGTAGGTAGGCAGGCATGTAGGTAGGTAGGTTACCAGTCGGTCAGACCAAATGGATGGATGCCTAGACTGACAGGCGAGCAGAAAGCAGACACGCTTCCATGATAATTAAAATTGACCTCATGTACTCAGCAAAGTTTGTGGGGGAATAACTGCAGAGTTGACAGAAAAGCCTCGATCAAGAATCCAATGTCAAAGTGTCTGTTCATCTACATACCATCAGGAAAGCCATTTGTTTAGTCAGGTCCTTTCGCATTGAGTTCTCGGCATGAAGATGCAAATTTAGCTTCGGTTTAAATACACCATCGGTAAATCACCATCAGATTCTGGAACACAGTCTGTTCTCTGACACTGATAAATCTCATTAGACTGCGCAGGTGTGCCTATATAAATACCGTTAATGTATTTCTTTATTTATTTACTGCTATATACAAACAAACTATAAACCGCACCGGCATATAATCCGCATGTCGTGACATCATATAGTTATGCAGAAAGATAGTACTGTATATTGAAGTTTTTCTATTGTTTTTATTTTATGTTATAAAGTTTTTGAATTGCCGACAGAATACCGGAGAGTAAAATAGCTATTTAAACTCAAAATGGAAATTTTCATAACCTCTTCTGCCTATCAAATTTATACATGATCTTATTATATTTGTATTAATATATTTTTGAAACTCTTTTTGAACACAGCCATTGATCCACATTTTTTTAGTTGTATTTGCATTCTTAGTTTACTGGTGGATTGCCCCCTGTTGGCTGGTAAAAGAAGAAAAAAAACTGCAGGTAAGCTACACTGGACTACAAGCCGCAGGGCTCAAATCACGAGAAAAAAGTTGCGGCTTGTAGAGCGAAATTTAAGGTACTTTTGTAGAATTAGCAGTGACTTTAAAGTCACATCCGTTTGTTAGGCATTTACAGCTATGCACTCAGTGAAATACCAGGTGTCCCACCCTGGCGCTCCCCCATCATTTGGAGCCAGAACAGTGCTAGCAGCTCTCTCATTATGTGCCATTTGCTAGTTGGCTCCCTCACCAGGAATCTGGCAGTGAAGCGCTCGCCCGGGAAAGCTAGCAAGTCAAGCAGCAGTCAAATCAGCCAGGGGAGCATGAAAAGGAAACGGCGAGGATTGCGTACGCGGAGGCCCGTGTCCTTGTCGCCCTTTGTGGACGGCGCCGTGCTTTGTTTACTCTCGGGCTTTTTGTTGGTGTTTTGTGTGTGACTCCTGGCAGCGCATTTGATGGACTGACCGGGAGCAGCTGGGCAGGATGATAGAACACAAGTGGGAGGCTGTTTAACTCAAGTGAAAGTCACTAAAATGCTACGTTTGGGGGCTAGCGTTTTGCGTCTTTTTCAGCTTTAGCGAGACTCGGATCAAAACATAACAAGTCAAGCAAAAGATAAAGAAGCACAAAGACTTGGGCAGACAACATGATGGGGTGTTGCGCTCGCTAAGAGCCAATAAAAAAAGGGTTTCATCAGATAAGTGCCGTTGCCTGGAGAAGTGACAAGAGCTGAAAGTGTACGGGTGACCTACATGAGTTTTAACAAGAGTGTGACTCAAAAGGGAAATGGAGGATGAAAGGCAAAACAACATTCAATGGCTCAAGTCATCACTGGATTAAAAAGTTTCACTTTGCAACTTCATTCTTATCTTTTTTTTAGGCAGATTTCTCATTTTAATCTCAAAATGCTCAGAATTTCCAAGATTTTATTCTGTTTATCCATTTCTGAGGGGGCAGAATTCTAGCTAGTGTGAGAAGTTTGACTTTAAAGTGAGAATTTAGAGATTCTGGGGATGAAAGGCTCAATTCTCACTTTGTGATTTCTGACTTTTTAAAAAAGGTGTTGTTTTATTAATTTATTGTTTTTTTATATTTATCATTTTTTAAAACACCTTATAATTTTTGAATGGTCTTATTTTTTTCTTATAATATTTTTTTCCCTGAAAAAACAATTTTTTTAAACAAAAAAAATCCACTGCCATTTTAAACAACCTTGTTTTTCCATAAAAAAGGCCTTACATGGTCTTATTTTTTTTTTTATCATAAAGGTGTTTTCTCAGAAAAAAACATGATGATACATTATGATAAATGGTAAAAAATAAAAATAACCCTAACCCATAGTCACTCTAAAAAAATGCCATTATAGATGGGTTAAACACCAACCTAACATGGTCATTTTATTTAAAAAGTCTTGTTCTTTTAAACGCCTTTATACACTTTACTATAAATCACTGGTATCAAACTCAAGGCTCGGGGCCCAGATCCGGCCCACCACGTCATTTGACGTGACCCGCAAAATGCCAAACTTGCATAAATGCGAATGTAAATATTTTTCGGGTTTATATCTGCCCGCTATTGGCTGCTGACTAATCCAGCTCACGTGCGACTTTTGATTGATATTTTGCATCAAGTCACATGAAAGTCTGCAAAACCCTTGAAGATAAAAATGAGCTTCAATTATTTTCAAAAAGCAAAAATGGGCTCCAAGGCGACTTTTATGTCGGAGGGTTTTCACAATCGAAAAAGCATCTCTGTCAAGGTGCCCTCATGCCGCAGACAACTAATGTACCATCACGCTCCTCACCACGACAAGAAAAACAATCCATTCATCAAACACGTCATCTTCGGGCGGAGAATAGCAGTCAAAGCTCAGCCACAGTCACCGGTGCTTGACTAATTATGTCATCTTGTCACATGATCCACGATAGCAAACCCAGCGCAGGGAATATTAAGCATCACTGTACAGCAATGTGACACTTGAACGCCACATTCAAAGAAAAGCTTTAATGCGTAAACACGCCCGAGCCATCTGTTTGTTTGCCACCATTTTTTTTTTCTGAAGACTAAATCCACGCAGCTGCTCCTCTTGTTCGAAACTCCCACTGATCTCCGCAGTGAAGGTTGTAAATAAGAGATGAGCTTTTGAGGATGGAATAGGGTGAAAGACAACTGAAAGGAGAGCGCTGAAGGGGAATACCAACGCTGACCGGGCCCGCCTCCTTGCCGTCTTCACGTCGTCACTCTCCTCCTTCCTCATCACTCTTTGACTCCGTGTGTCCGCCCCTTGTGCTTTCATTGCGTTTTCTCCTACGCGAACCCCGCCCCCTTGCACTGACATTTTTCACCACCCTGAATGCGTCACTCTTGCCTCCTCCCAGACTCCCTCTTGGGTTGTTGGAGGCATGGTTCACTCCTAAAACGTCTCCTGCTGTCTCGCAGTGCTTCGGGTATCTCCCAGTGGTGCATAAATCTTTACGTTGATCAGTCCGACGATTCAAACCACCAAACCACACCCATTATTCCCGCAAGACTCACTTTTAACATCAAACAATTTCAGCATCAGTTCTCCCTCAAACATCTCCAGTTACTCCAGAATACTGCTCTGAATTGATACACCCATTTTATATATATATATATATATATATATATATATATATATATATATATATATATATATATATATATATATATATATATATATATATATATATATATATATATACACACACACAGGCAAAAGATCAATGTCAACTGTTTATCTTTACTTCTGTTGTCAAACAGTTTTTTTTTCTTCTTTTCAAGCAGTCTTTCCATGTGTACTGAACCTCTCCACTCAACCAGTGTCCTCCTATGTACTTTGTGTCCCAGTGGACGGGGATGATTGACATGTCAGGCACTCGCTTGGCCACCTCACTACTTCTTATGCTTCCCTTAAGGCTCCATCCTCTCCCTGAGGAGGAGTCATACAGTACTTGATTTTAAAAGTAACCACTGTTTGTCGGCACTATCTATCTATCTATCTATCTATCTAGCTAGCTAGCTAGCTAGCTAGCTAGCTAGCTAGCTATTTATCTAGTCGAGCTATCTATCTATCTATCTATCTAGCTAGCTAGCTAGCTAGATAGCTAGCTATTTATCTAGTCGAGCTATCTATCTATCTATACACAAGATGTAGAAAAAAGCCATTGATATTATAAAATCTTAACAAAAGGCTGTATTTGAGTAGGTAGGTCTGTTTTTATAGTCATTTGTCATTGTTTTGGGGGAAATATATATATATATATATATATATATATATATATATATATATATATATATATATATATAATATATACACATACAGTCTTTTATTAGCCTGCTGTCTTTCAAAACTATTCCGATTCCACTTGAGGCCACGTGAAAGCGAGGTGAGCAAGTATGTTGGCGAGCAGCAATCAGCTCGCAGATGGAGCGTCGTCTGTCAACGTGATGCATGGTTTTCATTTACTAACTTGTTCTGTAGTCCCTCATTGATATTCATTGCACCTAAAAGCCTCTCTATATGAAGACTATTTTATTAGGGCTACGATGCTAAAGTGGGAAGCTTTCCCCCGCCTCGCTAATCCTTACAAAGGCTGCCTAATAAACAGCCATTACAAGCAGTATGGTATTTAGTTGTAATCCCTCCATTGCTCACAATAAGGCAAATCAATTAAGCAGGTTATTTGTTTGCGGATGAGATTAATCCAGGTGTGCCGAAAGCCAAATCATTTGCGTTCTGCTGTCTTGTTTCATTTTAACGTCCGGGGGAAATTTTGCAAGAATAAAAAAGTGAGTAGCCATTACTTTCTTGAAGAATTAACAAAAGCAAAAAGCGATATAATCAACTTCAACTTGTTGTTTTAACAGCGTTTATAGAGGTTACAGAATAGTCTAAAATGGAAAAAAAAATACAAAACTATTCGCACCCCCCACCCACTCACTGCTCAGATTCTAAATATAATTATCTATAAAAAAAAAATGTAAATATACCTAAAACTGTATCCTTTTCAACATAAAAGAAAAGAAAAACACAACATTAAACATTCAATAACTGTTACCTACTTAATATAGGTTACGGGTTAGTCTAAAACTGAAAACAAGTGCATCCAAGTGCCTGATATACAAATTTTTTTTTCATTTCAATTAATACCTCCCCTACGCCGCTCCCATATCGCAAGAGTAAATACACGCCGAGGGTATCCATGTCTTTTAGTTTTGATTTGGTTCCGGAGTTGAGAAGGAGGAGAGATTTTGCACCAAGTCAGCCAACTAAACAGCATTTGTTAGAAGAAAATTTTGAAGTGCGGAAAATGTTTGTTTGGGAGCACGTGGGTGACATTTAATGTAGGTCACCCACAGGCGGAACTGTTGTTATGAGTTCCCACGGGGACTGATTTTATGGGAGGAACTTGTATCAGCAAGTGTTTATCTAAAGACAAAATTTTACATTTTATCATCAGTAAAACGTCTTTACTGATTCTTTACTGTTACGTCTTTACTGTTTTGGGCTCCATTCACACTGTGACCCTTATTTTTAACGTGGTTTTTGTCATTACCTTACTGCACCTAGTTCTGAAATTAGAGGCCAGTAAAAACTCTTAAAAAGACACATTGAGACCAAAAGTATTGTTCGTTTTTTTAACACAACTTCTAAATTTGGTATTTTAGCCAGAAACTTGGATGTCAAATTAGCATTTTGCGGGCCACAAACTACGATGTGGATCCGGATCTGGCCCCTGGGCCTTGATTTTGAAACCTGTGCTCAAGAGGATGACTGGACGAGATGATGCCTGGATTGAAATTTTGTGTGCGACTTCAGTAAACGAGACGTTTCACTTCCTGGTTAGAATAATCGATCCCATAAAACTCATATTGAAAGTATGTGGCGAATGTTATTCGTATGCATATATTTAACTGTGGAAATACACGGTCTGAAAGTGTCAGTGCTCTGCAAATTCCAACGCATCTGAATGAGCGCCTCACATTGTCAAAACATGTTGACCCCCCCCCCCCCCCCCCCCCCCCCAATCCCAACACCGCAGCCAGCCCATCTGCTGCGGCGCGATACATATTCATCCGTACGCACGCGGCTTCGCATTGTTACTTCCTCGATGCCCTACTCCCTTTCACGCCCATAAATGCACGGCGATATTAAAGCGCTTAAATTCAGTCATGGGATTTTGATTTAGAACAGCAAGGAAGGGATTATAGACGTCGTTTAATTTCCCCCGGGTTCGATGTCTTGGAAGAGCAAAGAAGCATATGGCTGCCAGCCTGTTGCTTTTTATGGCCACCTACTTGACCAACATCCATATATAATGTGCGTGTGTGTGTTTATATCTCAGGGTTACGTTATCTGGCCTATGCTGGTTTTTAACCAGCTCTAATTAGCCATTTAATGTAGGATAGGCAGCTTAATTGTCTGCTAAGAAGTACTGCAACTCTGTCTTGCCTTGCATCATTTCAATAGTCAATTTAAATGTTCAGCCTCGTTGACGACAGACGTATTACCGGATCATTACCATAAATTAATGCGGAACTAAAGTGGGACTTTCAAGGTAGGATAAATAAGTTGCCAAGGCCGGTTGACAATTTGAAGGTGTTCTGTCCTTCTGAGATGTTAGGATGGCTTTCGTCGAGGTAGACAGACAGCGATCAGCAAAACGAGTGTAACTTTTTTACTAGTTGACAGTAGTGTGGTTCTCGCTCATTTATATTTTGTAAAAATGGAAAAAAAAAGAATATACACCAATCATAAGTACCATATGCTATATCACATATCTTAGCAAATGCACACAAACTGTGAAGATTAAATCAAGTATTCATCTGAACTAAAAATAAATCAAAAAGTTAGGCACAAATGAAAATGCTAATTAGCTAACACGAAAATGCTAATGAGCTAACATATACATAGCAACACTATGTAACATGCTGATAAGTAACATTAGCCAACATATTATCTATAATAAGTTGGACTCACAAATGGCTTTTTTATTTTCATATATTTAGTATTATTAATGTTATTATTAACATAAATAATATTCCACCAAAGAAAACAACTCACAGACACTCGTGGGCCAGCTCTCACAAAACGCACTGCCAACAGCGGCCAGAGGCGGCGCCAAAAAACAAAAACCAAGCCACAGGTCTCTAACAAACAGTTCCAAAACGAAGGGTAATTTTGTTTTGGTTAAATCTACTAGCATGATTTAAGTGTAGCCTCAGTTTACTAATTCTCTCACTTTTTTTTTTTTTTTTTTTAATGAAACATGCTCCAAATTTACCCTTGCAATCATTTTTAAACAATCTTTTAGCAAAATACTTGGCAAAAAATTGAAAAACACTACCTGAGACTGCACTCTTAAAAAAAAAAAAAAAAAACGTAAAAACACGTCTTTGGGATTGAATGGGTTAATAGCAGCATCTGTGATGCACAGGTGACTGGCTGCTTATTGTGCCGCTAAAAGACTGGCAAAATCTCCATTATTGGCTACATAAACATTTAACTCGATAGGTCCAAAATAGGAAAGTTGGTTTTGTGTCATATTTATGTTCCACTCTAAATTCCCTGTCTGACAGATACGGTCAGTTGATTTTTTTTTTTTTTTTGTGCCGTCTCCGTGTGCACTGAACCTGCCAGGATAATTCACATCCCAATGGGGATGGGATGATTGATTCGTCTGGCACTTGTTAGGCCACCTCGTCTGGGGATGATGATCCTTTCTCCAATTTTTTTTTTTTTTTTTCTCACCGGACCGATTCAAGTTAAACATTGTGGCGAAACAACCTGCAGCTCGTCAAAGAAGCTTGTCGGGGCGCATTAATATTCACTGCTACTTAGTCTAATTGCCGTGTATTTGTGTGTAAATGTCTTGTTGTTGCTTGTATGCGCCTCATTGATGCACATCCAAACATGAGTACATGAGAAAGTTGTTTACTTGCATATTAATGTGGAACATACTGTAAAAAGTGTCAACTTTCATGTTATAGTGCCGTGTGCAAAATCACGCTTGTCAGCTGGAGTCCTTTCTCCATATATATATATATATATATATATATATATATATATATATATATATATATATATATATATATATATATATGTATTGCCACCCTACTGCCCCCTAGTGGCTTGGCATGCATGACAATCTATAAACTCACAGTATGCGTATCAGACACTGATGGCATTTTTAATTTTTTTTTTTTTTTTTAACCTAAAATTGCTTCGCATTGGCTAAGGAGTACTTGGCTCAAATTATATTTCACAGGGGGTACATCACTGGAAAAAAATTGAGAACCACTGTTTTGGACAAGGTCTAAAACCGAAGGTTTCAAAACAAAAATTGGAGATTTGACAAATTCTCCAGATTGATGTTTGTGTGTAGTAATCACATGCCGGATCTTCCCTCTATTTCCTGCCAACGAAGCCTACGCCAGACTTCTTTCTGATTGGACAGAATTTGGCGACAATACTGCCACCTAGTGTCCTGGCATGCTTGAAAATGAACAAAACTGCACTATGCTGATTCGTATCGCAGCGTTATTTTTTTTTCAATAAACAACGCCATGTGGACAAAACATTTTTACACATCAAGGGGGGAGAGTATGCATATTTAAAAACGTTATCAAACAATATAGCTACAAGTAGACAATCCCTAAATTTGCCAGTTTAGCCGCCACAAGAATTACGCTATAGTCATAATAGGCCAAGACGGAAAGATACGATGCCCCTTGTTTCCCTTAAGTGTCAGATTAAAAACAGCCATCAGTGAGGAGGCGGACCTAATCATTCAACTCAACGCTCTTACGTCGCCCACTTCTCTTATCCACCCTTGATTTTGTCCTCTAATCCACTGCCAAAAAGGCTGACATCATCATCATCACCCCCCCCCCTCCCCCCGTCATCAGCAGCATCCACCTGCGTGCGCAGAGGAAATACTTTGCTGATCAGATAGTGACACTGCAGTCTGCAATAAGAGGGAGCTGATAAAAAAAAAAAAAAAAAAGTGGAGGCTTGTCAGCAGAGAGGGAAGACATGGAGAGAAGAAGCACTCCCCTTGATAACACCTATCTGCATCTCGACTATTGTGCTGACCAAGAAAGAGAGAGATTTGGGCCGGGTTTATAAATGCCACCCCACACAACTGGCAACAATACAAATGGCACATGCACAGAAAAGAGAAATCCAATATACAAGTCGCATCTGCCTTTGTAACCAAATTAATGCTTGGTTTTTATGACATTGTCAGGGCGGTATTGATTTAGCAATGATTCTAATCAGTGGTTTGCAATGGCGCCAAACCGCATTGAATCATACTGAGAGTTATATCTAATATTTTGACTCTAAAAGAAGGTTAAAAGGCCAAAAAATGTGCCTTTGCACTATAAATTTGGTCGTTGGGTTAATTTGAACATGACATGACATTCAGATTGTTAGAATGCTGCTCCAACACGACCGTAACATGCCTGATTCTATTTACTCGTGAATAAGGTCCCCTGGTGGTGAGTAAAATACTGTAATTCCCCAAATATAGGTCACAACTTTGTATAGGACGTACCCTTAATTTTTGGGTCGAATTCTGGGATTTTCTAGACCGTGTATAAGACACAACAACACTTTGGCAATAATGTAAAAATGATCGCAAAACAGAACAAATCTTTCATATTTTCTTGTGTTCATATTTGTTAAGATCTATGTTTGTTTCACCTCAAGTTTAGTGTGTTTCAGATTTCCCACATTGTGAGCGGTCAGTGAACCCATCGCCAGTGTAACGTCGAATGTGCGCGAAGCAGTTGTTTTTCTTTTTCCTCGAGTTCTTTTTGCCATAATTACACAAAGTTGCACACGATCTGTTTTCCACAGAGACCACAATTAATAAACGAGACAAATAGAATACGGTTCTGTATTGTCTACTGGTTCACTCTTAATTGAATCAGATGGAGACATCATAACCTTTACATCTTCTTCGTTTTAGTAATATTCCTGTGTGTGAACAAGGATAGACTCGGACGTTGGTTCAGTCTGCTTGCTTCTTTTTTTTCTTTTTTTTTTTTTAAATAAGTAAGCATATGGCCAATATAAAAATAAACATCTGTGTGTCAAAACTTGACAGCTCAATCTTCCTAGAATGGATTCCAATATGAAAAAAAAAATCACATTTTTAAGTTACTATTTATAGGACATTCCCCTACTTTTGGCCTTAGTTTTTGGGAAGAGGGAAGTGTCTTATATTTGGGGAATTGTGAGAAAAAAAGTAGCGGTTTATGATCCAAATTTAAATTCAATATGTATGACATGACAGCAAATATGCAGAAGAAAAAAAAACTCTAAATGTCTAATTACTGTAGCCCGTGTTGTGTTTTTAACACTTAACACTGCACCGTCACGCTATTTATTTTTTCTTGCTCCAAGTACCTAAGTAAGTGCTAATTATCATCTGAACATTATATTACAAAACATTGATGCTTGATATGCATCCAAGCTTTTTTGCTATAAGCACTCCATTTGGAAATGTTACACAAAGTCATCTTGGAGCAACTGCATGTCACCCTCTTGTCCAGCATACACACACACACACACACACACACACACACACACACACACATGCATGCATGCATGCATGCAAACAGTTCAACAAAAAATGATCCTCAGGACAGTGGGTGGTAGCCAGTAGCAGTTACAGAGAAATTAATGAGCTCTTATAATGAATTCATCACCACCAACCTGTGTGTTGTTGCCGGTGGGAAAACCGCACACACGCACAGACACACGCAAACACACGAACGCTGCAGCCCACAGGGAAGGCTAGATTAACAGACAGAGATGGGGACTGTTCAATCACTATGGTTACACAGATGGGCACCAGAGAGAGGCTGCCCGCTACTGACGCTCAAGGCGACGGACGCGCGCACACGCACGCAGACACACAAAATAACAGACCCTTTATATGGGTGTATATTTGGAAGAGGGTGCCCTGTCTCCTTTCTGCTTCTTGCTGAATGACAGCTACAAGGGACTCATCTCAAATCGAGAAGAATAGATATTTTTTAAATTTTATATATATATATATATATATATATATATATATATATATATATATATATCATGCAATAACATAGAATGACAGAAAACAATAGTAATAAAACTTAAACTTTTTAAATATCTCTTGTAAAACGTTTCAACGAAGTTTCTTCATGTTCAAATCAACTTGCAATTGATTTCATGGCCAAAATTGTCTTTCCCCTTAATCATATGTGTTTATTAAGGCCATGGCAGAACAATGCAGTTTTATTTTCAAATCAAGAGCAAATTAATTGAAACATGAAGAAAATTATTGTTGAATTGTGTTATAGTGACTCCTTTGCAATATGTTGAATGTCTTTCTTAGGTTTTCCATGGTAGAGCATTATGCGATGGCAGGAATAATGCACATTTCTTTTCAAAATAAGAGCAAATTAATTGGAACATGAAGAAAACTATTTTATGAATTGTCTTATAGTGACTCATTTGTGTACTGACTGCCTTTATTTTCTCCGAGGGATGGATGTGCATTATGCCAAGGCAGGAAAAACACGATTCTTTTCAAATTAAGAGCAAATTAATTGGAACACGAGGAACCCTTTTGTTAAATTTTGTCATGGTGATTCCTTCAAAAAACATTGAATGCCTTATTTTTTCAAGTTTTTCAAAATTGCCTCGCACCGGTTAGGGAGAAGAAGTAAGGGGGCTGAAAAAATATATACCAGAAGTGTACATCAGTGAATGAAGGTTGAGAATCAGTAGTATACACAATGCTTTTTTTGTGTATAGTGCGGTAGTCGGGCATTATCACGTGACATCATCAGGTAACATCTCTATTTTCTCCTTTGCAGAGTCGCTGAGCCTTTGGGCCCGGCAGAGCGGTCTGACAAAAACTCTTTGTCTTCATACTATAAAGTTTGATTGTCCGTTTTCTTATCAGGGAATTGCAGCAGAGACGGCAATAAAAGGAACGACGTGGCTTTTGTGCGTGAATTTGTCGTACCCGCTTGAATCGTCTGGGAATATATGGCTCGGGGGAAGTAGGAATTCGGCGCCTTAGGACTTTTCGCTTCTCTTTCCTCCTGGTGAGGTTAATCCTATCATAGTCTACAACCCGTGTCTGCTTCCTCGACTTCCCCATCTCGGTCACTCCCCGTGGGAGGACCTTCCCTCCCGGCTCGGGGGACTCGGCAGCCTGACGACCCGGCGTCCCCCGAGAGGAGCGATCCGCTCGAGTCGGCCAAGCGAAAAGGGACCGAGGACCGTACGTAAGTCCGAGGCCGAAATAGAGCTTGTTCCCGGGCGTACACGTGATCGGTGAAGAACGTTCAAGGTGCGGAGGCCTGCTGCCGTATGTGCTTGCCGGCTATTCTTAGATTAGACATATGACTGTGAAACACAAGACGCTGTGTTTAATTTCACCCGTGAAGATAGCAAAATGACGTACTGTTTGCTTGTACAGTTGGCGCCTGGAGGTAATATATCCAGTGACCCACATTGTTTTCCTCCTTTTAGACCGTCTTGGGCGACAAATTCTGCGTAACTGCTGAGAGATATGTGCGATTAGCTAGCGGACTTTCAAGGGTGTACCATGTTCCTCGCTTAGTTTCTAGCTAAAGTTTAACTAAAGCGTGCTTTAGCTGCTGAACCATGAATTAGCTTGTAAACATGCAAGTCAATTCAGTGCAATATTCGACAATCGAATAGAAGATGATTAAAAATCTAGTTTTTTAACCCACATGTCTTATCTGGACCATTTTGGGAGTAATTTTCTTCCACATCGTTCTTACTGTATTTTAGCCAATGCATAGCACGCTCCCGGTAGTTTGATAACTAAGTGGTCATGTCATTTTGAACTTTGACTAGTTGTCACCATCTGGGTGAAATTTCAGCTCCCTAGTGCCTTCTTTCAATGCTTTTGCTTTGACGTAAAGATGAAAGGGTTGGGCAAAATCACGTATTGTGGATGGATGGATGGATGGATAGAAGGACAAAGACAGATGGAAAGACGGAAGGACAAATAGATCGCTCGATCAATCTCTAGATGGAACTATGGAGTTATGGATGCGGCTGATAGATGGATCTATGGACACATTATGGATAAGATGGATTCATTTATGGATCGATGGAGTTATGGTTTCTGGTGGATGGGTGTCCGGCTAAGGAAGGACAGATGGAAAGACGGAAGGACGTATAGATTGAACGATCAATCTCTGAATAGATGGGTCTATGGACGGATGAATCTATGGATCCGAAAGATGATTTTATAGCTCGATGGAGCTATGATTTCTGGTGGATGGCGAGACAGGCAGACCGCTGTACGATTGGATGAACAAAGTAGAGACAGATGGAAAGATGGACGGATCGTTGGACGAATGATTGGATGGACGGGCGGGTGGAACGACGTACAGTTTGAAATTCAACCAAAACTTCCTGGAAAATTTTCAAAAGAAAACCACTTATACTCATTTGTAGTAATTGTGTTGAATTAAAATGCACTTTTTGGGAAAAACTATCATCTCAACGGAGCCGTATATTTGTCTTTATGTTTTACAGCATTTGAATACGTTAACACCTTCACTATTTTCCATTTATCTCTCAAAATGACCCTTAATATAAATGCAAACCTCTCAGCGTTTACACTTTCCTTTCTATTATCCACGTGCCATAAAACATACTTCACTTTCCCTCGCCGTATCTACTCATCACCGTAGACGTTCAAAATGAGGCAAGCTGAACTGAGCCTGACCTGAAAGAAAGAAAAAAGGAACACTGTCATAGTTTGATGACGGCGGAACATTCATAGTGATGTTCTCATTTGTTCGTGCATAAATGTGTAAAAAGGCAATAACATTGCTTGGAAATGGGGAGAAAATTCAGCTTGGGAGAGAAAAGTCAGCTTGCTTTATCTTAGCTTTTGAATTCATGTGAAAAATGGTTTAAATGGCTGTTATCAGATATTATGGGTGATCCAATGCGGTTACTTCACAGTGTATTATACTGACGGGCATCAGTAACATTTAGATGACCCTACTAGCTACAGGAGAGGGATGAAATATAAGAAGTAAGAAGCAGAATCAGCAGAATAGTTAGTTAGCAAAACTGCATAATGTATTTTATTTTTTTAAATGGGCCAAGATATTTCCCAACATGCAGTTCAACAGTTATTTCATCATCCTGCTCTATTTCCCACCAATACGCTTGGCATGTTTGTAAATGAATAAAACCGCACTTTGCGGATTCGTATAGCAGTGATTCTTTTTAATAAACAGAGTAACGTGAACGGAATTTTTTACACATCAAAGTTGGGAGAATATGCGGGTTATGTGTAGACAAAGCCCATTAGCATGTTTAATATTTTTTGTCAATGTTGTGGGTGACATTTAGCTAGCTAACATTACATGCTAATGGCTATTCAGCTCCAAATGGGCATTGTTTTGGATTTTTTTTTTAAAATCATGTTATAGACCTGTGATATACTGAACCAGACATGAAGAAGTGTTCTCATCACCAGCAGAGGACCCGGACAGAATCAGTCAAGTGCAAATCTAATCTACCTCATCCATTTCTCCGAGCACAGCAAACTTCACCAGAGGTGGCATAATTACGCCGCATCCTATCCATTCTTTAACGCGCCTGCATTTTGTTTCTCCCGCTTCTGGACGCCATTATTTCACAGCCCATATTTAAAAGTCTGCGGTTTGTCCTCGCAACGGATAACCGTAGTTGTGTGTATGTGTTTACGTGTTGAAATGAGCTATTGTTTTGTGATCCTCTGCGGATGGGTAGATAATGTGCGTCTTAGTCAGCACGTCGCTAGCCCGCAGCTTATAAAAGTGAGTTCAGGGTAATTGACTCGAATGAAGCAATACAGCAGAACAAAGGAAGGGAAACAAAGCTAATTTGGTAGAATAAAAAAAACATCGATCAAAATGTAACATGTGGCGCGTGTACAAAAATTGACTCGATACAGTACGTTCTACGATAATATAATGTTTAACCCTCGTGGCAATGGGGAAAAAACACTAGGGCGCTGAAATTTGATGATTAAAACATGTAAAATTTCAAAACGCAACGGTTATGACATTTCTATGTGATTGGAGCTGCACATGCGAGATTTTGTGTACAAACATACTCATCGTCCAAATTTTGGACCATATAAAACCATTATAAGTACAATTTTTGAGATGCGTTTTAATAGGGTTTATGACATTGATTTTCCTGCGATTTTTGCAACATTCCATTGAGCGGCGGTCAAACTATGTCAGCAAACCGAAAATTTGTCGTTGACTTGTGTTTCACCTCGAGACAATAGGTGGCGCTACAGACCAGTTAAGGGCTATGTCAATAAGTGTCACATCACGTCGCAGACTACAAAGACAAACCATACCATTTTCCAATTTTTCCAAAAAAAACTGATGCCACTGAATAAATAGGAAATAATTTTACTACGCCTTTAAAAGCATTTACAAAATTGGGAAAAAAAATGCAAAGTGTATAGTTTGCAAAGTGTGCACAAGGGTTAAATGCGTCAACGGGTTGAGTGCCCCGCACACGCGAGCGCTTTTCTGCTTCGCATCGCCCTCCTGACCAAAAACGTGTAGCTAGTTAAAATGTTAATGAGTTAGATCGTTTTAATAATGTCAGCACTGCAATGCTCATCAATCAAGCTTTTATATGAAATCCCATAATGCTGACATGAATACCGACCATGCAAATTGTTTTGCACCCCTCGCGCTTACTGTATATCGTATATAAAGTTCTCCACATCCTTCAAACTGACTTTGTGTTTGCATAATTTGCGCAATTTCTTTTTACATGACAGCTTTTATCCAGGCTTTCTCTTTTGATTCTTTTCTTTCATCCTATTCTTCCCTACTTTATATTTTTTTGGAACTGACAACGCACCTTGTAAAAACTCTTTCTCCTTTGTTGTCAGTATACAAACATTGCAGTGCACACATACACACAAAATACAATAAAAGCTCAAACTCTGAAGTTTTTTTTCTTAGTGCAAAAGGAGCACAGTCAAATATCATTTTACATGATGTGAGCCGAAAAGTTTGAGGACAACTCGCGCTGGCTGTCTTTACTGTTTTTTTTTTTTTTTTTATTTAAAGTGAGTGAGGGGGTATATATATATATATATATATATATATATATATATATATATATATATATATATATAAATTTTCTGCCCTCGCTGACGTTTCAGCTAGCTAGGCAGATAGTCAACTCCTCCAAAAAAAGACACCCGTTGGTGATTCTTCCCCTTTTTAATCACTTTAGGTGCTTTAAGTAGGTGTAAAACTGAAACAAGAAAAACATAAAAACTATTTACATGCTGCGGCAAATAAAATACAACAAAGTAACCAGCCCACTTGAATGCCGCATGACATAGCACGAGGTTAGACAAGCATGCTAACAGTCGCGAGCTAATGTGCTATCCACTAGCTCGATGCTAATCGCTAACTCGATGCTAATCCCCATAAGCGAACTGATTTCCCCCGTCTTTATGATACAAACATTCAAACAATAACCCCAGCAAACGTATACAACTCTAAACATAACAAACATATATACATACAGGCTGTGCTTGGCTCAAGACTTGAGGACTAGTGAGTTGTCGCCATTCAAGCATTCCCTTCATGCTCGATGGGAAAACAGGAAGTGCACAAGGCAACAGGATCCGGTTGTCCTTTCACATTCTGGCAAACTTTTAAATGAATGAAACGAACAGTTTTGTAACAACAGAAATGGTACAATGGCTCATAAGGAGCCAGAACAATAAGATATATTTGTGTGTGTGTGTGTGTGTCTTTTCTATATATGCCTAATAAAATTAGGTGTTGTAAAAATCCCAGTAAAATCAATGTCATAAATCCTATTAAAATGCATCTCAATAATTGTAATTCTAATTGTTTTATATGGTCCAAAATTTGGACAATCATTATTTATGTACACAAAATCTCGCACGTCCACCTGCAATCACATCGAAACGTCAGAATCGTTGCATTTTTAATCGTATTTTAATCATCTGCTTGGAATTTCAGCTCCCTATTTTTTTCCCCATTGGTTCTTTTCTGATATCATAAAAAAAATCAAGGGAATTTCCATCATTTGTAACATAATGCCACAAGACCGTCCTTCAGCCGCCAGTTGTGTTCAGCTTGTCAAGCCAAGGTCGCCGGTTCTCGTCGTCAGTCTGATGCCACCCGGAACGTCACGCTTGTGTTGCGAGTGCGTAAGCCGCGAGTAAGTCGCTAATCTTTCGCCGACGCGGCGGGCGCACCCCGGAAATATGTAGTGACGCCGCTTCTTACTTCTTTTCATCACTTTGAGCGTCAGGTCAATCGAGGTTGTGATCACTCATCGTTTTATGGCCGTAAAACGGCGTATGCTAAATAGGCTATTTGTGTGTACGTGTGTGTGATTAAAGACTGTCCCCGCATCCCCCTAGTACAACAGCAGCTCTCATCCATTCCTAATTAGCGCATGATCGATAGCGGGATGTTGTGATGGCGTGCGCGGGGGGCCGTGTCCGAGCAGGGGCAACAGTGACATTTGAGCGCACTGGGGATTACTCAGTTGACCTTATGGCTGTGATTAGAATTCAGTTCCGACGTTTCCTCACCTCGCTCGCCGTTGGAATGTTCAAATCACAATACGGCATCATTAACTACCGTAAATTTCGGAATATAAAACGCTGCTTTTTTCTCACACTTTGAACCCTGCGGATTATAGTTCGATGAGGCTCATCTGCAGTTTTTTTTTTACCTGCCACTAGAGGGCAATGCGGGTCCAAGTGCAGGTTATCTGCATTTTTTTTTTTTTTTTTACTAGCCATGAGTGGGCAAGCTACAGGGAAACAAAGCGAGAAAGAAGAAGACATACTGGAAGTGTTAAGTTTTTGATCACTACCAGAAGGTACACTCCACCTGTAAGACAACCAGGGATGTTACTATCATGTTGATGCAGTATTCTAACAATCCAAAAATGTCAGTGTATGTTGAAAATATGTTGGTGCTGCTCTTTTTAAACATGAAAGTATGTTCAGTATGTGTTGAAGGCACGATGTAGCAGTATTCAGGCAGTTTGATAAAAAAAAAAAGTTTGAAATAAAAACAAAAACACCTTTCTGCGTAAATATCAGACGTTACAAACTGCGTTTTATCCCGTTCAAGATATTTGTCCCGTTCAAGATATTGTCTGTTACATTATTCTTGGTGCGGCTTTTACTCTTTTGTGGCATTTAGTCCAATAAATGTGTTATGCTATAAGGTAGAATAATGTACCCCACTTCCTACTTCCTGGTTCATTTTCGTCCACTACATTTACTCAGTTGCGTAATTCCATTCCCAATTCCAAAGAAAGATTCAAGGCAATTGGGAGTAAAACATTATCACAAATTCTTGCATTTCTTTTTACATGAAATACAGCTCCATTTTCACGACGGAGTCTCTTAATCCTTTTTGTTTGTTTTGGAAATCACGTAGTAGCAGTGTGTGGATGTGTGTTAAGCCCTGTCATCTCAAGGTTTTTTTTTTTTTTTTATGTCTCAGAAGAACGAGAGTGGCGACATATCCGTGACGAGTATCAAACATCTTTTTATAACTGTTTGTGTGAGACAATGTGCTCCATTCTCTTCTTTCTGTGGTGAGATCTTGTAGCGTAATCTCAAGACGCACCAAGACGCAAGCATTCCGCCTCAGTGCTTCATGTTTGTTTTTCCATGTTTGTCCCAAATGGCCTGGCGGGTTGTGTGAGAGGGAAATAATTAAACAGGGGAGAACAAAGAGGGGAAAACACGAGGCATACTTAAAAGCAGTGGCACGTGAAGGGGCGGGGGGGCGAGGTGGGGCAATGATACCGCAACACCCGTGTCGACGAAAAACTCGTCGTGGGCTTCGAAACCTCTTCAGCAAAAACGGTTAACTAGTAAAACTGGTAACTGAGATTATTATTGTTAACAAAAAGTTATAAAAACGAAATACCCCAAATCGTTTACAAGATAAAAACAAGTGTGCTTTTAGAAAAACAAATTGAAATTACATATTATGTTTATAAAAACAATTAAAAATATAATTATAACGATACATATCTTGATGCATAGTATAGTGGAATGATTCGATTCATGACCAGTTTTTATTCCAATGCACATATATATATATATATATATATATATATATATATATATATATATATATATATATATATATATATATATATATATATATATATATATATAGACTCTCATTTTTTTCTTTCTTTTTTTTCAAGTGGCGTATCATCCAGTTTACATAAGCCGCACACACACACACACACACACACACACACACACACACATATATATATATATATATATATATATATATATATATATATATATATATATATATATATATATATATATATATATATATATATATATATATATATATATATATATATATATATAGACTCTCATTTTTTTTCTCTTTTTTTTTCAAGTGGCGTATCATCCAGTTTACATAAGCTGCACACACACACACACACACACACACACACACACACATATATATATATATATATATATATATATATATATATATATATATATATATATATATATATATATATATATATATATATATATATATATATATATATATATATATATATATATATATATATATATATAATTTAACCCCTAAAATCACAAGTAACTGAATTTTAAAAAGTAAAGTTCTGTATAAAGTAATAACTCACTAAAATATTGAATCAGTGGCTAAACACACGATTCTCAAGGTTTCGTTATCACTCAAAAAGACTTTGAATTTGTATCTCAAGGCATCTCTGCTTGTGCCTTTGAAGCGAAAGCGCTGCCTCTCATCCGTTTTGCTTCTTCTCTCATCTGCTCGCCTCTTAGTTTATTGTGTGTGACAGCCCCAAATAATAAAGTGTACCGAGTTTGATTGCAAGCCATTTACGCTGTGATTATGCACCTTCTTCATATAAATGCAGTCATGCGATAAAAAAAAAAATCCCCAATCATGATTTTGTGTTTATTCTGGCAGATGTGTTGTTTTGGAGGGATATTTACAAAAACGGTCATTCTGGGAGTCCTGTGATCTTTCAGGCCGAGGAATATTTTGTTTATTTGGTTTAATGACGCTCACTCCATCTTTATAGCCATTCAAACAGAGTCCTGGATGCGAATGCGCCGGGCAAAAAGCTGTCGCCCGCAAGTACGTGTTGTCATCCGGCAAACCCGGAGCGTAGCCCGCCGGGGCCTCCGTGCAGATTTATGGAGTTTCCTGCACTATTCCGCACTTGCCGGAGGGTAAGCGGTGACTCGATTGCGTGAGAAATCGAAACTCGTCACACCTGTTTGAAGCCACGCGCTGCTCGCGGAGAGGAAAGAAATTACGGCACGCATAAATGGATGCCGGGAATGGATGATATTACGGCATGAGGGAGTGGGGAAGCTTGTGGAGCAATAGCTGTAAAAATGCAGTTGTGGGGAGTAAGACGGCACCAGGGGAGCATTTTTGGGCAAAATAATTCCTCTGTAGAGCCTAATGCTGCCAGCTTAGTGATAACATGCGTGAGTAGACCTTAGCTGGAGGAAGATGGCTGGTTGAGCATTGAGTGAGAGACGGGAGTGGACGGCTTGGAAAAGCAGCGCAGAATTGATAGATTCAAAGGAGCAAAACGGTCTGAAAGCCTCCCACATCCTCCATCGCCTCGTTTCCTCATGTGGGGGGGGGCTGCCAAGGACGTTAGCGCCCATTAAAATTGCAGCATGTTTACATAAAATGAAGGCAGCCCGGTGCAGTCCTTCCCTCCCTCGTCATCTCGACCTCGTATTTATAATAGATCGCAGTCCAGCGCTGTTCGGCGGGAAATGACATTGAATGTTAGCGCATGCCAACAGAGATGTTCTGCATAGCAATTCATAATTGTGTCTTTTTTTTTTCACTTAGGTTACTTGCAAACAAATGTGTTATTATGACAGTTTAGAACGATTTGGGGTGTAAAAGTAAGGTTTCATGAAAATGTTACATTTTCATAACCCCCATATATATATATAGATATAGATATACAGTGGACCCCCGTGTTACACCGTCCCTGGCTTACGTTTTTTTTCATGTTATGATGTGGAATACTGAGTTTTTTCGTCCCCTTTTTACGGTATTTTCCAGACTTTGCGACAAATGCAACTGTCATGACCTAGGGTTGGCTGTATTTGTGTTGTTTTGTCTCCATCTGCAGGTGTTTTTAGGGAATTGCACTTACTTTCTGTTGCCGTCACGTGATGGAGATGCAAAAATACAATACAAAACCGTATTTATAGTGCATTTTACTGCTTAATTCAAACTTGAAAGGGTTAGCCATGGGTCCCAAGATTGCTAGTGAGGTTAAAGAGAGAAGTAAGAAGATGATTTAAGTTGGAGATAATCAAGAAATACAAAGCTAGCCTAGACTACCATTACTAGGGAATATGGGCATAACAAGCGCCACTCAACTTTCTATAATTTTTATTTATGATGTTTTCTTGTTGTATACATGTGTATTATACATATGTAGCCCTTACTATACTATTTTGATGCCAATGTTTAATATGTATGTACAATTTTGATTTTTTTTTACCTGGGATTCTAAACACATTAGCTAATTACAGTAACATAGGTTTGGATTGCCCGCCATACCGTGGAACAGACGTAATACGGGGGCCCACTGTGAGTGTTTTTATATATATATATATATATATATAACACACCCTATTGCAGGGTCCATTTGCTGGCTGATTCCCTATCGGAGTGTTTCCTACGCCGATTATCGCCCCCTGGGCCGTCAGCGTGCGCAGTGCGCTTTTTGCCCTTGCGCCTATTTACCCTGGGAGCCCTTTCAGCAGCTATCTCTCACGCTGCGCGGAGCATGCACGGCCACATGGAGAGCCCGGAGGAAGAGGTGGTGGAAGATGAAGCGAAAGGCTGAATACCAACGTAGTCGAAGTGAGGAGAGATTCAGGCCAGTGAGGATGATGACTTTCAGGAAAATAACAAGGAATACTCGAGCGGCTCCTCGAGGTATATTCGTAGGCAAAGCATCCGGGAAAACATCCTTTCTCTTCAGTTCCCAGATTGATTGTCTGCGCCCATTACCAGATTGGCCTTTTCCAAAGAGAAACTGTTTAAAGCACAACAAGTGCATTTATCTCAAGTCAGTTTGTCTTTTTCGGACAGCGCGGCGGCTATCGTTTAATCGCAAATATGGCAGTATGACTCACTTGCCATGGTGCGAGGGCCGAGCGGGCGCCCCAGGGCCGCGCATTTATCTCTCTAGGAAACCTTGCTTAATACGCAGCAGATGTAAATGCAGAAACCAAGCAGGCATTTTATATAAACGGCAGCTATCTATTGACTGATTCTCCATTATCCACGCTCCGTGGTCACGGATTAGCACTAATCATCGCTGTTAACATTATACATTATTATTCGCTGATAAAAAAGTGGCTGTAATAGCGCAATAACTGTTATAATCTGATCTCGATTCCTTCACTCTGCCCCCAATTATTTCACCCTCTGATAATCTCTGAAGGTCTGTTCCAGACAGAAAGGGGGGGGGGGGGGGGGGGGGGGGGGGGGGGCATTCCTTAAGTAACACTTGGAAAAATTAATGAGCTTTTTGAACTCCGAAAGGTTAAAGAAAATATGATGTTAAATAGTGGGTTATTGCACATACAGTAGCTCCTATATTAATATATATCCCTATATTACTATAAAATGAACTCCAAATTCCAAAGACGTTATTTTTTTTCAAGAGTCGAGAAATTCAATCAGACGCGTGTGCTAAATGAAATAAATTGCACGTAACGTGTTAAAGTAATCAATTATGTTAGGTCAGTGCTTCTCAATTATATTTTGTCAAGCCCGCCCAGGAAAGCGAGGCGCTGACTATGAACAAGATTATTATCTATAAAAATTGTATTAGTACATCTAAACCTGTATCCTTTATATCATTAACAAAAGAAAAAAGCAATATAAATCCGCTTTCAACAACTGTTAAGTTTTTTTTTACAGCGTTTATATAGGTTACAGCTTAGTCTAAAACAGAAAAAAATAACCAAGTACATCATAGCGCCTGAAACTAAAATTAAAAACAAAAAGGTGAAAATTCTTATTTTATTGCATTTATATCTTAGGTTCATGACAAAAACAAAAACAAAGTATTTTCCCTGGGGTCATTAGCTTTTTAGCCAAGAATTTTAGCCAAGGGATGGCAGGATCTGGGTGAAATTTCAGCTCCCTAGTGTCTTCTTTCAATGCTTTATATTTTATGTGAAATGCCTTTTGACGTAAAGATCAAAAATTCGACAAAATACTGCATCGTCACAAAATTTTAGCTAAGAGATGGCACGATCTGGGTGAAATTTCAGCTCCCTGTTGTCTTTTTTTCAATGCTTTAGATTTGATATGCTGCTCTTGTTCCCTTGTTATAGTTTGATTCACCTATCGTAGATTCTCTGTTTTTTTTGGGGTGCATTTTTTTTCCTGCAAACGGTTGAATTTTCGGGGGCCAGTAGCAAACCGCTAGCTACATTTTAGCGGCTCACGGCATTTCCTAAACTCAAACTTTGACATGGCCCGCAATGCTATCTAAAAACAATCATAATAATAATGAAAACGTTTGATGTTAGACGGTGCTAAACGTGTGAAAAAAAATCCTAACTAGTGATCCGAAAGTAAATTAAGAAACGTATAAAACTAATATAATCCAATCCAATCCAAAGTATAAAAAAAAAGAACAAACAATGAATGATTGGAAACACAACATACAAAAAACTAACTAAAAAAAACATAAAAAATGAAAACCTATACAGTATTTAAATGAAAAATCAAAAGCAGTAAATGAAACAACATTAGATAAATGGAAAAATAGGACTATCCCTGACCCGTGTAGTACAAACGCATAAATAACAGAGCAGGCCACACTTCCTGTAACAATTGCGGGACTAGAAATCGTAAAACAAATTTTTAATCCAATCATCGTTCTTAATAAGATCCAGGGGCTAAATCCGAGGCCTCGGTCCCCTGCGGACCGCATCCAGCAGAGTTCTGAAAAGTCAGCCAAGTCGTTAATGAAGTTATGACCGTCATCGTTTGCTGCGACCGAGGATCTTATCGCCTGCGAGATATGGCCGAGACCTACCCTACACCCGTTTGGACTGCGCCGCACTAATTCTAATTAGAACAAAAGAAATAGAGCAGGCAGGAGAGGCTTCCCGCCGGGGTGTGTGTACCGTTATTGAGAACTTTCTTTAGGAAGGATCCGGGGGAAGGCTCGGGGGTTTTCGTGTCATGTTGGGTGTGAAAGAAATTTGCATTTTGATCTTTCCGTTTCCTAATTAACCACCTATGAGCATTTTCTTCAAATCGGAATAAAATACACTTGCCTGCTAGCTGGCATTTGAATCGTTTGTATTTCCCGAGATTGGGCTCAAGAGTTTGTTTTAAGGGCTCCGTCCCCTATCGGAGTTAAAGTTTTTTATCTCTGTCTTGTCTCGGTCTCAGACGTGATAAAAACCGGGTGAGACCACTTCTACTGCTGTGAGAAGTGAAACAACAATAGAACTTAGATTTGAGATTTGTTTTATTGTACTACTTCAAAAGCTATGTAACAATGATAATGATAATAAAAAAACATACAGGTCATTTTTTTTATGTGGTTTCTTTGAAACTTTTGGTCTGGAACTCCAATGGTTTTGGTTTCTTTGGGTGTAACTTTTAAAATCTTGGTCTACAGCTTCAAAAGTTGTGGTATTGTCTTTTTCTGGCCCTCTAGAATCCTTCATGTTGTTGTGGTCTGGAACGCCAAATTATTTGGTCTTGTCTTTGTCCGGAACTTCAAAATTATTGTTTTTTTTTTTCTTGGTCTGGACCTCAAAATCTTAGCCTTGTCTTGGTCTTGAATGCCGAAGGTCTTGATCTTGTCTTGGTCTGGAATGCCAAAATGATTGTTCTTTAATTGATCTGGACCTCTAAAGTCTTAGCCTTGTCTTGGTCTTGAATGCCGAAGGTCTTGATCTTGTCTTGGTCTGGAATTCCAAATGTCTTGGACTTATCTTGTTCTGGAGCTGCAAATGTCAAGGTCATGTCTCGGTCTGGAGCTTCAAAGGTCTTGTATTGAGCTGGACTTCCAAATGTATTGGTCTAGTTTTGGTCTCGACCTCCAAAAGTGTTGGTCATTTGTCAGTCTGGACCTACAAAAGTCTTGCCTTTGTGTGGAGCTCCAAAGGTTTTGGTCATGAGCTCCAAAATTCTTGTTTTTGTCTTGGTCTGGCACACAAAATTCTCTGTCTTCTCTTGGTCTTGACTTCCAAAGGTCTCGATTTCTTCTTAGGCCTGGACCTCCAAAAGTCTTGGTCCTGTCTTGATCTGGAATTCCAAAAGTCTTGGTCTAGTCTCAGGCTGGAACTCCAAAAGTTTTGCTCAGTCCGTACTCCAAAAGTCTTGGTCTTGTCTTCTTGTGGAGCTGCAAAGGTTTTTGTCTTGAGCTCCAAAAGTCATGTTCTTGTCTCGCTCTGGAGCTCCAAAGATCTTGGTCTCTAATTCCAAAGGACTTGCTCTTATATTGCTCTGCACTTCCAAAATTCTCGTTCTCGTCTCCGTCTGGAACCCCCAAATTCTTGATCTTGTCCTAGCCTGGCTCCCGACCTCCAAAAGTCTTGATAATGTCATGATCTCGGTTGGTTTGGTCTTGACTACAACACCACAACCGAGTAACTAACTTTCAGCACCAAATCCGAAGCTGTAAACAGACTATAATTTTTCAGTATGAATTTTCAGACCAAGCTACTGAAACGGTCTATACTCCTGAATCTGCCCGATATAGGACGATCTTATGTAAGTGTACTAGTATGCTTCAGACATCAAAAGCAGGTCAGCTCCCTGCTTTGCAGTGTGCTCAAAGCGGAGAACATGCAATAGTCATACGGAGGCCGCTCCAGTCCAGTCCCCAGCTTCTCGTTGCTTTTCCCACTGCTGTCAATAAAACTCGGGCCGTGCCCTGAGCTCAGCTTTGCAGCGCACAGACATCCATGCGATTTACAGCCCACACCAAATTGGATCATTTCTCTGGTGTTTTTTTTTTTTTTTTGCGCAGAACTTGCACCTGCTGTTTGCCACTTCCTCTCATAAACGACGAAATGTCCAGAGAGTAGCGAGGAAGAGTGATGGCGGTGATTGATGCGGGAAATGAAACCAAGCGGGACTAAATGAGATAGAAGGAACGGGTTGGCGGTAAATGACGAGACTTTTCGTTAGCTTTACAGCGAAGTTATCTGATGTATCCGATTAGGGGAAAGTTCTTTTGGAAAGTGGGTATGGATGCCAGACTGCAGGTTGGAGCAACCAGCCAAAGCTCATTTCATCCTGTGATGAACTGCCGCTTGCTTAAATTAACCTCATCGGATGAGGTTAAGCACAACATGACTCACGAAAGGTAAAGTCGTGACAGTTTAAACCAGAGGAGAATAATACGTGTTTGCTAGAGACGCTAGTTTTTATTTTTTAGGTTTTGCTACATTGCTCTGAGCTGGATTTTGATTGTTTTGATTCAGGCACCTTTTTGGGCAGCTATAGGTATTAAAGAACGTGGAATTCCTGGCCAAATTTTGTTTTTTTTTGCTTAAAGTTGTCTGAATTTGTGATGAAGATATCAGAGGGAAGGATCCCAGGCGGTAAAGTGAAGAAAGTGTGAGTTTGTGTATTTTATATCAGGCACTTTGAAGGACATGAATCAATTCTTCTATAATTTTTGTCATTTTAAACGTCGTTCACGGAAGATATTTTTTCCAGTGTACACTGAAGCCTTTTTACATTTGGGATGAAGATTTTAACATCTGTATTTTTGTGTCGTGCATTTTACGTCAGGCACCTTGTTGGTCAACTAAAACCTCAGAGTTAACTTTTTGAATGCCAGATTTTAGGGTAGATTATACCAACATGAAAAAGTCACGTAGCCGCCTCTTCTTCTACAATGCAGAGCATCGTACTGTAAATATTGAAAATATTTCTGCACAGGCATGCCCTCATTGCTGATCATGCCAATTCACGCATGATTTCACTGAGGCGTGCATATAGAAAAGGTCAACCTTTATATATTGTTTTGTTATTTTCTTTAATGGCAGATGAGTCAGCCCGACATGTGTGTGTGTGTGTGTGTATATATATATATATATATATATATATATATATATATATATATATATATATATATATATATATATATATATATATATATATATATATATATATATATATATATATATATATATATATATATATATAAAAGTGATGCTGCAGTAGAAAAAATAAAGCTACTCTGCGTTGGCCCGAGCCTCACTGTAATTATTTCATTTTCATGTGCATTGTCTGGCTTAATGAGTTTATTCTCATAGGGTGAACATAAGGTTACTGCTTTAACTAGATTTTTTTTTCATGGAATCAGCTCCCGTCTCGTGTTCTTGACATTAAAATACCATTTATGTCCATCCATCCATTATCTAGAGTCGCTTAGCCTCACAAGGGTCGCAGGCTTGCTGGCGCCTATCTCAGCTGGCTTCGGGGAGTAGGCGGGGGACACCCTGAACTGGTTTGCGGCCAATCGCAGGGCACACAGAGACGAACAAGAGTTCAATCACACCTAAGGACAATTTATGCAACCCACATGGGCTCAGGGAGAACATGCAAACTCCACACAGGAATACCAAAGCCAGGTGTATTTTAACCGGGACCTTTGAACTATTTTTTTATTGCTAACAGTTGCTATTTTAAAGTACTGATAGTTCCGCTATCCTTCAGGAATTTAATATTATCACTCTCCTCCTGACCGATAATTTCTTCACATTCAATGGGCCGTTTTTTGCCGATGCCTGCTTTCGATTGACTGAAAGTATTGGTTTGAACGTGAGTGTATTGTAATTAGATTTTGTTTATTCTGAACAGGCGAAGATTACAAAACTTGGATGAAGTTTTTCTCCCCCCCCACTCCCAAACATTCTGTCTCCTGATACGTCTTGCCGAACTCTTATTGGTTTAGTTTAACCAGGCTTGGCGTAATGATAATGGCCTCACTTGTAACTGCAATCGTCTTTTCTTGCCATCATTTTCGAGACAAAACGGGTCATCACACTTTTGTTTTCCGCTGTGATTATGAGCATCATTGTTGACTTTAGCATCATAAATGCCCATCTCGCTGTACAGTAATGCGCGCTCAGTAACATCATCTTTATCACATTGATGGCTGTTTATTCCCTGGGCAATCAATATATTACTGCCAGGTATTAGTAGCACAATCCACTACAAGCAACGGAGCGTGTGAATACTTTTTTTTTTTAATGCAACAAAGGAGCGCGGATATGCATCATAGCGCACAAACATACGTCAGATACTTCAGGTGAAGGCCTCACAAAGCCATTTCTCTTCCGCACTCGCGCCCATCGACTTGAATGGAGTAAATCATCATTGTGCTTCGGAAGGAGATTGATGGCCGCCCTCAATGGTTTGGTCACCCATTCTATTTAAAAAGGCAGGTCAGTCAGCCAGTTAAAGCAGCCGACCTTTATTGTGCCCGACTGACATCTCTATTCATCATCAACAGGCTGCGTTCCCAGTGAACTCGCCCAGATGCACAAGCTGGTTTTGTCACCATTAAAGGTGAACACTTTTTGGGTTCGTATACGGTACAACGATGAATGCATGTGTACACTTTCGCATTAGATTCACTTGCACGATCTGATGAGAGCCAGAGCTGTGTCTCAAAAATTGCCTTTGAATCTGGTAATCGTGTTGCCTTTTGGACACTACGACAATAAAGAAATCACATGTGCAATAAATGGACATTTCTTCCGCATTATGAAATTGGCATTAAAATGAGAAAGAACGAAATATGCATTTGTCATTATGAGAAATTGGGCAAACGCTATTCAACTTAATTTGTCATAAAATGTTATTTTTGGATTTTTCAACACGTTCTTATTATTTTCCATTCTTGTTATGTTTATAGCCTAATGTTACTTATCACATAATATTATTCAAACATTGACGAATCCGTGACATGTTTCTAAACGGCAAATTCCATTTTGCGTGTTTACCTTTCAACTTACCAAGAAACTGTCGGCTCAAAAATAACCATGATAATATAATAATACATTTTGGGTTATTTAGTTAACCTAAGATGTTGGGTCAAAAAGGCTGGTGCAAGGATCCGATAGATGTCATCAATAATTTGTGGGGTCGAATGAATAACTCAAAAACTTGGGGCGATCCTTTTTTACCCATAATGGGTAAATTTTGACCCAACTAATGAATGAATTAATTTCTTTTTCTTTCTTTCTTTCTTTCTTTCTTTCTTTCTTTCTTTCTTTCTTTCTTTCTTTCTTTCTTTCTTTCTTTCTTTCTTTCTTTCTTTCTTTCTTTCTTTCTTTCTTTCTTTCTTTTTTACTAGCTACTGTATCTATTTATTTAGCTAGTTATCTACCTAACAAGCTAGCTACTGTATGTATTTAGCTAGGTAGCTATCTACCAAACAAGTTAGCTAAGAAGCTTTCAAGCGATCTAGCTATCGATATCTTTAGCTATCTCTTGACCTAGCTATATAGCTATATGCTAGCAATTTACCTAGCTATATGCTTGTCTGTCTGTCAGTCAATCTGGCTAACTAACTAACTATCCCGCTAGTTATGTACAGCTAGCAACTACATCCATAGCAATCATTCTGTCTGTCTGCCTGCCTCAGATGTTTGAGGCGTTGAGTTGTTTTTGAAGAGTTGATGCCAACACGGCAGCATTAAAAGGACTAAATATACCTCAGAGTGGGTAATCTTCTTTCATGCACTTATAACTGGACTTGCATTGACTCCAATTTCCCCATCTCATTTAAAAGCCATTTGCACGCACTCAGGTTAATGTTCATCTTCCAGCAAAGTTAACTTGGCGGTTTGCCGCAGAAACGACAAGATGTATGTTCCCAAATCACTGTTTTGTTTTGTTTTTTTGTCAGATCCTTCCTATTTATTTTTGACATCATGGTCGTAATAAATGAGATTTAAAATTTCCTTGTGTTGACGCTGAAGTTTCTCACACTTCATTTTTTGCCATTCGGTGGCGGCATACGTGAAGGTGAGACTCCACCAGAGAGAGAGGGAAAGAAAACGCCTCCAAGGTCACTTTTAGTGTCTCTCCGTTAAACTCGGTGAGTTTGTGACAAGGCCCAGACAGTTTTAATTTCTCACTGCCTGTCAGGAGTGAGCCCATGAGACGGATATAAGCAGAGGAAGATGTTCCTCCTACTTTTCGCTGTTATCTAAGCGGTATTCATTTCTCTGCTCTTATCTGTCTGTCAGTAATGGGCCTTCAGTGATTGCTGCCAGAAGATAGGCGCAGTGGATGGACCGCTGCTTTGGAGACGGTAGATGCTTTCCAATAGATGTCGTAGATGGCGGATAGGTTGTTTTGACCATCGGCAAGGAGTCAAATCCAATTGAATGTCACTTTGACAGATGTCACGCCTCTGGCTCGATCTGATGGTCAACTTCCCGCGGACATCTGCGCAAGCTGAAGTACGTAAAAGGTTCTAACGTCCTCATTTTTCAATGATGTGAAATCATTCAATGATGGGAACGATGCGGCATGGAAATTTGCTTACCTCCTGCAGTGGTCTGACTTGAGTGATTACGATTCATGCATTATTCTTTGATATTATGATGGAGAAAAAGCACAGATCAAGCTTGTTCCACTCCAGTCCTATAGGTGGCAGTAATGTAGAATAAAAGTGGGTTACACCTTTGTGTAGTTTTAGCATTTTTCAACTAGCTATCATTAACGAAATCTATCAAGTTATATAGTACCATTGGGCTATAGAATTTTTGAGCTTCACCATTTTCCTTCTTATCTACTCTGACATTCCATGGATTCTTGTTCATTTTTGTTTCACCCAAACCCATTAACTCCACACATTTGTCATAATGGGTCCTATATTTCTGTTGTGACTAGTTTGTTCCTTTATAGATCAGTTGCTATGGTCCATTTCAGCTCTAATTTCCTAGTGACGTGTTGTCAGAACGTCAAGCTCTGCAGATCAAGCTTTGCACCTGTATTCCATGGTTCTTTCAGAGTCTAGTTTGTGAGTCTAATTTCCAAGCCTCATTTCTGAGTCTTTTCTGAGTCTAGTTTTCCAAGTCTAGTTTTCAAGTCTAGTTTTCCAGATCAAGTTTCCAAGCCTTGCTGTGGATACTTTGGAATTTTTTTGTAGAAAGACTTTTTACCTTTCCACTTCCATTTACGACTAACACTACTGATTGGCCCTGGCTCTTGCAGGGCTAACCAATCGGACGCTGCTACGGGTGGGACAGTGCTGGAGCGAGGCTGCATTCCAGACAGTGAGAGAAGTGTATGATCAGAGGCATAATCATGAAGTTTATCGGCCGTAAGATTAATAAAAATTTTAAATAAAAAAGGCTGATATGCATCATTATGGTGAATATCGGCCCGTAATCCGTCATTTCTAGCCTGTACCTTACTACACTACTAAGTTTCTGGAGAGCGTATAAACTCTGGTTGCTCACATTCTGTCAAAACGAAAAAAAAAAAGGAAAGTGCCCTCGGATGACTTTACCACTCTCCACTTTTCTTGGCTATTGCCAAGTGCTGTTCGGGGAATCGGGGAGACAAAGTGGAGAGAAGCATTGGACGGCCTGATAAGAGAGTGAGGCTGGGAATGGAGTCTCAGCACTAGCGTGGATTCCCGCTGTCTTTACTTTGAGGGAAATCCCGGTTGGTTCTGTCCCCGCCGTATCACGAGGAGAAGCCCAGTCAGTGGTCTTTGAAGTACCGGTCCGTTATTACATGGATGAAGTCCGTTGCTATTCTACATTCAGCGCACCGTATCCCCACAAATGTTTGCTGCAAATGTGTGCAGTGCGGAAGCGGGGCGAGTCGCACGGAGATTCCCGGTACGGTGGCGCTCGGGGGATGCTGATGCAATTCTTAAATCATCAGCTTATAAATGCGGAGAGGCGGGCCTTGGTGAAATGTTTGGCGTGAGGTCCTTGTTGTTTTACATTGTTGCAACTCGAACAACGTCTGTCTATAAAAACAGTTGGCTCGCTGAGTTGGGCGTGAAGTTAAAAATACAATGAAGTGAGGGGGCGTGGATTTGTTTTATTTTAATTTCAGGCACTTTGATGCACGTGGTTATTTTTTCAGTTTTAGACTAAGCTGTAACCCGTATAAACACTGTAAAAAATAATGAAAAGCTGTTGAAAGTTGATTTATATTGCTTTATTCTATGTTAAAAAGGATACAGGATTAGGTATACAATTTTTATAGGTAATATTAACATTGTGGGGGTGCGAAAAGGTTTGTTTTTTCTGGGGGTGGACTTGGCAAAATATAACTGAGAAGCACTGCTTTAGCCAATTAATTTAGCACTTACTCCCTACACTGTTAAAATGTTGCCATGATTTCACAGTAAACTATTGAATAAGTTTGCATTACTTTTACAGTAATGAATACAGCAAAAATCCAGTGAATGCATTGACAACATACCGATAAATGGATACTACTGTAGAATAACAGTACAATAAAAGTTCATTGTAATCTTACAGAGTAATTTAAATACAAAAAATTTGTTTAAATTAATTCAGGTAATTATTGTGAAATGCTGGTCATTTTCAACAGTTTAAAATAATGAATCGCTTTAGTACTTACTTACCATAAGTAATCTATTACTTTACGACTTATTAATTCAGATATTTTTAGAGCCTCCTTAGCCAAAGATTTGAAAAAATAATCTATAAAAGTACCTGGGATTGAATGTCTGAATTAAAAAAAAAGAATAAATAAACTGTGTCTTTGGTATTGAATGGATGGAATGTCAAAATATTGACTTTAAAGTGGAAAATTCAGAGAATAAAGTCAACGTTCTGAGATAAAAGCAAGAATCCTTCCAACGTCTTTAATTCCGTGACCTTAATCCTCCTATAGAAAAAAAATGTATTCAAAGCAAAAAAAGGCAACAATTGCAAATCTGAACAGCCGCATGTCAACTGGGGCTACAAATTTTTACGATAGAAACTAAATGATCACAACACCGAGACCTCACCGCTGCTTGGGGAGCCAATTCCTATCAAATCCAATAAAAAGCACGCACACACAAAGAAAAACATTTGCCTTGGTGTATTTCTCCTTTAACTTAAAAAAAAGACAGCATTTTTTAAATCCACTTTGACTCCATATAGTAGATGCAATAACACATGAGTGTGAAGCTCTAAATTCAGAGCAGCAGAAGTGTTTAATAATTCACCCAAATAGTTTCCTCTCCCTCACCCCTCCCTCGCTGCCCCCCCCTCTCTCTCTTTCTCTCTCTCTCTACCATTTGCAAGGTCAGTCAGTGCTCGTCTTCTGTCGTCACTTTCTCGCAGAGTCCAGACATGCTCACCGCATTTCAGGAAGAGGATTTATTTGCTTTTTAGCAAGATTGTTTTGAATAAGTTAAGTTGCGAAAAGCTTTTGCGCTTTGAAGAAGACCGCGATTTTTATTCTTTCTTCTCCACGAGGACCCACGGAGCTCGGAGAAAACCCATCTGGATTTAAAAGCTCGTTTTTGTTATATATTTCTTGATTTCAAGCGCACAAAGCAACTCGGCGATGCCCGGCCCCAGATGTCCTCATCTTCGCCCGGCTGTCAGTCATCTCGGTGGCCGAACCGGCACCGCCAGCAACCGCCTTTAGGATAACCTCGGAGGACAAGTGTGGGAGCGGTGGGGGGGGGAGCCTTGGAGCTGCCGTTTGTACACTTTGACGATGTCTTGAGACGCTCAACGGGGGGGTGAAAGCTTGCAAGATGATGACAGTGAGTAGATTTGTCAAATTTGCGGCGGTTTGCGTGCACGCCGGTGGAAGGAGCTCATATGGGCGTTTCTCGCACTGCCGGCATGCGCGCGTGCGTGTGTGTTGCGTGGGGGGGGGGGGGGGGGGTGAGGTTCCTTCTGGGAGTTTTTAAGGGAACATTACATCATAATGACGCTGCAAATTGGGGGTAGAATCAGATGCGCTGTTTTCATTCAGAAAGGTGCAGGAGGTGATGTCACTTCGGGCGGATACGATGGTGCACAACTCGCTTTTTTTTTTTTCAGAGCGGCTTTCTAATTTGGGGAAGGGTGCAGCTGTCAGCGTGCATGTTTAGGTGGCCAAACAGATTCCAGGCTGCTTGTGTATGTGTGTGTTTGCATGGTGTTCGTTAATCCCAGCTTTACCGGCTCCAGGATGCCGCCTTGCAGCGCTTTTCCTCCCTCCCTTCCTCTCATTCTCTCTCATAACAGGCCCTTTAACTGATTACAATATTGCATTCGAGTTCATGCGACCAATCGTGCGCTGTTATTGGTTCGTTCATTGTTTTGTTTTTTTTTCCGAAGCGACACAGACATTCTGTTTGAAAGCTGCACAAATCGGATTACGACTTTTTTGTGGAGAAACGACCGGCGCTTTGGAAGCGGTCCTCTCACTTTTTGAGAGCTTAAACAAGCGGTTCTGAGTGTTGTTTTTACCGTAAAAAAAGGTTTCCAAAGGGTGGAGAGCAGCTGCACCACGTAGGGGAATGGTGACTTGCGTGGTGCGTTTGATGACCGCGTCGGTAAGGTTGATTTCAGCACTGTGAGGTTGTTATACAGGCAAAACAAGTCCTTAACCTTAAAATGTGGCAGCTCGTGGATGTTGGTAGTAAAAATGCCAAATGCAGGGGGCAAGAGTCGCTTGTAAAGCAGTCACACACATACATCAGGGATCCACCCATGTGGGGAGGGGAGGGGGGCTCGTGTGTGGCGTTCACTGCAATGTTCTTTGCAGGTTGAAGCATGCTATTTAAAACTTTCCACTATGTAGGCGTATATATGCTCATATTTTACCTTTGACACAACGGTGATTAAATTTCTCGTTAAAAATGTGTGATTTTGGTGGCTATATTCTTATTCCTGCTGTGGCCCCGCCCCTTTCACAACATCATCATTGTCTAATTTGGCAAATGCTAGTGTGTTAAGTCTTCTCTGGAGGTAAGGGGCAGTACTCAGTTAGTTTTGCAAAGGAGTCATTATTACTAACAAGAAGTGGCTTGATGTTCCAGTTAATTCGCTCTTATTTTGAAAAGAATTAAACAACATTACATTGTGCGATTTTAAACTTTCCACAGTTAACATGCATATACCATGCATGAATATTTATAACCTTTGGCGTAACGGTGATTACATTTATTATTAAATATGAATCCTAAGTGGTTATATTTTCATGTATTGTGTAGCTCCGCCTCTTTCATGATATCATCCGAGTGCAGTGCCATCTGCTTGGTAAATGTGGAAATGTTAGGTCTGCTTGGACCATACTCAGTTAGTGATGTAAGAAAGTGAAGACGTAAGCTTTGTTTTGCAAAGGAGACATAATTATTTAGCAATAAATGTTTCATGTTCCATTTAATTTGCTCTTAATTTGAAAAGAAAACTCACTGTTCCTCTCACAGCATTAAAAAAAAGCATTAAAATAAATATGCTGATACCTGCAGAAATCTCACCTACCCCCAGTGCCTGGAATGATGCAGGACAACTTATGGTTGCTTCACTATATGACAATTCACCTTCTCACAATTCTCTGAGCATTTGACAGTTCCTTGCAGAGAAGGATATGAGCATGCAGGATCATTCTTGCTTAACAGCAATAAATTTTCTTCTTTTTTTCCTCAAGCTAAAGATTGTCATCAAGGTGACCTACTTCCAGACTTTGTTTAACTTCCAAGAAGAAAACTCGTAGTTTCCATTTGAGTACAGTATATACTTTGCGACATCAGTCCTGGAACTTTTCTGACACATCTCATACACTATTACAGATATTAACTCATTCACCGTTAAGTCAATTGAAATAAACTTTTGATTTATATAGTTATTTATAACAGCGAATGAGTTCTCCTCGGCGCTGTCGGTCCTTTAAATATGGATCTTTGACGTCTGTAGTCGTCATTGGCACCGAATGAGTTAAAAGCAAAAATAAACTACATGATACCGAGAAGTATTTCAAATACATTTCAAAAAAGAAGGCCAAAATAACCCAAACATCTGTTGAGTATGAGTCACTTTTGTTCCTCTAAAGTGGAAAAGACAATAATGAACATCGTAGGAAGAATACTGCCAATACCTTCGATTTACAGTGCGAATGTTCCTAATGATGTGTCTGCTAGCTGTAAATTTCCTCTCCTGCCCAGAAGGCTTGATGTAAACATGCTGGAAATGATGACTAATAATATTTTTATTACGTTTCGCCTCTGCGACCGACAGGCTCTCTCACAAGAAGCAGTCATCAGCAGTCATAGTCCATCCTCATGTATCATTTTGGTTTTTAGGGCAAGTCCTAATGTAGCTCTCTTAGGAACGGTGTCATAAATTTGTGGCCGCGCCGTACAGAAATTTGGCACCTCCCTGACGGATGCGAGGGAGCGCTCGGGTCAGGCGGAGATGTGTGAAGGGTTGTAAACAGCCCGGACGTTTTCATTACCTGGGAACTAATCAGTCAGGTGGCGGTTGCGGAAGGAAGGGCGGGGGAAGGGCAGAGAGTCAAGGTTACGCTTACAGCTCAGAGGCCGCCGGACCGTGTCACTCATTGGAAGCTGTCGGAACACTCCGTTAAATCCCTGCGGGCTTGTGTCGTTGTAGTGTTTGGGTTACCATGCAGAAATGATCTAGCTATGTCAGTGCGCATTGTGTTGGTGTCTCAGCTTAGCTCCAAAACACGCAAGGTGAAAGTTCATAAGAAACAGTGGACCAAAAGGACCAGAATTTTGAGCAGACGGGAAGTTCTTGTTGGACAGGGAGTGGGAAGTATGAGGGTGCTTCACTCAAGCAGATTGGGGCAAGAGAATTCAACTTAAGTGCAGCTCATTGAGATTTATAATGTCTCGTAACCCTTATACAAGAATTTCGATGGTTCCGGAACATAAAATAGCTGCGATATTTTAGATCAAGAAAAGAATCCAATAGTTAAAAGTAGTTCCAACAGTCAAAAGGAAACATCACCTCCAAATAGAAATGGTCCGAAAAATATTCACTCACTCACTGCCGTTGACGGATATAGGCGTTAAATTTGTGACTGATTGGGCATGCAGTGAAAAAGTTATGTAATTTTTTGCTGGCCCAGTTAACCTTTCTGCAGTACAGTATTTTGTCCATCAAAGGCATTTCACATCAAAAGGGAGGCCATAGAAATAAGGCACTAGGGGAGCTGAAATTTCACCCAGGTGGTAATGTTTCAAAGTTCAAAATCATACGACTGCTTGGTTATCAAACCCTTCCAAAAATGACTGAAATACTGCACGAGTTAAAATAGGTCTTTGACGTCTCTAGTCGTCAATGGCAGTGAATGAGTTGAGGTGAAAAAATTCAAGCAATTGAACTCCTGAAAATGGAATGAATGTGGAATTATCCACATTATGATATGCTACGAATAATATCTGGAAAAAAGGTGCTTACTTTGAAGAAACTAAATTCTAAAGTATTTGATTTCAATCTCTATATTTTAATTATTAATCTCCACATCAGGATATTTTTAAATAATGAAAAAAAACCACTTGACATGACTTCTGATTAGTTGTTTTTAACCTTTGTTCAGTGATGTATCCCTTGTGAAATATCTTAAAACACACACACACACACACATTTTTCCTTCCCGTTTTTTTTTAAATTCATAGATCATGAACTCACCTTTTGGGTCTGGACAGGCTAAATACTATCATCCCATTGAGATTTAATTAGACGGAAATTGGTGCCCTTCATTTCATTATATTAAACACCCCGAACAAGTGCTCTAATTTGAACATCTTTAGGTTTTTGCATATTCATATACACACTTAGAATAGTACAAAAGGGCTCACAAAGGTCCTTCTTTTGTACCCCTGACACGTCACAGTTTGGGAATAATTCAGAGGCTTTTTTTTCTTCATCCTGCAACAGGCACGAGCTCTGAGTGCTATAATTAGTGGCATAGCATACCCCAATTTTGAAACATTTAATCGCAGAAAGGCTCAGAAAACATGCAGCGCATTGCGATTTTGATTAGATTTAGTATAAACTTTGTGTGGGCAGCGCAGGGACTTAGTGGATAGCACATTTGCCTCACAGCTCGAAGGTCCGCTGTTTGAATCTTGGCTCCACTTTTTCTGTGTTGAGCTAGCATGTTGTAAGCCTGATAGCGTAATTTCCAAAGTCACTTTCAACTTGTTACGGAACCACTGAAAAAGTACTTGTTTCCAATAAAGTTCAAACATGGCATTAGCTGCTATGCTATATGCTAATACGGCACCACAAGTACTTAGAATGCACGCTAATCAGCGTAAATTAGCTTTGTCGTTCGACAGACAGCGGCTCTAAAACGTCATAGCGTGATAGCTTCATGGTCGTGCCATGTTGAACTTTGAAATGTGAAATTTCAGCTCCCTAGGGTTTTGATTCAATGCTTTCCCTTTGATGTGAAAGGCCTTTAATGTAAAGCTCAAAGTATTGATCAAAATACCGCGCAAATGTTAAGATGTTCCTCTACGCTCCAAAAAATGACAACATTCTGGCTCAAACGGGTTCTTTTTGTACTCTTGATATTTGCCTTTTAAAGTTTCTGATTATACAGTGAACATTTTTGGTCCTTGAAATGGTGCACGCAGTTAGCCACATAGTTATCTCCACAGGCACATCTTTGTTGACTGGTTCTTTCAGGGACACACCTAATGTTCTGCTATTTGTGTACATCCTCCCGTCTGTCCATGTCTGACTCCGTTTGTCTTCTCTTTTGTCGCTTACAGGACTACCGGGAGGATGGCATGGACCTTGGGAGCGACGCGTCCAGCCGCTCCAGCTCAGAGTCCAACTCCAACAAAGTTACTCCATGCTCCCCTTCTCCTGACCTGCCCACGCTGGATGACTACAAATCGTCCCCTTCTCTGGACCTCGTCACCCTCGAGGACTATGAGGAGGACGAGGACTACCAAGAGTATAAGAAGAAGGTGATGGAGGAGTGGGAGAGCGAGTATGGAGACGACTGCGCCTCTCCGCAGGTTCCGGGTCAGGAGGAAGGCGGAGGTGGCGTAGCGGGGCCCGACCCGGTGGGCGAGGGCTACGGGAAGAACGGCCGCAGCCTCGGCCAAGAGTCGCGGGACGTGAAGTCCGTCCCGCACCTGCCGGCCCCCGGCGGACGCATCGGCACCATCGCCGCCATCCCCGAGGAACTTAAACAAAACGGAAATGTGATTTTGCCTGGGAGCAACCCGCTCCACTCCCCTGGTACCCTACAGGGGGGACTCACAGGGACGCCTAAGCCCAGGCACCAAAGCTTCAGTCAAGGCAGGGGGAGCCGAAGCACCGGCGGGGGCGGCGGAGGTGGGGGAGGAGGCGGCGGTGTTGAGACCGTGGGACGTATGGGGGGTTACAGAGAAGAGGAGGGTGTAGAAGAAGAAACTCTGCCCACCATGGACTGGGCAGCCCTGGAGAGGCACCTGGCGGGGCTGCAGTGCCGAGAGCAGGAGAACCAGAACCTCAATTACAACCAGAACCACAATGTAGGCAAGACCAGCTACACCTCAGTAAGTGCGCTTTGGTTGACAAATGATGAATGACGGACTTGCAAAAATTTGTAGCGTTTTTGCCTATATAAATAACATAAATCAAAGAACACCATTTTTTTTCAATTGGTTTCTGGCCCATCTGCTGGAAAACTCCGATATAATGCATCCATAAAAAACTAAAACTAATATTTTTGCAGTGGACTCACTATGTTCCATTTAATTTGCTCTTAATTCGAAAAGTAAAACCACTCATCCCCTCCCATTATCGCAAAGCATTAAATCAGATTATCTGACACCTAGAGAAACCCTTTCGCCTACCCCCTGAAGTGCCTCGACGTACTTCGGGGGTACTCACACCCCTATTTGAGAACCGCTGCTCGAGTGTGCATCAAAGGCTTTTTCACACACACATTTTTCCACGGTGTTCCCAAGCTCTGGTGTGCCGCTTTAATCCAGCACTTATCCGTGTCAGATGGACTGGAGATACACAAGGTTAGGTTAGCTGGAGTGAAGAACAGGGATTAGTGAGCTAATGTAGCGCTAAGCTATGTTGACCCGGCTATTAACCTGGCCGTCATGGAAGTCCAGGCTGCGCAGCTGGAGGGAAGCGAAGTTGGCAGGAAGGCAGCGGGAAGGATGTGACTCAATGCGTCCGTAGCAGGAAATACACACGGGCGGACGTGGTGCAACCAAGCTGAAAGCTGACGGCCTTTGACTTTGCATGGCGGGTCTTGTATGGAGAGGGAGAATTCGCTGTTTGTGTCTTGAGATATCAGTTTAGCGGTTTTTCAGTTTATCGTGTTTGCGACTCTAAAGATTTTTGTCCCTTGAAATGAATGGAAATGGCATTGCTAATGAAGAAAAATAGCACTGTGTTATTTTAACCTTTAAAAAGTTGTATAATGATAATAATTTACAAAGTAGTCAAGAGGATGTAAAGATTTGTGTATCGTGACTTCACTGAGGCCCCATCTGGTATGCGTGACTCAGCCAATGGTGGGCAGTACAATTAAGTCACGCATACATTAACGACAATTTTGAATGACTTTAAATGACTCATTAAATGCGATATTTATTGAGGTTGGTTTATAGAGGATAAAGAAAAAAATACATATTCCTGTGAGTATTGTTATATTGTCAGTCTATTTATGTTGCTGCACCATTTGTGTTCAAGTATCGATTGTTATTACGTAGATGATTTTTTTTTAGCCTATCTATTGTGTTTCCCAATACATTAGCATTAAGCTAGCTGACTTAAAATCAATGTCACGTGGTTAAAATACGACATGTCATTTCTCCCAGTTTTATCTTCAGTTTGATGGTAAACGTCAGTTCGGAGAAGGCAATGAAGAACTGAAAATTTATTTTTTTCTTTTTAAATAGGCGCTCATAAAGTCTACCTGCCAAATTGCTGCTTTGAGTGGAAGTGAGTTGAGTTCACTGCCATTAATGAGAACTAGAATTGTATCTGAAATTTGTGCTGGGAAACAAAAACAAAAAAAATGGCCGGATGAGAGGTTGGTTTTCATCGCTGTACGAATATAAATATGTTGTCGATCCCTAAGATTTTTTTGTTTTTTGTTTTTTTTTATTTTATTTTAAGTCGGACAAAGTGATTTGAGGTTTCAACAAAAGGAATTGGTTTCTTGTTGTGGTTTTGCGGTGCTTCTACCAGTAGATGGCAGTGTTGCATCGGCAGGTTGACAAAGGCACAGGCTTGGTGTGCCTTCCAAAACGTTTGGAGGATTCACTAGCATTCTCATGAGATCACTTGGTTGAAATCACAAGCCTGAATAGATGTTTTTTTTTACATTTATAATAAAGGACCGAGAGAAAATTGTATACGGATTTCTTCTACGGCGCGAAGAATCACTAAGTGGCGCTGAATGGGCTTGTTTGAATGCTGTTACAGCGGATCCGGGTTTCTTTCTGCAATACCGCCAAGGCCTTTTCCTCGGTGCACACGGACAATGGCTGCAGCCTGCGCTATTGTGTGCGCGTTGTGATCCCAAAGACCCCCCCTGGCCCCCACCACCCCACCCCCGTGTCTCCCTGAGGCATGTCAAGAATGCAGTGGGAGATGTGAGGAGGGGCGATAAGAGCGGAAAGGAGGAGAAGATATCTTAAGGTTGAGGCGGTTCAAGGCCACGTGGCGTGTGCGGATAACCTGCGATACGCTCTTTAGTATATACTCATATTTTGTGGTGTTGGAGATTAAGTATACAAGGAGTCTGCAAAATTAAAAATTAGACCTAGATGAGTGAAAATAATCACCGGATTAAATGTCCAAACCGTACATAATGTTATAGTCCATTTGTTAAAAACAATTCAGTTGTATTTAACACTCGTGCTGTTATTTGGTTATTTCGGGGTCATTCGTTTCACATCATTATCAGAGTATTTACTCGCTCCTGCTTGTGTGATAACTAAGTGGTTGAACTTTAGCGTGTTGTCATCATCTGGGTAAAATTTCAGCTTCCCAGTGTCTTCTTTCAGTGCTTTCACTTCGATGTAAAATTCTTTTGATGTAAAATCAAAGCATTGGACAAAATACCATACAAAAATTAAGATAAAAAGTTGGGTCAAATGACCCCAAAAAATGTTTTGTAGAAAACACAAATTGGCTTGTTCTACATGAAAAATGTTTTTTAAAAAATATGTTGTATTGTGAGTGATTGATCTGACCCAACCTTTTAAACAAATAACCCCAAAAGTTGGTTTTGTCCTTTTTTGACCCATCATGTGTTGTTTTCTTAATTTACATATTGACATGTTGAACTTTGAGATGTTGTCACCATCTGGGTGAAATTTCAGCTCCCTAGTGTCCTCTTTCAATGTGAAACGCCATTGATTTACAGATCAAAGGCTTGGAAAAAATACTTCACAAGGGTTGAAATGGAAGACAGTCCTAAATTCTCCCACTTTCCAAACACAACTTTCTAATTAATGTTGCATGTGTGTCATGAAATAAGCAACAAAAATCCACCTTTTTTTTCATCTGTTTTGCCGTTTGCTGAACATGACATCACAGTTGCTCTGTGCTCAGCTTGGGAATGTCACATGACCTTTTGTTTTTTTTTCCAATTCTCAAATAAGTGGTAAATAAGCAATTTCCATTCTACCCCCTGAAGAAAAGTCCTAAATATCTTTTAAACTATTGACAGAGACACCTGCAAATTTGTGAATAAATCTCGTAAATGTTCCTAATGTGTAAACTGCCGACTTTCAAAGGACCAGCTGAGATGGAAACAATTATTTTCCTTCTCCACCAAGGGACTTCTGACGGTCTTAATCCTTAAATTGTCAGGATTGGCCCAAAAGAAGAGAGTGAGGGGCTGCTTTTAAAATGTTATTAAATATTTAGACACCTGGCCCTGTGGGACACCATGGCTAGACAATGTGTGTGTGTGCAAGATATCACCGGGGTGTCTGGCGAGAAGGCGGCGTGCTTCACTAAACATTCGGAACTCCATTCAGCTGAAGGCTTCTAATTTGTATTGGTCATTTTGTTCCTTGGCAAAGCGTGCGGCACTCTTGAAAAACAGCTGGGGCGAAAATAGTCCAAATTAGGTTTAAAAAAAAAGAACAGAGGACTTTGGGGGTTGCTTATTCATTCAAGGTAACAAAGATTGGATTGTTTTGTTTTAAAACTCCAAATTATGTTCTTTAAGGGTTATTTATTTGACACAATATTTTCAGTTAAGCAGGTAAATTAATCAATGCAAAAGATGAATATGTCCCCTTTTTTTTTTTTTTACCCAAATTTTGTTTTTGGACCCAAGAAATATTTGAAAGTAAAATGGTTGAGAAGAAGAATCTAAACTGAGTCAAAAAATGGGTTTAATTTTTTTTTTAATAAAACAAACAACACCATTTTTTGTTTGCTTTTTGTTTGTTTGTTTACAAAAAAGATTTGGGGTTTTTCTTCTTTCTTTCTTTCTTTTTATTGTAAATTATTCAAACAAAAAATCCCCCCAAAAATAAACAAAACAATTTTGATGTAATATTTCTGCTTTTGAGGTAAAATAAATGACTTTTTAAAAAATACCAAATTTGGGTTGTATTTAACCCAAAAAAATTTTAGATTACACCTTGTAAACTCTAAAATAAACAAAACAATTTTGGTGCAAAATGTTTGCTTTCAAGGTTAAATAAATGACTTTTTTTTTTTTTTTTTTTTTTTTACCAAATATGGTTTATATTTAACCCAAATGTTTTTAGACGGCACCTTTCAAACTCAAAAATAAACAGAACAATTTTGGTGCAAAATTTCTGCTTTCGAGGTGAAATAAATGACGTCTTTTTTTTTTTACCAAATTTGGGTTATCTTTAAGCTAAATATTTTTAGACTGCACCTTGTTAACTCAAAAACTGGGCCGAAAAAAAGGACCAAACCAACAGAATATTTGATTAATGTTAGAAGTATGGCAGATATTTGCAAATAGAACAATATTTAGGATATTTATTTGCATAAAGGTCGAAGTATTTTTACACAGTAAGTTTCAACAGAGGCTGATGTTTTAAATCACGCATAAAAAAGAAAAAAAAAAAACTAGCCTGCGGTCAAGGTGATTGTCGTCATTCGCCCTAGCAGAGAAGCATGTAAACGAAGAGCCGAAGAACGTGAGCTGCCTCGGAAAAGTAATATTATTGTTGATTTTTCCACCGTGCGGGGCTTAATGGCGGGTTAGGGGTTCAGGTCCCGACGGGCCGCTCTCTCGCCACGCGCCTCCGGAGTTCATTAGAAACAAATGACAAAACGAGGTCAGCCGATCCCCCTTCCCGACCCCGCTCCGGCAGCCTGGAGGCCATGGCTGAGATTGGAGCAGTTCAAACCCCGCCCAAACCAAACACACCTGCACCAGTGTGACTGCAATACTTCATTCATGCAAAAGGGATGGAAGGAAATACTCTACTCTTGCTCATATAGTGATACTGTGTCCTAGACACAGTCATTTCATTCTCCGTGTTGCCATGGAGATGTGGGCACCAACCAGGATCTTGAATTGGTGTGAGTATTTTCAGTCAGATGCATTTTAAAAACAGTTGGCTCAAATCTGGGTGAAATTTCAGCTCCCTCTGACTTCTTTCAATGCTTTCCCTATGTGACGATCAAACTGGACAAAGTATCGCACTAAGGCAAATCGCACCTATTGAAAAACCCTCAAAATTTTGGTCAGTTCGGTCATCTAGGTGAAATTTCAGCTCTCTCTGTCTTCTTTCAATGCTTCCCTTATGTGACGATCAAATTGGACAAAGTACCGCACAAGGGTTAATCGCACCTATTGAAAAACCCTCAAAATTTTGGTCAGTTCGGTCATCTAGGTGAAATTTCAGCTCTCTCTGTCTTCTTTCAATGCTTCCCTTATGTGACGATCAAATTGGACAAAGTACCGCACAAGGGTTAATCGCACCTATTGAAAAACCCTCAAAATTTTGGTCAGTTCGGTCATCTAGGTGAAATTTCAGCTCTCTCTGTCTTCTTTCAATGCTTCCCTTATGTGACGATCAAATTGGACAAAGTACCGCACAAGGGTTAATCGCACCTATTGAAAAACCCTCAAAATTTTGGTCAGTTCGATCATCTAGGTGAAATTTCAGCTCCCTCTGTCTTCTTTCAATGCTTCCCTTATGTGACGATCAAATTGGACAAAGTACCGCACAAGGGTTAATCGCACCTATTGAAAAACCCTCAAAAGTGTGGTCAGTTCGGTCATCTAGGTGAAATTTCAGCTCCCTCTGTCTTCTTTCAATGCTTCCCTTATGTGACGATCAAATTGGACAAAGTACCGCACAAGGGTTAATCGCACCTATTGAAAAACCCTCAAAATTTTGGTCAGTTCGGTCATCTAGGTGAAATTTCAGCTCCCTCTGTCTTCTTTCAATGCTTCCCTTATGTGACGATCAAATTGGACAAAGTACCGCACAAGGGTTAATCGCACCTATTGAAAAACCCTCAAAATTTGGTCAGTTCGGTCATCTAGGTGAAATTTCAGCTCCCTCTGTCTTCTTTCAATGCTTCCCTTATGTGACGATCAAATTGGACAAAGTACCGCACAAGGGTTAATCGCACCTATTGAAAAACCCTCAAAATTTTGGTCAGTTCGGTCATCTAGGTGAAATTTCAGCTCCCTCTGTCTTCTTTCAATGCTTCCCTTATGTGACGATCAAATTGGACAAAGTACCGCACAAGGGTTAATCGCACCTATTGAAAAACCCTCAAAATTTGGTCAGTTCGGTCATCTAGGTGAAATTTCAGCTCCCTCTGTCTTCTTTCAATGCTTCCCTTATGTGACGATCAAATTGGACAAAGTACCGCACAAGGGTTAATCGCACCTATTGAAAAACCCTCAAAATTTTGGTCAGTTCGGTCATCTAGGTGAAATTTCAGCTCCCTCTGTCTTCTTTCAATGCTTCCCTTATGTGACGATCAAATTGGACAAAGTACCGCACAAGGGTTAATCGCACCTATTGAAAAACCCTCAAAATTTTGGTCAGTTCGGTCATCTAGGTGAAATTTCAGCTCCCTCTGTCTTCTTTCAATGCTTCCCTTATGTGACGATCAAATTGGACAAAGTACCGCACAAGGGTTAATCGCACCTATTGAAAAACCCTCAAAATTTGGTCAGTTCGGTCATCTAGGTGAAATTTCAGCTCCCTCTGTCTTCTTTCAATGCTTCCCTTATGTGACGATCAAATTGGACAAAGTACCGCACAAGGGTTAATCGCACCTATTGAAAAACCCTCAAAATTTTGGTCAGTTCGGTCATCTAGGTGAAATTTCAGCTCCCTCTGTCTTCTTTCAATGCTTCCCTTATGTGACGATCAAATTGGACAAAGTACCGCACAAGGGTTAATCGCACCTATTGAAAAACCCTCAAAATTTTGGTCAGTTCGGTCATCTAGGTGAAATTTCAGCTCCCTCTGTCTTCTTTCAATGCTTCCCTTATGTGACGATCAAATTGGACAAAGTACCGCACAAGGGTTAATCGCACCTATTGAAAAACCCTCAAAATTTGGTCAGTTCGGTCATCTAGGTGAAATTTCAGCTCCCTCTGTCTTCTTTCAATGCTTCCCTTATGTGACGATCAAATTGGACAAAGTACCGCACAAGGGTTAATCGCACCTATTGAAAAACCCTCAAAATTTTGGTCAGTTCGGTCATCTAGGTGAAATTTCAGCTCCCTCTGTCTTCTTTCAATGCTTCCCTTATGTGACGATCAAATTGGACAAAGTACCGCACAAGGGTTAATCGCACCTATTGAAAAACCCTCAAAATTTTGGTCAGTTCGGTCATCTAGGTGAAATTTCAGCTCCCTCTGTCTTCTTTCAATGCTTTTCCTTTGTGAAGATCAAAAGATTGGACCAAGTACCGCAGAAGAGTTAATTGGACCTAGTGAAAAACCCTCAAAATTTTGTTCCCCAATTTTTAGGGTTTTGACTTAATTTTGCAGTGGTTTGGCCATTTTTCAGTCATTTTTTTCCACGTCGAGTGATGGCACACTCTTAGTAGTGTCATGTTGAACTTTGACATTTTGTCACCATCAGTGAAATTTCAGCTCCCTCTGTCTTCTTTCAATGCTTTCCCTATGTGACGATCAAAGGATTGGACCAAGTACCGCACAAGGGTTAATCAAACCTATTAAAAAAAAACAAAATTTGGGTCAGTTTACTCCCCGATTTTTAGGGTTTTGATTTAATTTTGCAGTGTTTTGACCATTTTTGAGTCATTTTCTTCCACGTCGAGTGATGGCACACTCCTAGTCGTAGTATTTTAAAACTTTTTCCATATATAACGCACACCGGATTATACGGCGCACCTTCAATTAATGACATATTTTAAAACTTTTTCAATCACAATATAGTAATACTCAAAGTAATAACAATAATAACTCAAATAATAACTCTAAACTCTCGAGAGAGTAATAACTCAATGTCAATATGAGCAACCTTGTTCAACTGTAAACACACAGATGAAACAGGAAAAGATTAATTTATCACTTCATTCCCTATCTACCAATCTCAATATTGATCCATATATAAGGCGCACCTGATTATAAGGCGCACCATCATCTTTTTAAAAAAATTAAGGCTTTTAGGTGCGCCTTATTGTGCGGAAAATACAGCAAATGAATAAAGATAGTTGAGGCTTCACTGCCGCTGTAGCCCAGAAGCAACAACAAGGCAAACAGCAGAGCGAGGTTATATTTTGAGAAACCCTGTGATTACGCCGGAGTTCAGCAAAAGGGCCGAGTTGGCCGATAATAGCATAACAACTACTTTCAGATCTCGAGGCGACGCCACGTCGAGGTTGAAAAGTCCTGGAAGGAGAAAGAATATCTGGACCTATGAGGAGAAAAGTATAGGAATGTAACTTGGGGTCAAGGGTTTAACTTGGAGTATGTTTCATTATGGTGAGGAAATGGAGTGGGGGGGGGGGGGGGGGGTTCAGCCAGGTGTACAAAGTGACCCCTCAGGCTCCGGTTTCTGGTTCAACTCTTGCAGCTATACATTGCCCGATTTGCGCGTGTGGGTGTGCTCGTATATGTGTGGGCCACCGGCTGAAACACGCCCGGCCCTCCAGCTCACACACACTTGCACCGCCTAGCCTCACAGTTAAGCTGTCTCCAAACTCTCTCATACACACACACACCTTATCATATCAAAGCGTATCTTTTCCCCCTCATGGTAGTCTAACATTAATGCAGGGTTTTTCCCCCTCGTTTTTTGTCAGCGGAGTATTTTTCATCTAACTTTAACCTTGGATTCCACACAGCAAGCCGGGCACATAACTCAGGTAAAACACACTGACTTTTTACAATGGACGTTTTCGTGGCAAAACGGTGATTTGGGGACGCGTCGTCGGGTAAAAAGTCTCCCGCATATTATCATAGCTCCAGGCTCGGCATTCTTCTGTTATGACACGTTGTCTGTTGAGGTTGTGTGTACAAAGGTAGCCATGTGTGCCGACTTGTGGATGTGAAGTACAACCGGGTTAGTCATCAAATATGCAACGCGCGTGTATTTGAATGCTGCTTTAGATAAGCAGCAAAACGCCCCATCTATTTTGAACGGCGCTTCATCCGGTGCTTCATCGCTCAGTTCGGACTTGCGAAGCGAAATTCTACATAACGAAAACATTCAAGAGTTTATTCTGTACGCTTGATATTACATGGCAGACGTGATGGTCCTCTAGATTATTCCATCAAATAGCGTTCCCTCGTTATGTTTCTAAAAAGTAGAGATAGAACTTTTTTTTTTTGCTTTTGTTTACTTTTTTAGGTTATTTCTATTAGATTATAGATTATAGAGATTTATTGTGAGACATATACTGAATAAAAATACATGCATAGTGTGTATATATATATATATATATATAAAATTATATACAAAATGCATTTATTTGAAGAAATAAAATTGCTTGGTCCACTGTGATGTATTTGGTATGGTCAGATGTGACGAGACTGGGTAACTGCTTGAAGCTCTACAGAAAATGAATCATAAATAAAACTTCATCCCAATAACAACTTTAGGGTCAAGAAGCAGCGGCTAATAATCCAGAATTTACGGTAATTATATTTTCATACAAATATACTACTAATGAATCAGCTGTATGTCATTGTATGTACTGTATAGCACCCTAAATCACAATAAACAAATACTTGGATTTTTAAACTATTAGGCATAACATTTGTATCTCTTCATTATAAGGATGTGAAACTCCAGTGCTGAAAATGATGGTGAATATTATAGGATTTTGTGAGGTTATAAGAATGAGAGCGTGGAAGACAGTCAAACTACCTTAAATGGGTAAAATCAGTCAACGGTGGTTAATGCGACCTGCATGATAAACTGCCTGACACGTGTTTTGATAATTGCTTCTTTTCCGACCTAAAAAGATGTTGCTTTTGCTGTACACAAAAAAAACTGACCTAACAAAATCACGGGGTTGTGAAGTTCAACTTTTAATGACGGGAGCTGGGGTCGAAGTTCGTTTTTATCTTGAGCCTGATAATCACGCTGCCAGCTAACATGTAAACAAAACCAAAACACGATTGTGCTGATGAGTAAGTGTGAGTAATTTTAGGTGTGGAAGAGCTGGCGGACGGGCGAGTCAAACTTCATCTGGGTAATCCTCAAAAATGACGTTTAACACGCCCTCATATAGCCGTGATTTCCCCTTTCATATCAGAGCAAAGTGTTGTGTATGTTTTCATGGAGCTAATGACTTTTTTGGCATCCTTTAGACAAATCGTTGACCCGTTACAGGGAGAACATCTAAAAAAATGTAATATTTGACCATAATTTGATGGAAGCCAAGTCAAGGTTAGCATAGCTCGATTAGAATTGCCCAAGCTAACAAAGCTAACCGCCGTTGTAGCTAATTTTCCTTTTAAGGGCTGCTAGCTAGCGGCTAATTGCATGCTGGAGGCTACGCTAACACTGACAACAAGTAGTTTTTATTAGTGCCCTGAATTGGCGATTGGATGTGATTTCTGCAAAACGTGTTGTTCTTATTGTGATTTGGGAGCAACGGAACAAAGACGGGTCAAGATTTCATTTCGGGACACCCTCAAAATCATGTGTCGAACGACGAAATCTCATACCTTCCCGAATGATTGCATTAAGAGAAAGAATTTTTTTTAATGAATGTGTACATTATAATGAACACATTTTATGTGAGAGAGAGGGGGAACGACAAGCTATCGTAATTCTTCAAATAAAAGACACACTTTTTTTCCCCAAAAATGAAGGCCAAAAGTATGGGTGTGTCCTCTAAAAGGTAACTTAAAAAATAGATTTTTTTTTGACACCATTCGAGGAAGATTCATTCACATAAGCCAAGTTTTGACACACACAGCATTTTTATATCAGCCGTATTTTTATTTACAATAATTACCTTAATGTTATGATGCCAGTGCCTGTTGCAGCTCACAGCAGCTTGTGTTAGCTGAGGTTCTTACTGCATTGTTTCAATAAAAGAAGCGAGCAGACTGAACCCCCGTCGGAATATTACTACAACGGAGAATATCATGTAAAAGTTATGACGTCTACAGCTGATTCTATTAAGAGTGGCAAAGTAATGGATCACCTTATGCTCTTCTACCCGCTACCTGGATAGCCAATATGTCGAACGCTAATTTGGGATGTTGAGAAAATGTAGGAAATTAAGCCGTTCTTGATGAAGATACGCGTTTTAAAGCTTTCGACTATTTTTTTTCCATGTTTTCCAGTTCATTTCCGGTTCATTTTTCGTTTTTCGCCATACCGAGCTGATGGCGCACGACGCGTTCTGACCGCCGATGTCGACTTGGTGTGTTTTAACACCTACATACCCAACAGTAACGTTTAGTGGAAACTTTGTGGCGCTTCACCCTCTCCTCTTTTTGGCCTCAAACACATTTGACCTTTGCACAAGTCCCTCTATTGACCTTTTCTAATCGTTCTTTACTTTCTGTCAGGAGGCGTTTAAGCCTAATGTTTTCACTCAGACAAAATACAGCAGGAGGGCAATGGCTGCCCTCCGCCTAGCGCCCCCCCCCCCTTCAAAAACACTATCAAAGAGTGATGCCGGCTGTGAGCGTCAGAGTGCAGCGTGGAGGAAATGGAGATTTATTTGCAGCAGCGAGGAAGCGGCCTCTCATGTCGGGGCCTTGACAGAGTATAGTACATGCCGCATGCTCTCCAAAGAGTTCGGATGAATACACAAAACACGCAGGCTGAGTTGAGCTAGCGCATAAAAAGAGAGCTGTGTGAAAACAATCTCGACTCCAGCCGAAGGAACGATGCATACAGCGGACCAGTGTTCAAGCTGCGTAAATGTTCATTTGGGTGGAGCTGCAACTTGAAACGGATCTTCTCTGTACCTAATTATAGAGTTTTGGTGTGTGAGGCAGCCAAGTGGGCTGTAAACTTTGGCGTGTTTAGACGAGGCTAAGAATATAACTAAAGTCCTGTTTAAAAATATGCGCATATGCACAAAGTACGTGTGCAAAGCCTGTGATCAAAAGGAAGATATTTTGGTCTCAATGTTGTTCCGTGTGTGCGCTTGTGTGTGGAGTGCAGTGTACCCGATCGTGCTGAGCGCTTCATCTGTTGCCGTAGAGAGGAACATTTTTCATCTCATCGCAGCACAGTCCAAAGCTACCTTTACAGACAAAAACAGGTTTCGTGTCATTTTTGGAGGGTGGAGGCTGAATAGCTAGCTGGCTGGCTGGCTGGATGGATGGATGGATGGATGGATGGATGGATGGATGGCTATCCGCTAGCTAGCTAGCTAGCTAGCTAGATAACTAGCTAGATAGATAGATAGATAGATAGATAGATAGATAGATAGATAGATAGATAGATAGATAGATAGATAGATAGACAGATAGACAGATAGATAGATAGATAGATAGATAGATAGATAGATAGATAGATAGATAGATAGATAGATAGATAGATAGATAGATAGAAAATAATATGGATAGATAGATAGAAAGAAACTAATATGGATAGATAGATAGATAGATAGATAGATAGATAGATAGACAGACAGACAGACAGACAGACAGACAGACAGACAGACAACTAGCAAGTTAGCTAGATAGACACCTTAGCTAGATAGACACCTTAGTTGTTAGCTAGCTAGATTGCTCTCTAGCTAGCATGATTGATTGATTGTCATTTCAACAAGATAGATTGTTTGCATCACATTCAAAGTTGACATTTTTCAGAGATTTTACATATTCATACTTTTTTCAACTTATCCTTCATTTTTTGCTGAATAACTCACCTTTTTTTAGGTAGATCTGTGCTCTTTTTAAGGTGTCTAAAGCTAAATACAGTCCACAGTACAATAAACAGGTTACAGAGGGTCCAAAGAACTATGTTAAGTTAGTTAGTTAGTATGTTTGTTATTGTGTTAGTTAGTTAGTATGTTTGTTATTATGTCAGGCAGTAGCGAAGTTTAACCTGGGTTGTTACAAGTGAGGCTTCGCTGATCGCATGCGCATACTCAAGTATGTTTTTTTGAGTCTATCGAACGTACTTTAGGATTCTATTTTTTGTAGTTTAAATGGTTACTCATTTAGCCATTTTCATCTGTAAAATGTTAATGTTTTGTCTATAATTAATTTTATAGCCTAGTTATTTTCATGTACAATTAAGACAGTTAAAAACACATTTTGCCAGTTGCAGTCGACTGAAAATGACATCACAGTTGCTCAGGTCATGTGATGCTCTCAAACTGAGCTGTTAATGGTAGTTAACTGAGCCCCGAGTACATGTGGCCTGTTTTTAAAGGTTTAATTGTACATAAAAAAACATATAAATATAATATGCAAAAAAGAACTTGGAGAAGTAAAAGTAAAGTTTAAACAGATAATTTTGGTAATTATGAGGGGTTTTTTTTTTTGCTTTTTATAACAAAGTAAAGAACCCAGCCCCCAACAATTTTACTGCATTTTTTTGTACATATCTTTATAATCGGGAGAAAACCTCATACTTCCATCATCAGCATTTTGAGCTATACATGAGCTGTAATCTCTATAAACTTTAACGTAATTACACTGTGCCTTGCTGTTTTGACTCCTCTTGAGTGAAGGATGGCGTCGACTCGCGAGTGTAATTGTCCGTCTGTCGGTCTTTAACCCAGTTGGTCGTCACATGCGTGGACACGTTTGAAAATGTGAAGTATTACTACAGCCTGGTGGTCACAGCAGGCTCAGTCTTCCCGGGACCAACCGCAGGCCTCGTTAGAGCCACTCTGCACACTCGCCGCTCCCTGTCAGAGGCAGCTCATTACCGCCGGGCTCTCGCCCTCACACTGAGCCAACCTGCTTGGCTATGCAGTGTTTTTGCACTGGCACATAATGTCAGCGCACTAAAAGCATCTGGGCTGTCGTCCCTCCCGCCGTGAGGGATGGCGAGGCCGCGAGCTCGCAGGGGGAAGGACGGCAATGACGGAGACGAGTAATGGAAAGGAAGCAAGTGTAGTTACAGCCAATTACCAGCCGGAGGAGGGAAGGAGATTTTAAAGCCATGTTTTTTTTAATCTGTTAACTCATTCAATCCCAGTATGTTTTACGTTTTTTTTAAGAGTCCTAAATACTAGGTACTGTACTTATTTCAATCTATTTCCATTCAAGTGTTTAGCTCACAGGTGTCAAACTCAAGGCCCGGGGGCCAGATCCGGCCCGATGCATCATTTTGTGTGGCCCGTGGAATGCTGGTTTGACTTCAGGTTTCTGGCTAAAATACCAAACTTGCAAGTTGTCTTCAACTTTTAACATTTTTTGGAGAAAAAAAAAATGTTTTTTTTGGTTCCAATCTTTCTTTTGAGCTAGAAATAGAACATGATGTTACATGATCTATCTTTTGCAGCTGCTGAATTAAAACGCCTAGAGATACCACGACAGCTCTAGCTCTAAAGTTTACTAAATTGGACAGCACTCTGTTTGATGGTTTTTTTTTTAATGAATTCAAAAATGCCGGTGGGTGCTTGGCTAAAAAGAAATTTTCACAGAGGGTACATCATTAAAAAAAGGTTGAGAACCACTGCTATATATTGCAGGGGTACGCATTCCAAATTGGGTCCCTTATATTGCTGCCAGCAGTCAAATCAGACCATAACAAATCCTGGTTCCATATTTTTTTTTTTCAAATTTGCACAAAATGTTATTTTTTTTCATGGAATTTTTGTGTCATTTTGCTAACCAACTAAGCATCCACACCAATGGAGGTAATTGAAGGCACTACTGTGGATACCAAGCTAATATAATGTTGTTGTTGTTTTTCTAATGCTGTTGCATGTTTCTTTTCAAATTAAGAGCAAATTAATTCTAACATAAAGCAACTCAGTATTATAGTGATTCCCTTGCAAAACTTAGTATGCTTTAATAACTACTGTGGATACATGTGATTTCTATAATGACTTCTACAGTTATTAACCAAGCTAATATAATGTTGGGTTTTTTATTAATGCTGTTGCATTTTTCTTTTCAAATTAAGAGCAAATCAATTCTAACAAAAAGCAACTCAGTATTATAGTGATTCCCTTGCAAAACTTAGTATGCTTTAATTTTGTTCCATTAAATGTTGACTTATTTCTAGGATTTTAGCCTGCAATTCCAGTAAAAATCTCACATTTCAGCTCTTTCAGCAACCCACGAGCATGTTTCTCTTCACTCCAAGATCATTACTTTTTGATTAAGTATTCATCGTTTTTGTTTGCATCTATAAATACGCCCACGCGGGTAGAGTTAAACACACATCGCCTGGTGTGTGCGTGTGCGTGATGTTGATGCGCAGGATGAGAGGAAGCGCTCGACACCGCAACGCTCCCTCGCAGCGAGAGTGACGCACTTAAAAGTCAGCGCCCAACTCCACGCATGCATAATTCACATCTAACGTTTCAGGCGGCATGAAGCTACCTTCTCTTCCCTCCACTCTCTGCGTTAGATTTGCGTTTAACTCTGCCCACAAGTGACGCTAAACTGCGTTCTCCATTCAAAGGTCACGCTTGAAGCTTGGCGCCTGTTGATTGACGTTTTCTGTGCTAATAATGAAGAGATGCTGTGTTTGTTTCCACCTGTGCAGTGGCTCAGATTGTAACCTTGACAACGGTGTGAAGGGCAGCAGGGGGTAACTTTGGACTCGGTGCTGCCATGGTAATGGGAGGGTTTTTTTTATATGGAAGTATAAATCAAAGATGCTGGAATTGTGTGTAGTGTGTCAATTTGTATTCACTGAGTCGAAGGTTTTTGTGTTGGATCTGGGAGTGAAGCTCACGGTATCGCTACTTTTTTGGTAGTTCATCCATCCAAGGTTTGCCATCATTTCAGGATTATTGCTCTGGTTCCTTATGAGCCATCCCACCGTTTCTTTACCGTATCGTTTAGTTCGTTTAAAAAGTAGTTTATTGTGAAAAGCGACCGGATCTTGTTGCGTTGAGCACTTCCTATTTTCTATCTCGAAGAAAGCAATGATCGGGTGTCTACAAATCCGTGGCCTCAAACCTTGAGCCAAGCACGCCCTGTATGTATATTTATGTTATCTTTAGAGGTTTGCATTATCTCTTTGGGTTCTTATTTGTATCTTTGTATAACAAAAATGGCGGGAATAAGTTTGCTTATGGCGAGTGTTAATACGTTTGGCAATTAGCATCGAGCTAGCGATTAGCATTGAGCTTGCATAATTAAACATGCATTGAGTCAAAATGACTCAAAGACATGGACTACTGTCTTAATGTTCTAGATCAATTTACATTCATTTACATCCATTGATTCGGTGTGTTTATCAGCATCAGTTTTGTTTTTTTTTCCGGTTTTGGACTAACCTGAAACCAGTATAATCCCTTTAAAAACTAAACATTTGTTGAAAGTTGATTTCTATTGCTTTTGTATGCTAATTTTAACTAATTCAATACCAGTGACGTGTTTTCGTGTTTTTTTAAGAGTCCAAACATTGAATCCCAGATATTTACGTATCAATTTATTACTTAAGTACTGCATCTGGAAATCAATGTACTCAAATATCAATTTAATACTTAGGTATCTGGAAGTTAAGGTCCGGACTCTTAAAAAAAACGTGAAAATACATCCCTGGCATTGAATGAGTTAAAAAGGATATAGTTTTAGGTATACTTAGGCGGCTAAGGACTTTGCAAAAAATAATTGAGAAGCACTGCATTAATTCAACCAAATTTGATCAGGTTAATGATAGCATTCTTTTTTTATTTAGACCAGAAAGATCAACCAGGCAATATCCAGTAGAAATAGAGTTAACAGTCGTGGCTGAATGAAATGATTGAGGATGAGGATATGGAGAGAGGCTTATGGGAGTTGCCTGGCCAGCCTTTGGATTATGGGGAGGCCATCTGCCACCTCTGCGATTATAATCCAACAGAGAGGCATGCAAAGACTGAGGCGAGGCTATCGTGTTAGTGATTGTTTGTCCGACCGCATTGTGACAAGCATCGGTTTCTGCAAGCACAAGTGTGCTGACGATGATTGAGCTCACACAAAGTCACTTAACACAAATCCGGTCCTTTAAAACCCATCATACGAAAAAGTTCGACTTAAAGTCCCAAATATTTAAGCCACAAACATTATAAATTCACTTAAAAAGCCTCGGCCGGCTAGAATAATAGCAAGTGGTGCTAGCCACAAGCTAACAGGCAAGCTAACGTCTTTGGGGCTCGTCTCAAGCGGTTCTGTCATTTTCGGGCAGGAGCATTTAGCCATATGATACATACACTGTAGCTAGCTAACGCAACGTTGTCGTATCATTTTCCTCACTATAAGGCACACATAAAAGCCTTCAATTTTTTCAAGTTTGACAGAGGTCCCTAGTTGGGAATACTCTCTGTATTTGTCGTTGGGAATGAATGAGTTAATGTGGAATAGTTCGGTGAGTGGAGTGGTTTAAATGGAAAATTATAATACTGTAATGGCTCAATTCATGTTTGGGTCTTCTAATAAATGAGGGTCACTCATCATCTTGTCTATCATGCGGTACAATGACATCTCAACCTTGACCTCGCACCCCCCCCCGGTCTTTCTCCTCCACCTCCTCTCTCCATTCATCCCTGCACGCATTCAACCCACAAGCTCCTCCCCCTTTCCAGAGAGGCGACTGTGAGAGTGTGCATTGCTTTTTATCGCTCCCCTCCTTTTTCTTTCTGTCTCTCTCTCTCGTTCCCACACCCCTCCCCTTGTCATTCGTTCCCCTCCCTCTCTTGGCTTTTTGGAGAGGGGGAAGCAGTCGAGAATTGAAGCCTTTCCTCCCTGGCGATAAACTGCAGAAAACAGAGGACTGACAAGGCGTGGAGAGGCAGGGGGGGACAACATTGGGTTTTTTTTTTGGAAGTTTGGTAGCTAGCGCAAGAACTGGGACGGGATCCCAGCCCGGGTACCAGCGCGGGACTGGGAATCGTCTCCCGGTCCGGCTCCCAGTCCACCAAGCTAACCCGGCGTGGTTCTAGGATGCAGTGAAGGATGGTCCACCAGGAAACCTGTTCTTACAAGGTAGTCCTCAAGCAAGCTGTCAATTGGTGTGACTTTTTGTCGTTGTTTTGACTTTTCTTGTTGTGAAATTTAAGGCGAGACGGTTGCCGAGGAAGCGCTTGGCAACTTCCTTGCCTCTAAATCGTGTGAAGTATGTGTTTACACGTTCGGGATTTACCCTATACTTTGAACTTTGCGTCAAAGGCATTGAAAGAAGACAGGGAGCTGAAATTTCACCCAGATGGCCATGCCGTGTCAAAGTTCAAAATGGCACGACCACGGAGTTAATCATGTGCCATCCATTGGCTAAAATACCGCAAGAAGGACGCGGATGAAAATGATCAAAAAACTGCAAGGGTTAAGCAAGTCCTTGGCAGCTTTACATCTACTTTGCAGCAAAAATAGGAAAGGCAGTCTGCATTGCAGAGAGGTGGATGAAAGGCGAGAAGAGAGACGAGCTTCACGAAGATGCCAGGGGAGGCGTCGTGGCGAGGGGGAGGGGGGAGGACGGAATGTGGATGTTGCTTGGAAATGCTGCAAATCAAGAGAACACTTAGATGGTTCAATTACAGCTGACTAGGGTCAAGTTTAAAAGGGAATGATAACTGTTGATATTGTTTTACTTATTCAGTAGATGTGATTACATATGTTGTGCAGTTTTTCAGTTTTACAATGAAGTTGATTTGTTAAAATTTAGTTTAAAAAAATCATTTACACTGTTTTTCATTATGAAGTTAATCAATAAAATTCCAGTCTTCAAAATCATGAAAAAGAAAAATCAAATATACAGTCAATATTCATACAGTGCAAGGTTTATTGCAAGGTTTACATTCTCAAAAATGCCTTTATTTATTGCATTTACACTGTTTTTAATGATAAATGGATTTTTGTTCATTCCCCCAAAATTCCTTGTTTTTTTCATTATACAGATGTTTTTTTCTTTTTGTATATGTAGGATATTTTTTATACATGTTTTGTTTCTTTTAGATATTTTTTCATTGACAGTAGGTTTTTTCAATCATCATAAATGTGTTTTATTATGTTCTATATGTTTTTTTTTTGCTATTCAGTTTTATTCATTTTTGCATATTTATTGTTTTGTTTTTTTCTTCATTAATTGCGTTTCAAAGCATTAAAATTCGCCACAGTTTATACTTTTCTCCGACAAATTTATTGACATTGTTGTATTTAGGTATTTTATGTAAATGTATTACTGAATGCTGGTATTGATACTACGGATGTTCAATCCCACTTTTTCCTGACCGATACAACTATGAGAACTCAACACTTGAGTAGTCACCGACACCCCAGTACCGATACCACTCACAGTTTGGAAAATTTACCCCAGAAAGCAATGGCGTCATTTTAACAAAAGAATGTTCCAATGTAATATTTACTTTGAAATGGCATGAATAGCTATTTTCTATTCTTCTAATTTGTTGTTACTACATGGTCGTAAATCTGTTTGATAGTTGTATCGGCTGCTTGTTATCTTTAAGTAAGGTCATCCGTGATTGCAGCAATGCGATATTTGAAAACATAACTTCTCTATTAGTATTTTTTTTTTTTTTTATCATTTAGCTCTTTGTTAGAGTCATCATTCTACTGATTATCATATTCTCCGCAATATAAGGCGCACCATGTCAATATGAGCAACCTGTTCAACTGTAAACACGAACAAAAGATACAGGTAAAGCTTACTTTATCACTTTGTTCCCCATCTACCAATCCCAATCTCAATAATGATCCATATATAAGGCGCACCTGATTATAAGGCTCACCATCAGCTTTTTTAAAAAAAATTAAGGCTTTTAGGTGTGCCATAGTGCGGAAAATATAGTACTTTGTTTTCATTGATTGTTAATTAGGTTTTATTTTGGATTTGCCCCAATACAGTCCTTCATCGTTCCTTTTGCGGTTCACGTGATTGAAATATCAAAACGATGTAACTCTTGTTCATTATTTGTCTTTAAATTTCACCATTTCAACCAGACTTTCTAATTTAGTGACTCACATCATCCCACAAAACATTTGTTTCCATTTTGAGCGAGTGTTCCACATATTTGAGTCACGCAGGAGGGCGGGTGGATTTTTGCGCCGGTGCTGGCCGGGGGTGGCCGCTTGTGTAACCGGATAAGGATTTCCTGCTATGTTTGTTGCGAGATAATAAATATAAAAAAAGGAGACAGAGAGATAGTAGGAACAGGGCCGACGATAAGCAGGGAGCGAAGGGATGCCGAAGGCCAAGTAGGGAAGCGGGCTGAAAAGCAGAGATTAAACAGCAACAAGAGAGGTATCGACAGCGCTCACCCAGACGGCGCCGGTAGGGCAGAAAATGACGGCAAAGTATTCATCTGAGGATGGAAATTCATGAAGATGGAAACGAGACAAAAATGGGAGTGGGATGGAAGTCGCAAATGGGAATGAGGGATGGAAAGGAAAAAAAAAAAAAAGAAAGGCAAGCGGAACAGATGATTCAGCCTCTGATAACAGCGGCTCTCAGGAGGCCCCTCAATTAGAGCCGTAACCTAGCAACCGGCAAAGGACAACGCCCCTAACATGCGCACACAAACACACACCATTGGAAGATGTATATCGGATCACATAATATACCTTTCATACATATATATAGATATAGATATATATAGATATAGATGGATAGATTTTCTTTTTTCATTTTGTTGTTTTCCGCTCTTTATCATTCATTTGCCGAACAAGAGCCACGTACGCTCTAATTTATGAGACGCCGACTTTAGCTTTAGCTTTTTTTTTTTTTTTTTTTTTTTTTTTGGCGGGGAATTCCCATGATCATCTATAACTCTGATGGAGCTGTCTCTGCTGTCAGCGGCGGCGGCGGCACAATCAGGCCAAGGCCAGATGAGGAGATTTATCAGGCGGCAAGAGTAATGTCAGTGTCCCGGGGCCCCGGGACCATCCTCGGGTCCTGAAAGGGGGGATGTGAATGGATGAAATTAGTCCAATAAAAATGATCTATGAAGTCAGGGGAAATATTCAGTTAACTGAATGTGACTTGTTATTCACCCCCCCTCCCCTCTAAAAAAAAAAAAAAAAGTTTGAGGGCCTCCTGATGGGCCGACCTATGCTCCCCTCGTGGTCCAATTTGTTTGGATCACAGAGCATCTCCATGGAGACATTGTGGCCACGTTGCCATGGCAGCAGACTTTCTTCTGTTTCGCTGCTCCCCTACTCAAAAAAAGAGCTGTCGTGTGAGTGCGGGGCTTACCGATGCGCTGTTAAATGTCAATAAATCGTTTGCATACTCGCAAACGAGCCGAAGATTGGCGCAGTTGCCACAGTTACGTTGAAACAATACAGAAGACAGAATGATGAAAATGCTTGCTCATTACTTGATTGTAAAACTAAAGTAAACTACATGTTACTTTATTAGTTTGTTATTTTGCTTCATGAGCTGGAATACTCAATGTTATGTAAATGTTATGTAACATTTACCGGTAAACAAACAAGCCTTTTGTAAACAGTAAACGTAAACCTACAGTAGCTTTTCTGTCAACTTTTATGAATGTTCCAGATGCATCTCATTGTTGTTTAACTCATTGTTTAACTCTTGGGCGTAATGACCTCCTGGTCATTTCTATTGTACTACAATTTTTTCATATCGTTTCTGGCAGTATTTTCGCTAAGGGGCGGCACTACCATGAGGGTAGTGTGATAACTACTGTAAGTGGTCGTGCCATGTTGAACTTTGACATGTTGTCATCATCTGGGTGAAATTTCAGCTCCCTGGTGTCTTCTCTCAATGATTTCCCATTGATAAGAAATACCTTATGTGTAAAAATCAAAGTATTAGAGAAATACGGTATTTTGACCTTTTTGGCCGTCATTATCTTCCACATCATTCTCAAAGTATTTTAGCTAATGAATGGTATAATCCTTTTAGTGTGATAACGAAGTGGTCATGCTATGTTGAACTTTGACATGTTGTCATCATCTGGGTGAAATTTCAGCCCCCTAGTGTCTTCTCTCAATGATTTCCCATTGATAAGAAATACCTTATGTGTAAAAATCAAAGGATTGGAGAAATACGGCCTTTTGACCTTTTTGGCCGTCATTATCTTCCACATCATTCTCACAGTATTTTAGCTAGAGAATGGTATAATCCTTTTAGTGTGATAACGAAGTGGTCGTGCCATGTTGAACTAACGTGTCACCATCTTGGTGCCTTCTTTCAACGATTTTGATGGAAAGATCAAAGGATTGCACAACTGCGGTATTTTGACCATTTTTGGATCATTAGCTTCCACATCATTCTCACTGTATTTTAGCTAATGGATGGCACATTCCCTGTAGTATGACAACTAATTGGAAGTGCCGTGTTGAACTTTGACAACATTGTTGTCAACATCCGGGTGAAATTTCAGCTCCCTAGTGTCTTCTTTCTATCTCCTTGATGCGAAATGCCTTTGATATGAAGGAATGCGCTTGAGTTAATTGATGTGCCTTTACGATAAAATCATAACACGTTTGATTACATGTACTGGAACACGGTCTTGTTGGTGTAACACATTACTGGCATCGGTGGAGACGGAACTAGAGGAAGAGGTGCATCAGCATGAAGCATATGCGCACACACACACACACATACACACACACTGAGCGCAGTGGCAGCGCATGCCAGGCCCACAGGAGGTGCCAGGAACCCTCTCTCCCACAGTCACCCTCTGTTCACTTGGAACAAAAAAGCCTTTTTCTGTGTGTTGATGTCTCTCTGGCGCCCCCTCCTCACCCTCACCTGACAGTCACGCCATTCGCTCCACATTTAACCGGCTTCCAACAAGCCCAAGCGCAAGCCTTCAAGTAGGCCCCGGGCGACCATCATGGACATGAGTGTGTCTTTTCGCTCGACAAAAAAAAAAAAAGGAAGCCAAAGAGATCAGCAGTGACTTCACCTTAGCCGTGAAGTCAGCATCGCTAATGAAGCTGCCCCACCTTTCACAACCACTTTAGCTCAAAGCTAAAAGCTATTTTATTAGCGAGTGTGTGTGCTTGCGCGCTGATGCTACCTTTAACCTTCATTTTCATCTTTTTCTTTTTTAGTTCCAGGCACTTTGATGCAGTTATTTTTTTCTGTTTTAGACTAAGCTGTAACCCGTATAAACGCGGTAACAAAAATAATTGAGTTTTTGAAGGTTGATTTTTATATTGCTTTCTTCTTTTGTTCATGTTAAAAAGGATTCACGCTTGGGTATACTTATACAATTTTTTTAGGTAATAATCTTATTTATAGTCAGCACATTGAAGTGGGGAACCTTTGAACCTGCCTCAAATTGACCCAGTATGTTATTACCGATCCAGAGAATTAAACGTAAAACACATCTATAAATTAAGTATTGTCTTTGTTACTTTGTGAGCGGGTTTCCAATCTAAAAACAGATATTTTGACAACCTCCGGGTCATATTGACCCAGAGACAGTATTCCTGTTCTTAAGAAAGGAACAATCGGGTCAAAATGACCCGGGGACATTATTACCGTTCTTTACCAACAAACATACCCGGGGGCTATAATATGTTGACGTTTCTCTTCGTACACAAAAGAATAAATGCAAGAATGAGGTCTGTTCACTGAGTTTTGAGTGGACGGCGACATTGGACGTTTGCCCGAATCCTGAGGGATTCTCGCTGAATCAAACATGCTTCCTCTTTCCTGCTCGGTAGTGCTAGTGCATATATGTGCGCTCAAAATTGGACTCTCTGTTTTGCTGTATTCCCCAACTGCATGAATATTTCATTATTCGTCCCTCCCCGTCTCATGTTCCCTTCTTGACGTTCGTCAGCATTGCTCGTTCCTTCTCATTTTGCTCTTCCTGTGTTGTCGTCGTATCACTATACGTTGTATACTCGTTTGACTCGGGTAAACAGATATCTGATAGCGAAGAGATTGCACGTAGTTTATTTGCTTCAAAGAAAGAAAAAAATATGTATTCTTTTAATTCGATTCAGAAGTGAGGGTGAGGAGGTGGGAGGTTGTGGACCCAAAATGCAAGGAAGTAGGGTGGCAGGTTGCGCTGAGAAAAACATAATAATTTAATATAAAAATGACCAAAAAACAAACAAATTGGAAGGGACAGCAACAAGTGACGCAACTTTGACACTTTGACAATGACCTGACAAGAACTGAAAGGAAACAGGAAACTAAATGCACTCAAAATTCAAAGGAGCACCTGGAGAAGACACAATTGGAACAGGGAGCTGATTGGCCAACACTAGAGAAGCAGGTTAACAGGGACATATGGATGCAATCAGACTGACAAGACACCGGCCCGAGGCGAACAAAAACATGAACAAAAACACATGAACAAAACCCCACAACTCAAAAGGACAATTAAAAAACAACAACAACAAAAGTCCAAAACAGAAAAGAACGACAAACAGCGATAACAAAGATCAGAAAACAAATACCAACAGGAATTTTTAAACACCAACAAAAATTGGCTGTATGAACCGGTTAGCATTAGCACGCTAGCAATTGCGTTTCAGGTCAACAAACAATAACAATAAGTATCATTTATATGTAAATGTTATATGTACATTACACATGTAGGACATTAAGGACTTAAGGTTACTTCTAGACGATATTTCAACAATATTCCATATGTAAACTTGAGTGACCTGTGTTAGCTACGATGAGGTCAATAACTTCCTGTTCTTCTTCATCTCCTTCTTCTTCTTGAGGAGCAGACTGAGAAGGTTTCAGCACAATCGCCCCCTATTGGTTAAAATTTGGACACATGGAATCAAGCCCTAATGCGTTTTGTGAAGCTGCATGTGATAATATTGCTTTTTTTTTTTTTTTGGTTTGCTATGGGTTTGTATGCACAAAACTAGCATCAGTTATTCATCACCCATTCACCCACTGGTTGGTGCACCGAGAGTACCTAATATGGAACCCTAACAAAACGCCACATTCACACTCACCCCGTGGTTTTGTTTTATTTTATTGGATTGTATTTTGCACCTGGATCGTTAAGCATAAAAACAGCACTCCAAGAAAATAATACCAGTAAAAGTATTCCATGCCTTATTGCTTATTACGGTTAGTCATTCAGTAGATGACGATATGCCAGTTATGAAACGGCGCTATTATTCGTCACGGCCACCACCCGGTGGCGGGTTTGCGCGTTTACGTGAAATTGCTGTCTTTTTTGCAAAATGATTCCCCAGCCATATGCGCTTCTAATTTTCCATGTGAGCGGCCATGACGAATACATGAGTCATGGCTCGATAATGTCTCGCAGTGATGAGATCATAGCACGGCCTGAAAGTGTTCAGTAAGCCGCAGACGTGATCCCCCTGTTTTTCAGACGAACTGACCCTCCATTGTGCTCGCCTCCAGTGATTATTTTTGCTAGCGCGGGCTAATGCGGGAGTGTTCAAACAGGAAACCTTTATGCAAAGAGGTCAGCATTCATCCACTGTACCGCAGGATTTTTACCTTTAATCCACCCCAGAGCTCTAAAGTAATCCGCATTTTTTCCTTTTTTTTTTCTTTTTCAGTCTCACAAACAAATGTTGGTGTTATGTTGAGATGTTGAAATTTAAACTCCCCACATTAACCGCTTGAAAATAGTTGTCATTGAATATAACAAGAAAAATTGTTGCCTTTTGACGAGAAAATTACGACTGTTTCACTGTATTTATTTATTTTTTTTAAACAGCATTGATGGCTATTAAGACAAACACTTTTTGACATAGTTTTGCTGCAATTCTGTGGACATTGTGCTGTTCTTTTGAGCCCGTTGGCCACCTGGGGGCAGTATAATAACAAATAAATCGATATATATATATATATATATATATATATATATATATATATATATATATATATATATATATATATATATATATATATATATATATAAAGGAGGCGGTCGTAATTACTCAGTAAAATGCAGTAGTATTCATTCTTCTTCACAGAAGATATGCAGTGAGTATTCTTATAATCGTCTGTCTGCATGTGTTGCTCCACTTTTTGTGTTCATCCCTGATGACTTTTACTAGCCCATTGATGTCACTTCTCATTATGTGTTAGCATTAATTTGTTTGACCATTTGGCAGACTTGTGTGGTTATTTTAGGGCTCAATCAATATGGACTTTTTTTAAATACATATTACCATTTTTTAAAGAAAACCTGCCAGCCAATTTTGAGCTTTTTGACTGACCAATATTTTTTTTTTAAGTTTTCCAACTTAAAAAAAAAATTGATGTCCATTAATGTTGATGCTGTTCAGTAGAGTCCCTGTTGGCGTCTTTTCACATTCACGGCGCTGTGTTGAAATGATAAGGATGTCAATTCTTGTCATGTTTATGTTAACATTCATTAAATGGGTGTCAAATTTAAAACATTAATGCTTCACTTATGTTGTTGTTATCAAAAAAATTCTTGTAAAAAATACATTTATAACTGAGATGCAGAGGTAAAAATTGAAGAATTTCTTTGGCGATCAAGTTATTTTATTTTTCATCCCCCAAAAATGAAAACTCGCAGTTAATGCGCTGTATAAGGCGCACCAGATTATAAGGCACACTAGCTTTTGAGAAAATTGAAGGTATTTAGGTATGCCTTAAAGTGTGGAAAATACAGTAATAAATAATGGTAACAGAGTTACTTACATACTACTGTAAATGATTAGAGTGCATGGATGTAAAACGTTCAAATAGTTGGGAAATATCATTTATTTTTGGCCCTAATTTGCTGATTAATCCTGCTGGCCGATTAATCGGTCTGAATCTTTTATTATTGAAGTCAGGTCAGGTATTAAAAGAATTTTCAAACGCTGTTTTACCTTATGTTTCTTTAGTAAAACAGATAAAAATATCCTCCACTTCTGGCATCTTCATTCCAAACACTTTGCTGAGTTGTCTTTTTTTTTTTCCCCAATGAAGCTGCAAGCAGCTGCTGCCCACACATCAGCGCTTGAAAAAACACACGCACACACGAGGAGGTTTTTCTCCCGTGAGAGGCCGTCCCGACCGGAGGGCGCAAGGCAGGGCGGGCCTAAAAGAGGTCTTTGCCGCCGACCACTGTGCTTTCACAGTCCTGCGGGAGACAGTGAGAAACATCCGCACAAGATTGTAAGATAGGAACGAGCTGGAAGAGAGAGACATCAACCGGATGACTAAAGCCCAGTAGTTTTGTACGTTCGGGCCATGGCGGAGGCGAGTCCGCCGGGACGGGTCCCAAGCTCGGCAGTGAGCCCGGACTAAAAAAGCCAGGCTGGCCAAGGGGACGACAGAGAGAGGAGGGAGGGCGGGGGCGAAATGAGGCAGGGGCCGGATCACTCGGACGGAGGCAATGGCGCGGATGATGTCATCGGGCGGGCGTCTTGTCTCGGGCTAGGTGATGACTCCAAGGAGGTAACGCGTGTTCCAGACGTTCATTTCGGCACTGCAGCGAGAATTCGGCGCTGATAAATGAGCGTAGTTGTTAGTTTGATTGATGAGCCAAGATGTTATTTCATAGCGGTCTTTTTTTTCTTTTTTTTTTGGCAAATTGGGGATATTGCCACATGAAATTAATCATGCTGTAATTGATTGACATTCATTTTGGAAGATTTTTTTTTTTTTTAGGAGTGGGGCAGGAAATTGCTTCAAGTATCCCTTCACAAAACTGAATGAGGAATCAGCCATTTTGGTTTGAAAATTAACGATCTTGCCTCGATTCCAGGACGCAAAATTTTTGCCAGATCAAGTTTGACATTGAATATGTGAAATGTAAAGACACTATAAAGAATATAGTAGTAGAATTCAGATGAATGTTAATTCTTTCTGTATTTAACTGTAAACTGAGTATATAGACGAGTAAACTGAGGGAACAGATTACTAAAATGAATAATAAACTAGTAAATTGATGGAATTGATTGGTAAATTGAGCAAACATAGTAATTTGAGGGTACAGATTAGTAAACTGGGGGAACATATTAGTTAGTTGACGCAAGAGATTAGTAAACAGGGTGCAGATTAGTAAATTGATGGTATGGATTGGAATATTAGGGTACAGATTAGTAAATTGAGGGAACAGAGTTTAAGGGAACAGATTCAACTAATCTGTCCCCTGGGTTTACTAATATGTTCTTTCAATTTACTAATCTGTTTCCTCAATTCACTAATTCGGTGCCTCGATTTACTCATCTGTATCCCCAATTTACTAATCTGTACTTGGAATTTACTAATCTGTACTCTTGGTGTATAAATTGAGGGAACATTGTAAATAGAAGACATTACCGATGAGTAAATTGAGGGAACAGATTAGTTAATTAAGGGAAGAGATAAGTAAACTCAGGGTTACAGATGAGTAAAATGAGAGTACAGATGAGTAAATTGAGCAAACGGTCAATTGAAAGAACACATTTGTAAACTGAGAGTATAGATCATTGATATGAGGGGACAGATTAGTAAATAGAGGGAACAGATAAGTAAACTGAATAAACACGTTAATAAATCGAGAGTACAGATTGGTGAATTCCGAGTAAAAATTAGTAAATTGGGGATACAGAGTAAAATGAGGAACCGGATTAGTAAATTGAGGAAACAGATTGGTAAAATGAAAGAACATATTAGTAAACGGTTTACAGATAATTAAATTGAGAGTACAAATTAGTTAACTGAGTGAACAGATTAATAAATTGAGGGAACAGATTAGTAAACTGAACGAATATAGTAATAAAATGAGGGTACAGATTAGTAAATTGAAGGAACAAATGAATAAAGTGAGATAACAGATTAGCAAACAATCTTTTTTTTTTCATACATCGGCACCAGAGGATCTCCATTTAATTTCCGCTTGAATGATCTTTGTGACTATGTATGGGAAACAACAATAAGTACTTTGAGACTTTAGGTTTCCGCATAATTCGTTTTCTCAACGTTACCACAATTGTTTAATTATCTTGGCTTCGTAGGCTTCGTTTTTACACCGCACAGATTTTTCCACTCTACTGTACATTCCGACACAAAGCCGCATCGCGTGACCCTCTCGCAGACTCGAAGCTCAAATGTCACTCGAGGAAGCCATTGTCCTATCTCCACATGCTCCTTTGTCATTGTGCCTCTATTCTTCTTCTGATTTTCGTTCTTTATCTCACCACCATCCTCCCCCATCTCTCTCTTTACACGCACATTTTCCGGCTTGCCCGCGCCTCTTGCCGAGCCGTCCTTTCCGGGTTGAGTGGCAGGAGCAGCCTTGCGCTGACCTGCAGCTGAACTCTGCAAAGGGTCAAAGGGCATGCCTCTTATCTTGCACGGAATGTTGCTTTAAACACACGCAGCTCAGGAAGGATGAGTTTTGCGCTTTAAAGATTTGGGGTTATGATGGTGAAAAAATACCAATAGGAAAATTGCCTTTGTTTAAGTGTGCGAGAACATGTTGGAGTGCATAGTCAAAACACACACTGACCCAGTGTGTTTGTGAAGCTGTGAGCGCAGCAGCAGATCACTGTCAGCTCTGGAAAAGATATCAAAGTGGAGCACTCTGTTTGCATTATCAACAGCGCGCATGCATATTGGGAAATTTCTGGCTTTGTGGGGACCAGCCAAAACGGCCTCACAAGAAGGATTGAATGTCAAGTAAAAACATGCACATTCATTGAAAGGCTTGATATGTTTACAGGTGGTCAAACTATGGCTTGTGGGCCACATGGTGACAGGGTTTAATTCATTAATTAATGTTATTCAAAATGAAAGCTGCATTCATGACCATCAAGAGGGAAAAAATGAGAAAATTTGCCTCGTAGCATGTCAGCAAAGTCAGGAAATTTGCTCAAAATGGCTGCAAAATGTCAGATTTACTTGAATTTAAATTTCAAACATGGGTCCTTTAGACTTTTTTGTGCTTCCTGTCATGTTGGAAAAGCCCGCCAAATATCATTTACAATGTTAAAATATTTCAAATTTGACTAACTTTGCAAGTAACAACAACAAAACATCAAAAGAACTGCGGAAAGAAAAAAAGCAAAAAATTTCCTGAGATGAAAACACCCTCTAATTTCCTGTTTTCTCATGATATAACATTTTCCTGAAATAAATTGATTAATACTTAACCCTCTCAGGCTCAAATTAAGTTTTAGTAAATCTGTTTGACTTCATAGTCAAGATGAGACAATATGAAGAAATATTGATGAAATTATTTTGCAAAAAAGATGTGAGTCCCGCAAGATCTAGTATTTGCCTGTGTGTGCTTGTGTGTGTCCCGGTGTGAATAGCGGCGCTTGTGTGTGACCATGGAGCAAGGTCTCATTGGGTAAAAAGCCTCCATTGTGCTGGTCTGAAAAAGAGTGAGCAAGCGAAGCGAAGACTGGACGGTGGAAAGGGAAGAAAGTGAATGTAATATGAATACATGAAGAGAATGACGCATCTGCCTTGAAGGCCATGCCCAGGCAAACGTGACTATTTTTGGGTATTTTCCAGTGTGCTTTGAAAAACCTGGATCATATTTTTTACACTTTCCACTGTTAAATATGGACATAGTATATAGTACAGTATAAATTGCATTTGGCGCATTGCCATTTAATTTCTTATTAAATATGAGATTTATGGGACAGATACTTCTTAGTGAAAGGGCTTGCTTACTGAAGCCGCACCTCTCACCGTGCGGTCTTAATTATTTCAATGTTTTAAACGTTGGAATTTACAGTTTTTTGATGGTCCGTCATTCCTTGGAGCCCCGCCCCTTTTTTGTCATCGTCTTTTCAAGCCAGGCGAAATTGTAATCGTCAGTCCGTCAAGGTATTTTGCTCACCCTACCGCCGCTACTAGAGGGCAAAATTTGACAAATTTTTTGTAGTCCATTCTGAGTTAGGTGCTGGTCAACATCTATCTCGTCCTATTTGTTTTTGTTTTTGTTTTGTTTTTGTTGTTGTACTTATACTTCCAAATAATGCCATGCATGTGATTCTTCAGTTACACTGCAATCAAAATACAATACATTAACATTGCAACTAAGCCATTTAGTATTATCTGATACATGAGAATAACACGGGATGATATTGCAATTACCACTTAAGTCCACTGAATGGGACTACCACGCAATACTTGATATTCAACAAATGTCAGTTCAAGTTCTCATAATAAGTTCCTGCCCTACAGCTTTAGAAGATGGTTTCATTAACATTTGTCTAAATTGTATTGGTCAAGTACACTACAAGTAAAACAAAGTATTGCTGAGGTTGAATTTACAAAAAAAATTAATTAATTAGGAAATTTAAAAAACTTCTATCCTGGCCAAGAGCCAAACAGGGGAAAATACAACTTGAGTGCAGGCCATTAGGTGCTTTAAAGAGTGAACGCCTGCAGTAGAAACCTATCCCAAAGTTCTCTATTAGCAGGACTTTTCTTCATGCAAAACATTTTTAAAAAGCAAAATAACACCAAAAAAAAATAATAATTCTAAACATTACTTTTAACGTTTGGTCGCTGAGAGTGTGTACAGTATGAGTTTTGGTTTTTGAAACCAGGACTAAAAAAGGGAGCAACTACAAATAAATCTCTGGTAAAGTCAACCGTGTAATAGCGCTGAATGTTAAGCAGCGAACCATTCAGTTTGATTCACTCAATTTAGCATGTAATCTCACTGCTTGATGCTACTGCAAACTGACTTTTGTCACATTGGCTGGAAGCTGATGAGTTTGAACTTTAAAAAAAACCTTCAGTCCTCTACAGGTGTTTTTAAGTGACTCATCCAAATATCATACATCTGTGAATTTCATAACTTTCGATCAAATTCCGAATGTTTAAAGGCATTTGATTTGGAATTTTCAGTGGTGGAAGGAACCCAAGCTGTCATAAGTCCGTTGGCATTTAGCGCCACATTCATAAGAATCAGACAATTACGGGCTATCGGAGCAACCAATTTGGAGGAAGAAGAAAGCGAGGCCAGACCGGGCAATAAATTCCCCAATGCGGATTTTCAAGGGCCTCAAACGAGTGGGCCGTTACCCATCGCAATGAAAGCTTCCGTCGCGGCGCCCAAGAGGAGGAATTACCTTCATCAATGAGGATTTCGCTTCACTTTGTCAATTTGTGGAAAACACACATTAGCTTGATTGTGTTCCTCCCCAATCTAATTTGGACCCTTTGGGATGCTCCAGGATGAAGGAGGTCGTTAGGCCTGTCACTATTATCCTCTCTCGCCTCTTACCCACATTGAAATGTTAATTCGATGGCCCCCGTAATTTTCCGTCTCATCATTCTTTGGCAAAAAACAAAAAGGGAGCCACTCAAAGGCAATTTGACCATTCTGGGATTTTACGCCATTGCCGCAAAAAAAAAAAAAAAAAAAACGAGAAAGGTTACGACGGCAGTTTAAACACCGCCATGAGACTGAGTGAGCGCAGGTGTGGTAAATTCACAGCAGAAAGACAAAACATTGATACGGCGTGTTCGTTTGATTACTTTGTAATTCCGCGCGCTGTACTTCCAGCGTAGTTTATGTAAAGTTCGACACGCCGCATTAAAGCCGGCCGGCCGATGCGCTCGGAAGCAAAACGAGTAGCGGCGCGTGTCGGCTTCCGGATCGGCCCGCCGCGTCGTATTCCGCACCTCTGTAAATACTTTACGACGTGTGTTTTCCCCCACGCCGGCCACCCAAGCGCAGCCACGGAGCAGATGACGTTTAAACAAAGACAGGAAGTTCTTTTGTGTAGCAGGTGTGACACTCAAACATGACCTCTGAGCCCCTTTCAGGGTCACTTCGTTTTTTTTTCAGGGTGAACCGATGCAACGTTTTCGCTTCCGATACGAAACCAATATGGCAGCCCCGAGTAGTGTCCGGCACCAATATTAGTCCGATATCAGCAAAAATTATACATAATGTTATTTAGTTGTTTTTTTGTTTTTTGTTTTTACTCAGAAAGGAAAAAAAAATACTAAAACTTAAATTGAGCATGAAAGGGTTAAAAGAAGATATAAGAACATTCAGAACCAAAACGAGAGCTATCTGAAGTAATATACCATTATATCATTTTCAAAAGTTACTTTAGGATCAATAATGCGATATCTTCATGATTTAGAGTTTGACACATAGCAAGGCGAATTAGTTTTGTTTCTTAAGTTCAATCATCTTTAAACGATCTTTTCAAAACAAACTTATTTTATTCCTAAATATGACCATACAAATAATCATAATTATTATAATGTATTTGTATTTTTGAATAATAAAAATCTCGACACTATATTAACCAAATTATTATTATTTATTTATTTATTTTACAAACCTTGCGAACAGTGTCAAATATAATTTTTTAGTTCATGCTGCAGGCCGCTGAAAAATCAATGGCGGGCCGCCTATGGTCCACGGGCTGCAGTTTGGACACCGGACATATTAAAATATTGACGTCCATTTACAAGAGACATAATAATTATGTCATGCATTTTTTGCAATACAAAACATTATTTATTGATTTATCAGGTCAATGCAAGGCCCAAAAGAAAAGAGGCTTGGCTTAGTGAGTGACGTGGGTGTCTGCGAATGAAATTTTAAAAATGTGTCGTCGTTCTACGTGTGAGGCACAGGAGCCGTGCTAGGCCCACTTCTGTTTTTTTTTACTGGGTGGACGCAAGGCTAAGGAGAAGAGAAAATGCTAGGAAATGGAAAGGTGAAAATGTGGGGGGAAAAGACAGTCGGAGGCGGGCGAGCAAAAATGGAAGGAAACGCCTGAGGTGTGTGACGAGCGACTGGCGAGGCTGAATGGGGTAGATAAGACGCACGTGGGAATGGGAGCGGCGGAGATAGGAGAGAAATAGGGGGAAATGGATGCGGAAATTGCAAGTTTGAGTCAAGAGACAGAACCCCATTAGAAGAAAAGCCCTCTTGAATTTATATCGTTATTTATCGCCTTATCACGCCAAACATTTTGATTTATTTTACATTTTACAGCAAAATACCACTTAAAAAAATAATATATATATATATATATATATATATATATATATATATATATATATATATATATATATATATAATTTTTTTAATATACTTATATATTTAAATTTATTTTACATTTTAGAGCAAAATACTACTTATATGTGTTTTTTTAATATGTATTTATATATTTCGATTTATTTTACATTTTAGAGCAAAATACCACTTATATATGATTTTTTAAGTATATATATTTATATATTTCGATTTATTTTACATTTTAGAGCAAAATACCACTTATATATGTGTTTTTAATTATATATATATATATTTCGATTTATTTTACATTTTAGAGCAAAATACAATATATATAAATATATATATATATATATATATATATATACAGTATTTATATATGTGTATATATATATATATATATATATATATTTATTATTTTTTTAATATACTTATATATTATATATACTTATATATTTCCATTTATTTTACATTTTAGAGCAAAATACTACTTATATATGTTTTTTTTAATATGTATTTACATATTTCGATTTATTTTACATTTTAAAGCAAAATACCACTTATATATGTTTTTTTAAGTATATATATTTATATATTTCGATCTATTTTACATTTTACATTTTAGAGCAAAATACTATATATATATATATATATATATATATATATATATATATATATATATATATATATATATATATATATATATATATATATATATATATATATATATATATATATATATGTCCTTATGTAATCCTAATATATGTTTACCACATGACTCTTGAAACTTGTATTCAATATTAGCACTTGTAAAATTGGCGCTGTGCAGGTTACGTGTTTTTTGACGCAACAGCACCATCTACTTGTGAAGGTGTCTCTAATATCGCGAAGGCCTTCCCCCAAGAATCTAATTCACACATTTTGCTGGTTCAGCTGAGTCCACACTTTGTATCTCATCTTGTTAAAATGACACCCAGCCTCTCAGTGCAAATTAGAAGAGGCGGCTGCTATAAATACACCGGCCATGTAAAAAAAAATCGGGTCACAGCCTAAAATTAAACTTCTAGCTGCCATGATGACTTAAAAGTGTTTTTTTTTTCTCTTGTGTTCCAGGCCCAAAAGAATGAGAGGGAATCTATTAGGCAGAAGTTGGCCCTGGGCAGTTTCTTCGACGATGGACCGGGCATCTACACCAGCTGCAGCAAGAGCGGCAAGCCCAGCCTGTCGTCACGGTAACGTCACACTCCAAACAGATGGAATGATGGCAACTTTTATTTTTTTTTATTCTCACTTCCCAAGATAATAGTGAATTGGATATTAGTGATTATTGTTTTTTCTATTCCATAAATTTAACCAGAAGAGTGTTGTCAAAATATATTCTAATATTTTGCACTATTCTAAAGGTTCCAAGTAAACTCTGAACAGTCATTTGTGAGAAGTGAGCTCCCTCTAGTGGTTTTCTAAAGAATGACTGCCTGATATGTTAGCATTTAATCACTACGTGTTTTTTTAACATTTAGAAGCATAAATTATATGTTATAAATATGAAGGAACGCTTTTAACTTATTCTTTGCCAGCCCAGCAATAATAGAACTTTGACGACTCTTGCAGTGAAAGATTTAAACAATTTGCATCTTACATCACCGTCAAATTTACAGGGGTTTCAAATTCGTGTAAGTTTGCGGGCTGCATGGAGGAAAATTTATTCTCAAGTGGGCCGGAGCAGTAAAATTATGGTATATATTCATGTATTTTTAAAACGTCCACTTCAATTTTGTATTATTATTTTTAATACTGTCCGAAACAGACGAGGCCACAGCGCAACATCAGGATTCATCATAAAACATCAACATTATTATTAATCATAACACATTTCAAGTTTTTCATTTGTTGAAAGAATTCAGCTTATTTTTTGTATTTACTACATTACAAAATAATTTCACAGGCCGGAATAAACCCATTTGCGGGCCATAACTGGCCCGCGGGCCGTTTGTTTGACACCCTGGTCTAATACATTCCAATCATGTGCATTTTTTTATATGTAAACAAAGCATGAATGTCAGGCCGGTGAAAAAAGTTCTTTGACGTCTATTTCCGTCAATGGCAGTGAATGACTATCATATGAATTAGCTTGCGCATCCAGAGATTTTATACCCATTTTAATAAAAGAGGAGTGCCCATGAATGATAGATCCATCCCCAATGCAGCATTTATGTTTTCCATTTTTTTTTCTGTCCTTGAAAATACTCTCCATGAATGATTCATATTTCCTGGTTGTCTTCCAGAAACTTAGAACTCAGGAGGCGCCGCGTTATTTAAGCTGCGCGGAGAATCTGTCCAATCTGAGTCATGGCCCTTTAAAAGTTCTATTTTAATCAGCGCTGATTGGATGCCCTGCCGAGTGATCAATCAGCCGACTTTGTAATTACTGCGTCGAATAAGCAGATTATTGATCTGCATTCAGAGCTGGATCCAGACTTCGTCGTAGCCGCTTTAAAAAAAAAAAAAAAATCATCCGTATTGGACCAGAACTGCCTGCTGCTTCCCGCATTGATCCGCATTGAAGACAAGCGGGGAGATGATTAAAAACACAAGGCCTCATTGAGTCAGTCCTCAACTTGCATTAAGATCTCATGGGGGTAGCTAGGGAGTCTTGATTTTTTTTTTTTTTTTTTTAACTACAACAAAGCTTCTTGGACATTTAATTAGGTACAGCTAATGACAGAGGCGAGCTGGGCCTTAGTCGACTTAATCCAGCTTGTATTAGCACTGCTATCATTTTGCAATTACAGTCCGGAACGCATCAATACGGCAAAAAAAATGCAAGACGGCCAAACTGCTATTTAATGGACTGAATAGTTCAAGGGGTTGTGGGTTTAAACCAAGTACCGTATTTTTGGGGATATATGCCGAGACTTTTTTCTCATCATTTGAGCCCTGCGACCTCTAGTCCAGTGCGGCTTAACCTGTTTTTTTTTTACTAGCCACCAGGGGGCGATGCACTTGTAAAGCAAACCTGTGTATCGATATGAAAGAGTTTTGAAAATGTAGTAATAAAAATATAAAAATTATGTATACATATATTAAGATCTTGTACAAACGTTTTTGATGTCTCAATTTGATATACTGTATAGATATGATTGTATATATGTATGATTCTATATATGAATTGTGTGTAATGTGTTGTTGATGTTTTGTTTGATTGATGAAAGTATCTATCTGTCCATGTTTTTATAATATGTAAGCAAACAATGTAAAAAGAGTTAAAAAATATAAAATAAAATAGAATAAAAATAAAAAAATAAAAATAAAAAAAAATAAAAATATAGTCTGGTGTGGCTGTGGCTTATCCGTGACATTTTTTTTTTTTTGCTCAATTTTTGCCAATGAATGAAAAATTTCGATTGGTTCCTGATCGGTCCATCTGGCGGCCTTCGCGCAGGCTTCAGAGCGGCATGAACCTGCAGATCTGCTTCGTCAACGACAGCGGCAGCGACAAGGACAGCGATGCGGACGACAGCAAGACGGAGACCAGTCTGGACACGCCCCTTTCCCCCATGGTAGGCTCCCGGGGACGCGGCGGCCATACGGACGCGCGGGTCCGCCTTTTCTGGCTCGTTAACCAATTCCTGGGCTGCAAACGAGGAACGAATTGGAATAGGCTCGGCCGGGCCACGGATGGCCGGACGCATTAACCTCCTGTCGGTCTCAAGCAACCTTGTTGTACAAATACGTTCAAACGTTTGTAAATATGTTTGAACGTACTTACTAATAGATTCGAAACAATTTTAGAGCGCTCCTGGTTTGCATGTACTTACAGGCTAAAAAACATTTGAAACAAACTTTTTTTTCCCCATAATTCCCCACATGGTATTGATTTTCAAATCTGCATACCGCATGGCATTATGGGGGGAAAAAATACACATTTTTCTAATTGTAAAAATAATCATTAATATTTTAACATATTGGTGTAATGTAGACCAAATGGGTTATTATGGGGAAATGGGAAATTATGGGAAAAAAGCTCTATGTTTAGCGTTTAGCCTTAAAGTTAATTTGAACATATTGGAAGGTTCTTTCAAACATATTTGCCAATATTGTTCGTCATTTTTGAAAATACAGTACATATGAAAATACTTGTTGATTAAATGCTGAAAACAGTTCTTAACAGTTCTTAACAGTTCTTCTTATTTTAAATGTGAATGCTGCAAGGCATTATGGCGGGAATGCAAAACAGACAATAATAAAATCATAAATGGAACTAATTAATGATATTTACTTAATTTTTGAATGGATATCTATCATGTAGGCCAAATGCTAAAAATAATACTTCTGCATGATCAAGTGAGTCATTGTCCAATGGAATTATGAACAAAAATGCTGTTTTCACCATTTAGTCTTCCAGTACATTTAAACGTATTTGAAAGTATGTTCGAACGTGTTTGCCAAAACTTTTGGACTTACTTGAAATTACACTCAAATGTACTTGAGTGCTAAAAATATATATATATATTTTTTCACATAATGCCATTGGAAGTTCGCATGCACATAACATCTTGACTGCATGTCCAAAAACTGAGCTTTTCTTCTTCTCTGGGCGCAGTCCAAGCAGAGTTCATCCTACTCGGACCGGGACACCACCGAGGAGGACTCCGAGTCCCTGGAGGACATGGACTTCCTGAGTCGGCAGAAGAAGCTGCAGGCGGAGGCCAAGCTGGCGCTGGCCATGGCCAAGCCCATGGCCAAGATGCAAGTGGAGGTGGAGAAACAGAACCGGAAGAAGTCGCCCGTGGTCGATCTGGTGAGTGGCGCACTTGTACTTTTTCATGCTGCGGGAAGTCTGCATTTACAGGAAGTAAGGAAGTTCATCATTATTTCATCCTTTTTTTTTCTGGCTCGCCGCCTCGCTCACACACACACACACACACACACGCACACACACACGCACACGGCAACGGCGTTTTATGTACACACGTCGTATTTCCGCGCGGACTGGCAGGCTTTACTTATTCAGGGAAGTGGAGAGAGGCCCGCTTCCATCCATAATTCATCCAGCGGAAAGCATCGACTGGTGTCTTGACGAAGAGAGCAGTGCTCGCCAGTCACACGCCATCACTGTCACATCCCCGTTCAACACACAAACAAGCTCAAAGTACATCCGGGCTGCTCGATAAAACCAAAGCAATGGGCGGTGAATAGGAAAGTCTACACACCCCCTGATCAAATATATATATATATATATATATATATATATATATATATATATATATATATATATATATATATATATATATATATATATATATATATATATATATATAGAGATAGATAGATAGATAGATATAGATATATATAGATATATATCGTGTATGAAATAATAATCCACAAGCCGTAAGTGAGACCAAGAGTGCCTTGATAGTTCCTCAATGTATACTCAATGACTCATTGTCAGCGGTTGCTCACCAGTCATTCACTCAATCGCGATATGATTCATTTTTTGACCGAAACTCGCTTGATTTGTCAATAAACTGGCTTTTACCTACAACTCAATCACCAGCACGTTGGTCACATTTGTCTTTTTTTTTTGATTGACTGTAAGTCATGACTCTAAAGTCAAACTGACACGGAAGAAAAAGTTACGGGGAATCCAGCAAGAGGTCCTGCAAATATATAAATAAAGGAATGCAGGCCGCCTCAGATCAGCTCAGCTTTTATTATTTTCGACTGAAAACATGCAACAAATGCTGAGTGGATACTCCACACCTTATTCACTAATTCCATGAAAAGGAAAAGACGTTATAATAGCTTGTAGTGTAGTAGAAAGGGCTTTGCTGCCCTCTAGCGCTCACTAGCAGTACGGTAGTGTCATTGAGTTCATTTTCTCGCATTTCGCTTCCATTTGTTTACTGTGGTGGAAAATCTGATCCCACAAAACTTCTTTCATCTGTGTAGTGACATTTTTACATCAACTTACATTTGATCTTCTCAACTACGTATTTAACGCAACATAAATTAGTTAAAATATTCTGTCACGTGTAGTAATAGTATGATATAAAAAAAATCCAGTATAATCAGAAACAAAACAAATACCTTAAAGCTGCTAATGTAAATCACCTCGCATGCAATATTTTGTGTTTTCCTTATTTTTAATTATTGTAAGATATTTTTAATGAAACAATATTTGTGTGTGTGTTTGTGTGGTTATGAACTAAGAAATATCAATAATGAATTATGTACTAAACATGTGACATATACTCTTTCAGTAAAATAAGTACTGAAGTAATCGATTGCCTTAAGTAGCAAAATAGTAAAGTAATCAGTGTCACTTGAATGTATAAAGTAATCAATTACATTATTACTAAATTATCTCGAGTACTTTAGTAGTTAGTTAGTTAGTTAGTTAGTTAGTTAGTTAGTTAGTTAGTTAGTTAGTTAGTTAGTTAGTTAGTGATTGATAGTAGTTAATGTGCGGACATATCAACACTTGACAATTTTATCGGCGAATATAAAGTGCACATAAAATAGGATCTTACGATTGGTGGGGCTTGTTAGCTGTCTCTCGACTGGGCCTTTTGGCGCTCAAGTGACCGAAACGACCGAATTTAAGCCGTTTACTGTTGTCTTCAATGTCTTTATATTTTATAAAACTTCTAAAAGTCATATTTTGCAAAACTGAAACATACAGCGCAATTATAACACACCATTATTCACAATACAAACAAATAAACTAAACATTTACGTAGACAACGTTGCCAGAATTTGGATCAATTACTCAAAACGCCTGAAGAGGGAGGCAAATCAACACAAACACTAGCCAACTCCTACAGGTTCATTATTTCGGGTGCGGCCGGGTACCAGGTGATCCACGGGCCGGTACCGGGGACCTCTACTCTCGGTTATGTAAATTTACGCACAAAAATTGTAAGTTGCCATCAAGTAGTGAATGGTGCATTTGCATACCTCAACAGGTATGTAAATTTATGAGCACAATTGGAAACATGTCTTTGGAAGCGTACTTCGAAACTGTGTGCCAGATCGAAATATAAAAGTTTTTTCGATTTCTGTTGTCAACAAGGTGGCACATTGTTTGTATTCAATATATTTTGTTTTGTTTGGTTTTTGGGCAGCTGCCGCACATGCCTCACATCAGTGAATGTCTGATGAAAAGAAGCCTGAAGCCGGCCGACCTGAGGGACATGACGCTGGGACAGCTCCAGGTTATCGTCAACGATCTGCACTCTCAGATCGAGAGTGAGTGTCACTTCGTTTGTTTGTTGTTTACGACACTAAAAAAAATGTACTGTCACCGAAGCGGCCTATCACAGTGAGCGATTTCTCACCTTGCACACAAAATAACAACCAAATCCCCCACAAGACCAAAATGATGAGCTAATTCGGAACTGATAAAGCACTTTTTTTCCTTTTTTTTTTTTGTCGGGGTTCCTCAGGGATCACTACCTGAAACGTGTGGGTTTGAAACCACATGCATTTGACATCACCGAGAGTGAAACTTTTCTAGATGTTTTTGTTTTGAGTGTGCATGATAATCACCTTAAAGTTATCATTTTATATTGCTGTCACTATTCAATCATTTCAGTATCAGTATAGACAATACAAATAAATGACCAATCGTGGCTCACCTCTAGGTCATGTGACATTCACCAGCAGAACTGTTGTTAATCGGTCGTTACACATTAATTGTGCTTTTAAAATATTTTAAATTGTATATGAGAAATAATTTAGTCATCAAATGAACTCATTCAATCCCAAAGACGTAATTTTACGTTATTGAGAGTTAAGACACTAAATCTCTGTTACCTATGTATGCTTAACACTTTAAATGCTGCTGTTAAGTAGTTACTACCTATCGTAAACGTGTCTTGTAAACCAACTATACTGGCGCCCTTGCTAAATCTCGATTTTACAATGTAGCCGTTTTTAAAATCTTACATTTTTTACAATGTAAAATTAATCAAATTCATTCGATTTATTGCTGAGCCCTCAGTACGTAACCTTACAAAAGAGCATCTAAAATAGCAACAGTATTGTTAACAATCTTTTGGCAATTTGTTGTTTCATCTGGCAATTAATTTGCTCTTAATTTGAAAAGAAAACTGTAGAATTCCTGTCACGGCATTGAAATACATTTGTTGATATAAAAATCTCATGTTTCCCCATTTGAGAACCTCTAAATGTTTTATGTATGCCCTCCAGGTCTGAACGAGGAGTTGGTCCAGCTGCTGGTGGTCAGAGACGAGCTCCACATGGAACAAGACGCCATGCTGGTAGACATCGAGGACCTCACCAGGTGAAGGGACCCTTACTGTTTCATATACTGGCAAAGAGTATAAATACTCATATGCACATGTTCTTTATCCTCTGCAAAGAACCACCACCTCATCCTTTATGTATATCCACGTTATTTTTATATAGAAATATAGAATTCGCATAAAATAGCATTGTGGGCAAATGCCGTGGGCCGTAAAGATGTGGATAGTGAGCCACAAATGGCCCCCGAGCCCATGTTTAGACACCACTCCAAGAAAGGTTGATTTTATTTTTTTATTTGCTATTTCCTTTTTTGTTTGTATTTTTGTTTGGAAAAAAATAAATAATATACATAAAATCCGCTTTTTTTGTCTAGTCCCAATTATTCAAAAGAAATTGCACTATAGCAAGCAATTACACAATCGCTATCATTACTTTTTTTAAAGAGTATTACGGGCCATGTATTTTTTTTAATGAGTTTTAATGAGTATATTTACATTTTTTTTTAATTGTTATTTTTTAAGCATTATTTTTCAAAATTTAATTTTCAGCAAACGCCGCAGGCCGCAGAAATTTAGCTGGCAAGCCACAAATGGCCCCCGGGCTATAGCTTGGACACCACTGAAGGAGACGTTGATTTTTTTATTTATTTTTTGACTGGTATGACCTAAAAAGAAGAAAAATTGCAAAAAAATAGCGTTAGCAAGGGAACACTGTACTCTTGCCACCCAGACACTGATTTTACCGCCCTCTAGTGGCATTTTGAAAAATTCCTGAGATTACTGTGGGTTACTGGAAATTTTCCAATTTTTTTTTTCTTGTCTTCCTTCCAGGCATGCTGAGAGCCAGCAGAAGCATTTGGCCGAGAAGACCCTATCCAAATAAGATGCCCCCCCCCCCATCTTCACCACCACCTGAACCGAACGAAGCCCCTCCCCTCGCCAAGACTTCCCACCGCCATCTTCGATCCAAAATTTGCCCGCTTGTCTCCCTCACTGCTTTCCCTGCCCCCCCCAATAGCGCCGCCATTTTTCATCCGCTTACGTGGCTTAATCCAGGGGGAGTCGTCCCCCCCCCCAGAAGAAGGAGGAGAGCAAAGGGATTGTCTATTGTCATGGATTCTGTCCCAGCTTCCCATGCAGTGATCGGCCTTGCTTCGCTCTCGTTTCCTTACAACTTTCTACATCCGCCACAAAAATTATTACTGTCAAATGCAAAAATTGTGGGATTTAAAAAAAAAAAAAAAAAGTCAAGTCATAGTGAAAACTTTAGTAGAAAGTCAGTTTTAAGATTATAAAAAAAAAGAAACACTGTATAAAGAAAAAAAAGATGGCTATCTTCGGCGCGTTTTAAGTTGGACTGTAAAGTATTTCAAGCTGTTTTTATTCTGCACAAATGGTAGTTTTCAACTGAGAAATGTTTTATTTTGAAGGTGCTAAAAGAGTGTCAAGGAAAAAGAAATGCCTGCCTTGTAGTGGAGTCGTAGCTTTTTGGTAAAACACATCACTCCGATTTGCTCTTCGACATTTTGTGAACATTTTTTTCTTTTCCGACACCCGTCGTTTTCCAAAAGAATCGGTGTTAATATCGTTTTCATGCTACTGTGCTCAGAAACTTTTATTTGAGGGAAGAACATGTTTTATGTACAGATATGTAAAATAAAGAATAAACTTTGTTTGGTATACGTCTGCCCCTGACGCCTTGTCATTTGGCCGCGCGCTTCCTCTTTTCGCTAGTTGAAGGACAGGAAACTCCTGACCGCCGCCTTTTCCCAACACGCTCTCGGTTTTCGACGCGACCAATGCATCGCTCGAATGATGCAGGGATTTCTCGCGTGTGCGCAAACGAAAGAGTGAGAGAAAGGGAGATGAAAGAAAAGGATGATGTCATCTCTCAAGCTTTTACGGTCACATTCATATATATATATATATATATATATATATGTATATATATATATATATATATATATGTATATATATATATATATATATATATATATATATATATATATATATATATATATATATATATATATATATATATATATATATATATATATATCATAGCGATCATAGCAAAAGTAACTATGCTGTGTATTTCTATATTTATGAAATTGAAATATTGTATATGTCATAATTAGAGTATTGTGACTTTTGACAACTTTTGCATTATGTGAGTCCAGGCTAAGCCAATCATTGAAGTCATTAAAAGGCGTGCAAATGTCATACTTTGACCGATAGCGGCACCCGGTGGTTTTGGGGTGTCAACGCAAAAATTTCTATTGCGTCGCATTCGCTATTTGCCGTTGAAAGGATTCATGCAAAAATCGGGGTAAATGCTGGTAAAACACTGGATTTTCCAAAATTGAGAATCTTTCCAATTTTGATTGGCAGTAAAAGAGCCCGACATGGGCTAAGTTTGACATCTATAGGGCGTACCTCTCGACCTCCCGTTTGCATGCATTTAGAAGAGACGGCATATTGAAAATCATTATGTTTTCACACTCTATGCGATATTTTAGCATCCTATTGTTTTTTTGTATACTTTTCCTTTATATCACACATGAAAACATCAAAAAGTTCTAGTTGGGTCAAAATTTCCCCCAGGGGATAAATAAATGCAGGAATGTAAAATACTGTACTTAAGTGATTAAATTAAAATATGCTGCACTCACAAAAAAAAAATCCCCTGAGTTATGAGTGAAACCCAGATCTTCGAGACGAAATGCAAATGTGTTGTTCTTAAAAATGATCTCCAACCGAATTGTAAGTGTACTTTCATTTTGAATCTCCATTTTGTTGCCAGTGTACGTTTTAGTTGCATTTAATTCCAGCAAGGTACAGACGCACATGTTCTTTTTAGTCCTAATAATTGTCAAATAATCTGAAGACTCTTGAGCGCCCCCTGGAGCGAAAAAAAAAAAAATGAAGAAGCGTTGCTGTTACTGAAACGTTCGCCACTCGAAACCCGGCGGTCGCAAACCGCCTCTGCACTGGCTGTCTGCTCATCATTAGTCAGCGCCACTTTTATCAACATCTAGTATTCAAAACAATAACTTCCTTTTTTTTTTGCGCTTTTGTAAAAATGACATAATGCTTTTGGGTTTCCTTTTTTTTTATCTTTCACTCTCCACGACGGGGGAGGGAATATCCCCCTTGAGGGTGATCCGGAGAGCAATATATAAAGGCAGCTGCTAAGAAGGAGGCGCTTCATTCAACACTCAGTGCAAACATGACAAACTTTTATTTCTGTGAGTTGGCATGTTTTTTTGAATGCATATGTGAAAAAAGTTGAATTATTATATATTTTTTCTTGCCTCCTCAGACGTGATCAGCTGTTTGGTGGTTACGTCCACGCTCAAGTGGCGCATGTCCACGTCGGTGCCGCTGCACTTGGAACTTAACGCGGAAGAATGCCTGACCTGCTCCAAACTCTTTATGAGCCTCTTGACGAATATCACAGGGATTCTCGGCAGTGTAAGTATGCAGGTTATTATTATTATTATTATTATTATTATTATTATTATTATTATTATTATTATTATTACTATTATTATACTGCATTGAAAATTACAATTTAGCGTGCAAATGTAAACACAAACGCATCTGAACTGGTTTTTGTTAGTGATTTATATATATATATATATATATATATATATATATATATATATATATATATATATATATATATATATATATATATATATTAGGTTAGGTATGGTAAAGTTTATTTTGAATCGTTGGCTGGCCTGGAAAAATTGTGCTTGTGTTTTGCGTGGAGAAATGCCACAAGATCGTGTCCCATCCGTAATCATTATTATTATGTATTTATTTATTCATTTATGTATTTGTTTATTTGTTTGTTTCTATCTATTTATTTATTATGAATTTATTTATTTGATGTATGTGTGTTTTTTGCTGCGTTGTTTTAAAGGACGTTTTGTGTTACGGCGTCAATTCTGACAAAGTCAACGTGAGCAGCTCGGCAGGGACGCCTCATGCCTGCGCACCTGATATGCAACAGGTGACACTTATTTTTGTTGTCAAATGGGAATTATGGTGTTTGTGTGTTATCCTAGACCTTTTCCTTTGCGTCCACTGTAGTGGACATTTGTTTTTAATCTCTCTCTTTTGACCCGTTGAAACTACACAACTAAGTCCTAATGTCCTCAAAAGGGGACATCTTATTTTTCAATTATATTTTATGCATTTGGGTGGTAGGCGCTTATTTTACTGTCTTGCAGAGACAGAATGGACACAACAGTGGACACGAACACCAGAGTACATGCTATATTTCGTTGTGTATATTATTTTCTACCTCATTGACACTATTTTTTTCCACTTTAGAATTCCATTTGCGGGCCACAAAGGAACACATCCTTCAGTGAGGTAAGTGGAGTTTCTCTTTGTTTTTAGAGGTGACATAAAGAACACACACATTTCGCCTACGTTGGTGAAGACATGATGAAAAAAGCATTTTATGGTTGACAGCGAGAGTGTGTGATGAACATCATGAAGGACATAGTCTACTACGAAGCTCTCATTCAGTCCTACCTCAAGCTGACGCTCAGAAGCCCCCAAGAAGAAACAGCTCTCCTTAACCCCATTCTCCAAATTATCCACGGCCTCAAGGTACCAATTTCTTTTGGCAAAAAACTTAAGCGTTCCTATATATATATATATATATATATATATATATATATATATATATATATATATATATATATATATATATATATATATATATATTCACCAAAAACACACAAAAATTTCTCTCAATTTTTTTTTTTAATTTTATTTGGAAAAAGAACATAACCATGATGTATAGGCTCTTTTTTTCTTTGTGTGTGTGTGTTGTTTTAATCCAACCATGAATATTAAGACGTTTTTTTGAAGAAAAAAAAAAGACTGTACAGTGTGGAAAAAAAATTGACAATGTATAGTATGATGTTTAAAAAACAACGACCATGTATAGTAAGACTTTTTTTTTTGTTTTTGTAATGGATTCTTTTTTGTTTTTATGTGTTTTCAAAAATTAAACATACAAATTAAGACTTTTTTTTAGAATAAGAAATAAGGCTATACATTGAGACATACAAAAAAAATGACAATGTATATCAAGACATTGTTTTAAAAAAAAAGACTATATAGTAAGACTTTGCTTTGTTTTTTTTTATCTGTTTTTCCAACCATGAAATTAAAGATTTTTTTTCAGAAAAAGAAAATAAAAGACTATTTAAATTGAGATAATGTGGGGAAAAATCATAATGTATATTAAAATGTAATAAAGCATTTGGTGGGTTCTTATTTCATAAACATTAATTAAATGGCTTGACATGTTCTTTGTTTTTGTTTGTTTTCACAGAACTGTTTCCTGAGAGTAAATGGAGGGATAACCTATGCAGAGGTAATTGTTTATATTTTTTTTAAAATACTTCTAGTTGTTTGAGTCCCAGTTTGTGTCAATGTTTGTGTCCCAGTTCCCAGCTCGGGTTTTCTGGAAGATAATGTATAGTAAGGTGTTTTGGGGAGAAGAAGACTGTGTATAATATTGCGTTTTTGTGTGGGTTGAAAAAAAATTGATAAGTGGCTATAGAAAATGGATGGATGGATGACAAAATATTTATAGTAAGGCGTTTTCTTGTAAAGTAAGCTGATTTTGTGGTTAAAAAAATACATAAATAAAAGACTATGTAAAGTAAGGCGTTTTTTGTGTGTGAGTGAAAAAAAGACAATGTATAGTAAGGCACCTCCCCAAAAAACGTGTTGTGAGACTTTTCTTTTTTTTTTTTCCAAAAGAAACAACATACAGTATAGTAAGGCGTTTTTTTAAAAATAAAGCATCAGTAGTTTTACGTGCTTTGCATTTTCCTTTTTTGGAACTACCAGTCCTTGCTCAAACATTTAGTCAGAAAAAATAAACAAAATGTGCTTTTTTTCTGGAGGCCCCGCCCCATAAGTGGGGAGACAACAGCTTCAGCAACCGACTTGACATGTGCAAGATGATGAGAGGCTTCCGCTTCCGGGCAATCACCATCAACCGAGCCATGGGCTACATCTCCTCGGGAGACCACCGCAAGTAAAGCTCAAGCCCGAATAGCTAACAGTTTATTTATCAGTTGTTTATTTATTATTTATTATTTATTTCCTTGGCTGTAATTTATTTCTTCTTACTGTAATAAAGCATTTTTTTTCAATCAGTAAAGTGGTGAGGTGATTTTTTTTTTTTTTTAATGAGTCGAATTCCTTGGGTGTTTTCTTTTGTTTTTGTTTGTTTGTTTTTTAAGGGAAGCCTATAACAAGCAAAACAGGTTTTTGTGTGGTTTTTTTATTATACATTTTTATTACATATTTATCAATTATATCAAATACATCATATGTATTTTATATATTAATTATTTACCGACAAGATTCCAATTACTACATTTCTACAATTCCGATAGTACGCAAAAATCGAATTCGGCTCACTCGCCGCGCTTCCGGGTTGAGCGAACCCGGTCGTGACGTCATCGCGTAGAAGTTTTCGTTTTGAAGAATTTGAAATGGATCCGAGCAAGAAAAGGACAGAAACTCGGGCTTTTTTCGCTGTCCAAATGAACCGAAATGAAAAAAAGATTAAAAAATAAATAAAAAAATAAAGCATAAATGTATAGCTAACAGGGGCCAAAATGGCTAATTGCGTCATTTCCGGGTTTGTCATCAATGTAGCGTATTTACTGTATAGCAGTATATATCATGGGGATGAAAATGGCACTGATTTGTGGTGTAAAATTCACCAAATACATCTTCAAAAATAAACATTATCAATGATTTATGTAAATGCAAAGTACAACGGAACTGTACCGTCGTAAACAATGATTCTTTCCACTAGGGAGAGCCCTTGCATCACATGTGGTACCCATGCCACAAAAAAAAAAAAAAAAACTGTCGGTGTACTGCTCCATTTACAGGGAAATTTGTGGAATTAGAAGAAAAAAGTAGACACAGACGATGTTATTCGTCAAAAAAGACGTATTCTCTTTTTACCTTTGGCGTGCAAGTGAAGTTCACACAAACATTGGACAAAACATGAACTATTGTGTTGAAATTAGCTTACCTGACTCCTTTCATTACAAACATGACATTAAAATCAATCTTTAAATAAATAAATGACGATATCATGTTCCATTTACTTACAAGAATGCTGCTATCGTTTTTTTACGCGATAAAAAGCAATCTTTTAAAAGACAGCTTGCTTTTTCAAAGGACACAAATATAAGTTAAGGGTGCAATATTTGACAATAAATAAAGACTGTTATTGAGTTAAATTAAAAGAAATAAATAATTTGAAGAGACTACAGAGGCTTGTGGAGATGACGAAGAGGACGGCGCTCAGGATGAAGTCGAAGATGGAGAGCTGGTGGTCAAAGCTCGAGCGACGGCCGCCCTTCTGTGAGGTGGACATGAGAAGATGAAGATGAAGATGACTGGCGGACGGTGAGGAGAACGGGAGGAGGGTGCCACTCACCTGATGGCGGTGGTCTTCTCCATGACCCAGGGTGCGCGGATTTGAGCGCAGTGGTAGCCGTCTTTGGTGTAGAAGCTGGAGGATCACAACAATTTGTAGTGAGATTTTTTTTTCTTATTTTTATTGTATTGTAAAATCGCAGGGAAAAATATCAGGAGTTTTTACAGTGCATTTTACAGTGCATTATCAGCTTTTTATTTCCCTATATAAATTTAAAAATGTAAATTGTAAGAGTAAAAAAATATATATTTTAGTCCTGTGTTTGAACATCACAGTTTTTAGATTAAAATGTTTCTAATAACACTGAAACTGGTCAATTTATTCAATCGTTTTGTTTCTTTTTAAATGTGTGACTTTAAACAGTGGTATACAAATATGGACTTATCAGAGGTATGGTGGCCATTTGGAACTTTTGGGAAATCCCTGAATGGCAGCTTCATATCAGTTTGCAGTTGGTTCAACACCACAATTTTATGTGGTGGTTATATTTTATATTTTTAATTGATAGTTTATTACATGAATTTGTTTTATTTGTTTGTTAATTATTTATTTTACATTGATATGATATTTTTTATATTTAATATACATAAAATGTCTCTTGCATTTTTTATTGTTACATACATACACACACACACAAACACAGATAGATAGATAGATAGATAGATAGATAGATAGATAGATAGATAGATAGATAGATAGATAGATAGATAGATAGTAAAATAACTACATCTTAGAATTAACTCATTTTAACTCAATTTAATAAATGCTAGCTAGCTAGCTAGCTATCTAGATAGATAGATAGACAAAATTGATTCTTTTAAACTATTTTATTTGATTTCTTAAGGTAATTCATATGAAATGCATATCATAAGTCACTCCAATTTAACTCAGAAAAATCATATGCAATTTTCACGCATTAATTTGTCAATTTTTAAAAATCGTCCGCTTAAACACCCAACGTGATTGCATCGGCACTTTTAGGTTGTTGGGATGCTTATGCTAAAATGCAAAAAAAAAAAAAGCTAAACGGCTATAAAATGTATGTTTTGCACAACTTACATGACGGCGGGCAGGCATGGCGGCTGCGGGATTTCCACTTGGAAAGCGAAAACTTCTTCTGTGATCTCCTTGCTGCTGACCTTGGTGCAGCATTTAACGGGCTTCCCCACTGTAAGACAAAGTCCAAATTTTAGCGTCGTCGTTGAGGCTTCCGGGGAAGAGCAAATGGAAATCCGCGACGACTCACCTCCGTTATCGCTCGCGACCACGGCCGCCAGCACGGCCATCGCCATCAAAGTCTTCTGCAGGCTTCCAGCGTTCATCTTTTTGACGGTCAAGAGGACGACGGGAGTCCGAAATAAAAAAGCCGTCTCGGTTCGTCTCCAAGAATGGAATGGAGACGCGGAGCTTTGCCGCTCAAATTTAAGGCGCGAAAAGCGGAAGTCCCTTCGTCATTCCTTCGACTCGTTTTCCCTTTTCGGGCTGGCTTCCGTCGAATTATGTTTCGCAATCGTTTGCTGGAAATGATCATTGGCCAAATTTCGTAATTTCTTCGTCAGGGTCATGCGCAAATGTGCACAACGCCCAACGGAAACGTTTCAACAAGACCAAGCAAATGTGCTAAATGATGAATGAGATATACCAAAACGTTCCGTGTGTATACCATCTAGGTGAAATTGTTAAAAAATGTCAGAGTATAATGCAAATTGTTTCATTAAACAAAAGAATTAAAACAGTTCTGTGCAATCGACGTCTGATTGATCTAAATTTGAAGCTACATCGGTAGCAACTCCAGAAAATAAATCACCTGTCCTATTTCTTGCTTAAAACGTAACAAAAACAAAGCCACAATTCCCTAAAACAAAATTAATCAACGTGTATTAATTGAGCAAACACAATTTAGCAATGCAATTCTTCATGTTCCAATCAATGTTCTCGTAAATCGAAAAGAAGTGTTTTGTTGCTGTTAATCGTTCGAAAAAATGTCAGGTTTTAAAATCAGAGGATAATTGTATGTCTGAATCATGATATTACAAATAAAAGCATGTGTTATTTTTCCCATAATCGCTCTCAAATCTTTTGAGCAAATTAAGATGAACCTAAATGTGACAAAATATTTGTAGTATGAAGCATTCCTTTGCAAACTATAACCACAACTATGATTCATTTGTATGTTATCCTGGCAATATTTGATTGTTTAATCACAGTACATTGTGTCATAAGTTCTTGTATGATACATACTTCTTAAACGAATTTACTGAAAATAAATTTTGATTTAAAAAAATGTAATTCATAAAAATAATCATCATATAAATGATTCCTCAGTCATGATTAGCAATAAATGAATTTACATGAGTTCTGTTTATTTCATGTTGAAAATTCCAGAATTTTCTGAAATAATTGTGTTTTATTTTTCATATGACTTGTGTCCATATGTTGGATTCCATTAGGTGTTTACAGTATAATATTTTTATGACCACAACACACAATATACTCAAAAACTTGATGGAGTTGATAAAACAGATGAATTAAGCAATTGACTTTGAATATATTTTGTTGATCGCTTTCAGTGAGGATTTTTTTTTCTCTCTCTGGTTTGAAGACCAACGGATCGAAACTGGGTCATTTTGAGCGGGAAAACCCGTTGCCACGTCGGCCTGCAATACATCTGATGGCCAGCAGATGTCACTGCAGACAGCAATATCACCAAAGAGCATTCGAACCGAACACGATTGAGGGAACTGATCCTAAAAAGTTCTCGTAGCAGAAACTCTAAGCAGAACGAAGATGTTTTGCATTCATAATTTCATTAATTCCAAATTATTTAAAGGGAAAGACAAGTCAAAATTTTACTTCGTGATAAATTGGGCCTAACACATCTAAATGCGACATTGAGATTGATATTCCTTATGTTTTAATCCATTTCAGAGGGCGGCCATTTTGCCATTTACTGTCGCCATCAAATGACATCACTGTGGCTTTTGAATAATTTTGGACTGACTTCCTCTTTAAATTCTTTGTTGGTTATTAAGAATGCAGCAGGTCACGTTACCCAAGGAAAATGTTTATTCTAAGTGGGTTCGATAATTAACAAACCGCCATAGGTTGTAAGATAAGAAAAGTGTGTTTGCCAAATATTGAGCCCACATATTACTTTGCTCTTTATTGTACAGTATGTACAAACACCAGTAACACGTTTTGATTTATGACAGTAATTAAAATAAGTATTTTGTTTTAAGTTTTGACACTTGCTTTTACAATTTAATAACCGATAATGAATTTATATATTTGCTTGTGGTACCTTCAGTCCATTAAAGAAATTATTACTGTGCTTGTAATATTAGAGGCGGACAGTTGCAGTGTTTAGTGTGTGTTTCTAATAAATTGTAGCCTTCCCTTTCATGCGATGTCATTCTATACCATTACAAACGATCTAGATTTTTTTTTTTTTTTTTTCTTTTTTACAGATGCACCAACCTATTTGGAAAGCATGATCTCACTTATCTTGGGGAGATATGATCCCTTATTGATTGTGGACTCATTATCCATGAAACACACACACAAACACAAACGGGTTTTCCATCATAGTGGGGACATCTCATTGACATAATTAAATTCCTAGTAACTATCTCCATCCTCAACCATCACAAAAGATAGCCTATCCTATTATAACTTTCACTATTGTTGTTACTTAACATAACAATGATTCTCCGTACCCATCATGCGTACATGTAACATCAAGGCTCAAAATACACCACGCGTCCCTTACCCTAACCTCAACCAAAATTCATTTCACAGCTGTACTCTAAAAACAAGTCTTGACCCTCAAATACTTGTGATGTCCACCAAAACGCCCCCTCAGAAGTACAAGAGGTCCTCACAAAGACCGTTAAACCCGAGATTTGGTCCCCACCATGTAGCAAAAACTGAGGTCGTGGGACAATGCTCCGGTGGTTGGTCCTTACTTGCCTTTTAGAAGCTAACAACGCTTGTATTTTGTTCATCAGGTCAATTAAACGCTTTTTATGTCGCGGCGGCAACAGTATATTTGTCTTTTCAAATTATGAGCAAATTAATTGGAACATGAAGCAACTTATTTTGCGACATATGTGCCAGAGATAAAACAGGTAAAACACTTGGCGGGAAAAACATATTACACAAGGCGAACATCATTGAAAAAGGTAACGCTATTTAATAATGTGGGCGGAGCATGGTGTGATTATTTTGATCGTTTGCTCTGAAATGGAAGTGAAGGATCTGTTCTTTTTTTCATTTGCTTGAGATGAAAAATACAAATTTAGCTCAAACGGTTTGGTGCAGTTTTGTGTAACATTTTGAGGGAATAAGTGGTTCAAAACCTTTTATTTTTTTACCGTAGATTTTTCAGCAAAGTACCGCCTAACAAGCGCAAACCTTGTGACCACATTTGTATTGATATTTCTAGGCGGATTTTATTCGGCAACCCCGGAAAATAGATTGTGTAACATCATCTGTTTTATTTCTGACTCATCTGACGGAAAATTGCATCATAAATGACAAGAGTGCACAACCATATATAACATGAGGAACAAAATGAAGGCATACAACGTTTTACAAAAATGCACAATAACACAATTTTATATATATATATATATATATATATATATATATATATATATGAATAAATATAAACTAAGGAAGAAAAATGCCTTCACTGATGAGTCAGATTTCTTTTTTAAGTTGTATTTTGAAGCAAAAGAATCACAATAAAAGAACCAAGAAAGCTATCGCAAATTAAATTAATCCCATTTCCATTTTCATGAATTCCAAGATTTTACCCAGAAAATATGCTACATGCTTGGATGTAAAATAGCTGTTAAAAATCATAATTAATCCAGGAAGAGTTTTTAATTAATTAGTGAAGACTTTTAAATAACTTGACAGCACAAATATATATAGAATAATAATTGTGCAAGTTTCTGCATATTCCAATTGATTTGCTCTTGATTTGAAAATAAAGTACAATCCCTGTCACAGCATTCAAAAAGCATTATATTAGATCTGCTGAGATATGCCATAAACCAGAATTATTTTTTGCAAAGCCTCCACAAGGAAAGAGAAAACATTTCACGCAGCAAAAAAAATGTTAACAGCGATTGAAAACATTTCAAACTCCCGCGCAGACTTTTGACAATGAGAGCGCCATTGCACCACCCGGTGGCATAGATGTGCAACTACACAATACAGTGAAAAAGCAAGGCTCATTTCCCTATACAATCCAAGGGGGTGCGCCCCATTATTTGAAAGAACAGAGGTAATCCAAAACTAAATTTGTGCTGGAGGTGAACTCCCCCCCCCCCCCCCCCCCCCCCCCACACACACCCATCCTACCGCTTCATTTCCCTCTTCACATGACGTTCCGCATCATGACTTCCCTGCATTCCCTCTTTGATGCCTCATTGGTTTCTAAAGGCCTTTTTGGGGCTCCGAATCGCAGTCGCTCTGCCTAATTCAGCAGGGTCGGCTCTGAGGAGGCGAGGGGGGAGGGAGGGGAATCCAAAATCCCCGGCCCTTGGCCTCCGGTCTCGAAAGCATGTGGTTTACCCTATATATAGCCGCCAGGTGTCTGTCTGCCGTGTCCGGCATCCAGGATGTGAGTCATCCCCAGCTGCCGCTCGCTGGACAGGTTGTCTTAGACGTCCCGTTTCTTTCAATAGGAAAAGATGATTTGAGTCCCCCCGACCCAAGACTCCTTTGCAGACAATCAGACTTGAACAGACATAAATGATGCTGAGTCACATCACTTAGTGCGCTAAGCCATCAAAGGGGGGAGGGGGGCGGGGTATCGCAGTATGGGAAGGCCATAAAAGCGGTCTCGTACGGTTATTTCCCCGCTCCGTCAAAACGCAAAGCTCAGCACAAGCTTCCCAGAGACGTTCCCTCGAGACGCCCTCGCTTTGTTAAGGTTTTTTTGTTTTTTTCCTGGGCCTCCGAGAGCTGTTTTTCATCTCAAATAAAGTCGTTAGGCCAACAGCTACACATTTGGGGGAAACCGCGTCCAAGTTCACGCGGTCCGTTCGGTGACCTTGGTCCTGTGTCATCCCATCCCGTTCCCATTTATCACATCAGGCTTCATTGCGCCACATAAAAAAACTTTACAAGGCGGCCCCCGATGGAAGTACGCCGTCTCTTTACGTACGCCAAGGCGAAGCGGCCGATAAGGCGAGAGGAAGTACGTGGGTGTGAAATAGCTGCGGTGCGGGACTTTTCTATGTTCGCACAAAAGACGACTCACTACAGGCCCTGCTTTCTATTAGAAGTTCAAGCCCGGGGGAATACGGACATAACGCCCACGCGTGGGGGTCCCGGCGCTCGTCAGGAAACAACTTGTTGCGACTATGCCTCTCTGTCCTGGTTGAAAGGGAAAATCAAAAATCATATAAGACGATATGTATTATTATTATATATATACATAAAATGTCTTTTGCATTTTTTATTGTTACTATATATATATATATATATATATATATATATATATATATACACATAGTGCACAAATGTACATTTCTTTTTACACCTACAATAGTCATAACAACGTCAATAATAATATTAATATATGTTTATACATATATAAATACATACACACACATATGCATATATATATATATATATACTGTATATACATATATACATACTCACACATATATACATACGCAATGCACAAATGTCCATTTCTTTTTACATTTATAATTGTCATAACAACAATAATAATAATAATGATATATGTGTATACATATATACATACATATACACACATCTATATATATATATATATATATATATATATATATATATATATATGTATATATAGATAGATAGATATATATACACACACACACACACACACACACACACACACACACACACACATATATATATATATATATATATATATATATATATATATATATATATATATATATATATATATATATATATATATATATATATATATATATATATATATATATATTTAGACATGTTTTTTCAATGCATTCGTAGCAGCCATCAATTGTACGAGTAGATTTTCGCTATTCCCAGTACGGCCGACCGATCCCAATCCCCAAAGCAGTAGTCCACTGTATGAGAATTTATTAATTTGTGAATAAGAAGTCAATGCGCTCACTGGCCACTTGCGCAAAAGTCATCCTGTTCCCTTGCTGCATTAACGGAACGGATGGATCATCTGACGCAGACAGCCGGTGTACTGTATGTGCAATGATAACACGCTGAGCGTAGTATTGCGCTGTAATAAACGCAGGCATCCATTAATCTGGCACAAAGGTTTCTTGTTGTGCTTTAATAATTCAGCCTTACGGGCTCCATTAGGCTGGCGCTATGATGAATGGCTGCCTTCATTTTCATGTCAGAGACATTGATGCGCAGGCCACCCTGGTGCTCGATGTCACGCTTATCACGTTTGCATTAATTATGAAACAAAGAAAGCCCTGTTGGGCCTCGAATTTTGTTAATGGACCCAGCCGAGTTCCTTGGGTTTTGCTTGGTTTGCGACGCAAATCATCAACTCCACGCTGCCGCCCTGCAGGATGGCTTCAGCATGATTCATCTGACCCCAAAAAGTTTCTTTTGTGTAAAGAAAAAAAAGCACACTATGTTGAACTTTAGAAAAAAATATACAGTGACAGAAAGTATGTTAACATTGTTAATTTTTGAAAATATGTTATACTTATTATTATTATAATACTAAATAATTATTGTACTTAAGCTATATTGTCTACATGTGCTGCTGCCAAGAACTAGCTAGCAAGCTAGCCAGCCAACTAACGCGACTGACCGAGACACGGATCGAAATAAAGAAATAATATTAGTTGGGTCTATGCCTAGTTAGCCAGTCATACTTAGCTAACTTGCTATAGCTATAACTATTTAGCCAGCTAACACGACTGACCGTCCGATAACTTGCTAGCTAGCTAGCCAGCCAGATAGCCAACTTAGCTCGATAGATAGATAGATAGATAGATAGATAGATAGATAGATAGATAGATAGATAGATAGATAGATAGATAGATAGATAGATAGATAGATAGATAGATAGATAGATAGATAGATAGATAGATAGATAGATAGTAGAATAACTACATCTTAGAATTAACTAATTTTAAGTCAAAGTCAAAGTCAAAGTCAAGTTTATTGTCAATTTCTTCACATGTGCTTAACATACAAAGAAATCGAAATAGCGTTTCTCACTATCAATTTAATGAATGCTAGCTAGCTAGCTAGCTAGCTATCTATCTAGCTATCTAGCTAGATAGATAGATAGATAGATAGATAGATAGATAGATAGATAGATAGATAGATAGATAGATAGATAGATAGATAGATAGATAGATAGATAGATAGATAGATAGACAGACAGACAGACAGACAGACAGACGGATTCAAACCGAGAACTCGATGACTGGGGGGTATAGACAAATGAACCACTGGTTCGGCATCCAAATAACACTGCGGAAAAGTAATTGTAAAGAGATAGTTCATGACAGCCACTCAAATCATTTCCTGCAGATGTTTGTTGATATGAAAGTAGCTCCAATATGGGGGAAAAGTCATATTTGCTCTGGAACTAACTTGTTGGATGTATTTATGGGGGGGGGGGGGGGGGGGGGGGGGGAGCAGGAAGCGGTTAGTTAGCCGGGCCTCGCGGAGGAGACAGTGACAAGCTGGAGGAAATGTTTTATGGCTCAATAACATTGAAAACAAAGATGGAGAAGTCAGCGTATGGAAATGACTGGCGGCTGCCGGGAAGCCATCGTGCTCAACCCGATCGGCTTCAATTTTTTTCCCTCGCGCGTTTTTCTCCACGTTTTCAAACACTTACGCCGCTGAGAGCTGTGATCAAAAATAGCAGCGGACGTCAATAAGAGCTGCGCTGAAAGGCACAATGGCAGACGTGCCGGGAAAAACCCTACACAATATGGACCGGGGAAAAGAGAGCAAAAAAAAAAAAAAAAAGGATTTGTGAAGTCGTCTCACAGAGCCGCCGACTATCGATTGTGTATTTGTTTATTTGGTTAGAAGAAGCCCTGCTCGTGTTTCCGTAATCGAGGCAGACTACAGACAAGAAATACGATGCTGCATAAATTAGGCCGCATCATGCCGACCTTCTGCTAAACTTTATGTTGTAAAACTGCAGTAATGGGATTTGTTGTATTGTGCATTAGCGCCGCCAGACTGCCGAGGTCGTATCTTGCCCTCGCAAACCTCGTTTTAGAAATAAATAGTTGCTCATAAAGTTGGAATAACATGTCGAAAACCTCGTGAGAAATAGTGTGTATGCTTACGGACCTTGGTCATCTTAAAAAAAAGTTTTTTTGGAAAGCTTGCCGTCAGGCGAAATCCTCGGTCGGTAACGCGTTCAAAATAAAAACGTCACTTGATTCCGATGGAAAAAAACGTCTGGATCTGGTTGAGAAATGACGGCTGATGGAAAGATCTCTTCCAAATGATGACATCTGAGCAAATGTGGCTTTTAGGTACAGCGGTAACTCCACTTACGAACGTCTCCCGTTCCGAAAAATTCAGCGTACAAAAGGCGAAAATTCCAATCTCGAAAAAGACGGTAATCTTGTGCGGCGTCACAAAAAATACGAAAAATGAGTTCTTTGCACTGTTTACGGTGGTCTTGCACTTTTCATCCACACTTTCCACCAAAAATTCACGACGTCGAACAAACAAACGTAAAAACGATGTTAGCTACGGCTAACTTTGTACATATTCGCATAAAAACACGTAAGAATTGCTAGTTAACTAAAGCATGCTGAACACAATTTCATTTTTTGACACAATTCGGACCATATCGGACAGGCTATTATAGCAGCCCATTTTTATAAACTGTTTACGGAAAAAAATTATGAATGAGCATTTTTTTGGTCTAAATTTGGACCCCACTGGATGGGCTGAACACAACCCCATTTTCGGGCTAAATTTTCAAATACTGTTTATGGAACAAATTATGAATGACCTTTTTTTGTCTAAATTTTGACCCCATTAAGTTTGCTAGACACAACCTAATTTTCAGACTAAATTTGGGCCATATTGGACAGGATATTAAAGTAGTTGATTACCAATACTGTTTACACAATCAATTATGGATGACCATTTTCCTGGTCTAAATTTGGATCTCATTTAATGCACCGAACACAACCAAATTTTTGGACTAAATATGGGACATATTGGCTAGGTTATTGATATAGCCGATGTTCAAAAACTGTTTACAGAATAAATTATGAATGACTGTTTTTTTAAAGTCTAAATTTGGACCCCAGTTCTATTTTTTGACTAAATTTGGGGAGGCTATTATAGTAGACGATTTTCATATACTGTTTAAGGAATAAATTAAGAATTACAATTTTTTGTAATAAATTTGGACCCCGTTGGATGCACTGTATACAATCCAATTTTTGGACCATAATGATCAGACGGGATATTGAAATAGCCGATTTTCAAATACTCATTACGGATTAAATTATAAGTGAGCATTTTCCGGACTAAATTTTAATCCTATTGGATGCATTGTACTCAACACAATCTTTTTGGCTAAATTTGGACCATATCAATCGGACAGGATGTTAAAGTAGCCGATTTTCAAATACTCTTTAAGGAATAAATTATAAATGAGCATTTTCCGGACTAAATTTTAATCCTATTGGATGCATTGTACTCAACCCAATTTTTTGGCTAAATTTGGACCATATTAATCGGACAGGATGTTAAAGTAGCCGATTTTCAAATACTCTTTAAGGAATACATTATAAGTGAGCATTTTAGTATTAAAGTAGCCGATTTTCAAATACTCTTTAAGGAATAAATTATAAGTGAGCATTTTCCGGACTAAATTTTAATCCTATTGGATGCATTGTACTCAACCCAATTTTTTGGCTAAATTTGGACCATATTAATCGGACAGGATGTTAAAGTAGCCGATTTTCAAATACTCTTTAAGGAATACATTATGAGTGAGCATTTTTTGGACTAAATTTTAACCCTATCGAATGCATTGTACTCAACCCAATTTTGGGAGCATATTGGACGAGCTATTATGGCGTCTGTGTAAGTTATTGCTATTACAGTGCAATTCACACTTTGAGCTGAGCGTTTAAACTAAACGTTCGCTTTTATGGTTATGTTCTTTAAAGCTATACAAAGACATTTTCCTCAAGTGTGATGCTGCGCTCCAAAGTGAGTCCGGACGCTGGGCTAATTGGGGGGAGGAGGAGGGGGGGGCAAAAGAGCCCACAAGGAAAGGACTATTCATTTTTTATGAGAGAGGCAGATCCGTTGGCGCCTTGACTTTGCTGTGGCCACCAAGAATCGGGCGAAGGTATAAAGTAGCCTGAGAGCGGGCTCTTCGGGGACTTCCTCCGGTGGACCAATAAGAAGAGCGTATTCCCAAGTACTGTACTTAAAGCTAAGTACAAATGTGAGGTCTGATTACTTTGTGCACCACAGACGGAATGCACTTCATTTAATGGGAAATAAGAGGGAGGTTTCAATGCGAGCTAGCATGATGGCTTGGATGTCAGTACGGGCTTGAATGGCTTGAGAGGTTGAACAGATTTTCAAAAATATCAACTGGGTTCGACGGCTGTTCTGATTTGGATTGTTTAATGAAATAATAAAATGGCTTTTTTTTTCTTTTGTTTTGAAAAACATTGTTCATGAAACTAAAACGTATTTCAGGAAGTCACATGTATTTAAAGCAATGTTCTACAAGTTCTCACACGCTGTACTTGAGTATACGTAAAGATAACCTGGTAAAAGTAGTGATGCAACTCCTGTAAATGTCTTTGACGTATATAGCCGTCTTTGGCAGTGAATGAGATGTCCTTCCAGGAAATTAGGTCCGTTATTTGATGCAGCTAATGCTTTGTTATTGGATATATATTCAGTAATGTATAGTGACTAGATGAGGGAAATATTGACGTCTGTAGCCGTCATTGGCAGTGAAGGAGTTAAGTGTTAAGGTAAAGCATTTAAAAAAAAGTGAACTAAACATATTACATTTTTATACATCTCAGGGTGCGGCCATTTTGTTGCTTGCCGTCAACTGAAAATGACACCACAGTCGCGTAATAATCAATCACAGTTCAGCTTGTGAAACACAGAACAGGTGAGCCGTGATTGGTCATTACTTGAGCAAGTGTGATGACATTTTATGTCGACAGCAAGTGGCAAAACGGCTGCGACCTGAGATTCATTCTAAATTAAACTAAAACATAGTGTTCACTCATTTATCGCGGGGTTATGTCGTGAAAAATTCTGTAGAAATTGAAGTTTTTTTTTGTACCTTTCGTTTTTGTTTTTTTAATTAAAATAAAGGACATGTTTTTGTCCTGTCTGACTTAGGAGGAAACAAAGAAAAATTGCAACGTAAACCTGAGACAGATTTGGTCATTTGAGGTTGATTTATTCTTTTTTTTAATTAGTAAAACTGCTATTTTTTACCTGTCTGTCTGACTTGAAAGAAAAAAAAATACAAGTAAAATATCAAAATAAACCTTCAATAGGGAAAGTCATAAATGATAATCTGCGATACATTCATCAGATTTAAGAAAACCTCGAGTGTGCATTGTAAAATAATAAAAAAAAAGATTCTCGCTGGCACCACATCAAAAAAATTCTGGCTCCACCCCTGTCTGCACCCAATTTAATCAAGACTGTGTTTTGATTAAAAACGAATCAATTAGTTTTTTTTTCACTCCTCCAAAGTTGGAACGCACAGATGTGGATTCGCTCTAAGGAACGGACGTGAGCTCACCGCATGAGAAAATCATGACGCCTCATCAGCGATCCACTCCGGAGGTCTTCTGGGAGGGGAGGGGAGGGGAGGGAGGGAGAACGGCGAGGAAGGGGGAGGGTGGGTGCACCTGCTGTCCCGCTGCAGTGAGAGTCGGATCCCGCGACAGCGCGGAGAGGAACACCTGAGCTCCGGGGCCGCACGCTTACCAGGACGGGGGTGCGAGAAAATTAGCCGGCAACGATGCCCCCCCGTCTGCGCGGCGGAAGCACCGGCACCCTTTTCTCGGCGTGCCTCCTCTCCGTGTGTCAAGCCCTGCGGAGCTGCGGGGAGCTCCAGTGCGCCGACGGCCAGCAGTGCTGCCCGCCCGTCGTCGCCGGGAACGGGAGCGGCGGCGGAGGCGGAGGCGGCGCTTCCGGTTCGTCGGTCCGCTGCTGCAAGCTCCCGATCCACATCTTCTTCGACAACGTGGGCTGGTTCACGCGGAAGTTGTCGGGCATCCTCATCCTGTTGCTGCTCTTCGCCATGGGCTACTTCATCCAGCGGATCGTGTGCCCGAGACCGCGCCGCCACCCGCACCAGGAGCGCGGGGAGGAGCCCTCGCTCTTCCACGGCCACGCGTCCGCCTCCCAGGACTCCCTGCTGGACCGCTACCCCGAGTGCAACTCGGCGGACTTGGCCTCCACCTGCAACCTGCCGGCCTACGACGAGGTCAAGTATTTGCCGACGTACGAGGAGAGCATGCAGGAGATGCACCGGGACCGATCCGACGACAACTTGCTGGCCCGGAACGAGACGAGCGGGCCGGGCAGGGGCAGGGGGGCGCAGACGGGGGCCGGGGAGTTCAGACTGGATGTTCTGGTGGGCTCGGGTGGGCGGCAGCCCAGCCCAAGGACATCTCGGAACTCGGTCTGAACGAGACCACGTGCTCTGAGACGATTCCCTCCGATTATTTTCTAATTTCGATTTTACTCGCAAGTGCAATTTTAACACCGAATGTTGACAATAAAAGAGAGACCGCAATCGACTTTGGTATGCAAACGAGCGCCTGCCTAGGTTATGTCGATGACCTGATACGACATCAAATTGACGGCTAAGTTAAATTATACTGAATTTAGTTGTACAGTGAATCAGGAAAAAACGCACAGTATCAGTCAAAACGTTGGAAAAACGTTCAAATTTGAGTGGCTTCAAATGCATCCAAATGTTAGAAATAAATACAACTGGTACAGCACCAGTCAAAAGTTTGGAAACTCAGATTCTACTTTCATACACGACGTTTTTATATTGTCATCTGGGAAAAATGTGCCTACTTTGAAGAGATTATAAAGCAGTGTTTTGAATGAACTTTTTTTTTTGCTCCCCCTTTTTTTGGTAATTTCTTCAAAATGTTAATGACTATAAATGATAGATCGCCTTTTGCAATCTACTGAGGACTGCTAATTTAAATAAAGTTATAACTTAATACAACATAAATGATATCGTTATAATAAATACTGCATTTTTGTCAAACATCCTTCAAATTTAAATGGTCTGAAACACAAAGGTTAAAAAAAAACACAAAGTCATTCCAGTTCATAAAGCATTATCCACATCATAAAGCTGACTGGGAAAGTACAAAAATCTGTCATCTGGGCAAAAAGTGCCTACTTTAAAGACTCGAAATGATAAAACATTCTTTGGTTGTTTACCAAAGAATTCCAATGACTTCAGAATTCATCTACAGTTCAACATTTTTTTTTTTTTTTAAGTAACAAAAGGAAGTCATTATAGAGGGTGTTTCCAAACTTTTGGCTGGTACTGTACACATCCACACGACCCCTCTGGAAATGCAAACAGGAGTTCACAAAATATAATTGTATAGCGAATTTTGGGAAAAAAAAAAAAAAAAAAAAAACCTTGAGGGGAAAAAAAACCATCAGTAGAAGGTGTTTCCAAACTTTTGATGTATTTAAAAGGACACTTTTTTTTTTTTTTTCAATTGAGTCCTGGCATTCACGGTACTAACTGTAAACTTAAAATAATCAATAAGGAAAAGTAATCAATTACTTTAAGTCCCTAAAGATTACTTCAGAAGTACAAGAGTAGAAAAATGAAAAAAATATATATATTACGTGGTACTGAATTTCTAGACTCCTAAAAAATATATAAAAACCTTACCTAAAATAACAAATAGGGAAAAGTACTTCAAAACGTAAGTACTCATACTAGAATTTAAAAAAAAAAAAAATACATACATTGATACATGGTACTGAATTTTTGTAAATAAAAAAATATAAAATAACTAATAAAAAAATACTAAATTATTGTTAGCACCTAAAGATTAGTTCAGAACTTAAGTACTAGTACTAGCTTCTTAATTTGCCTACCATATATATAAAAAAAAAGTTACCTAAAATAATAGGGAAAAATACTTCAGTATCTAAGTACTAGTACTAGAAAAATGAAAAAAAAAAACTATACATACATAAATTGAAACATAGTACTGAATGTCTGGAATTAAAAAACAAACAAAATACTTAAAATAATCAAAGGCAATTAACAAATTACTTTTAGTACCCAAAGATTATTTCAGAACTTAAGTACTAGCTTAATTTGCCTGCCATTTTTTAAATGCATTTCTGGACTCCCAAAAGCAAAACAAAAAAAATATATAAAAACTAAAAACGCAACCTAAAAAAAAAAAAATCAATAAGGAAAAGTAATCAATTACTTTTAGTAGCAAATGATTACTGAATGTCTGGACTGAAAAAACAAACGAGAAAAGAAAAACATGAAAATACGTTTTTGGGATTGAATGAGTTCAAATATGAACACTTTTAAAAGCCTCTTGTTTCTTATGGTGGTGGTGGTGGTGGGGGGGGGGGGGGGGGGGCATCATTCATTCTGCAGCCATTTCTGCCTAATGAAATATGAGGTGACCTTTTTGCAACAATCCAAAAAACGACTTTTGACACCACATACATCACGGCTCCGAGATTTATGTGCCGCTTGCCTGGATTAAATAAGCAGGAGCATGGCATTTACTTTGAGTCGTGCATAACAAGAAAAAAAAAAAAAAAAAAAATCCTATCGGACATTTCCCAATTAGAGAGCAGTCTGGTTTTGTTTTTTTGAAAGCCGCGCAAAAAGCGTAGCGCGACGGCGGCGGCTTGGCGTAATCCAACACTGGCCGACCATGACTGATGGCCTCGCTCTGGCCGGGAGGAATCTGCGGGTGGATTGGGTTAGCACTTAGAAGCACAAATCCATGTTTAGAAGCCACTTAAGAGCCAGATGAGGGGGGAGTGACCCCGGAGAAAAGTGGCGGTCGTTTTACGAGGCTTGAGAGGTGTCAACGCTGAGTGAAATTCTCACGCGTTGAGACGGCGCGAGCGCTCTCAAAAAAGCCGCGTGAAAGTTGTACCGTGGGCCATGTAAAAGTGGCGTCTTCGTCAATGTGTGACACGGAGGGGACATTCATGAAAAAACAAACAAAAAAACAAAAAGAGTGTGAGCATGAGTTTAGCAAATCATTCAATCCCAAAGACGTATTAATACGTCCTTACAGAAGCCAACCATTCTAGCATAAGTTTGTTTTTCATCCAAATATTAAAAAAAATTCAATTATTTTTTTTTCAGTATTCTGTTTTTGACAAAAAAATATATATAAAATCACATTTACTCAAATTAAATGAGGCAATTGATTACAAGCATCAATAAAAATGTCACTAAGGCCCTTATTAATTATCCATTTAATAACCAAACATAAAAGACATCATTGGACATGCCAGGATGTCTTCTAATGAGCACACTAGGACATACGGTTGCACCAGTGAGTCAAAAAACAAACGTCCACTAATGTGGACACAAATGAATAGGCTGCTTCTCATGAGGATATGAGACATTTGCCAGTGAAAGATTTTAAAAAAAATGTCACTAAGTATTGCGTAATAAACTCCAACTCCCAATTGTTTGACCTTTCTTTTGTACTAACGCACAGCAGTACCAAAATAAATACGTTTAAAATGAACCCCAAACGCTCATTTATGATATCAATTGACAAAAATAAAAATATGAAATGTTATTGATATGATTATTACCATGAATATACATTCTGGAAATGACATGCAAAAAATACAGCAAAAAAGACTCAATCTTTTATGTGCTGTTTCCTGGCTATAAAAATATTTATCATGTTCTATAAACACATCACAAGCATTGCTACGTTACAAAATGTGTTCAAGTTGTCGATGAGCCTGAAATATCTGACGCGAGAGGAAGGCCACGAAGGGTTTTTTTTTTTTTTTGCTGCAGAAATGTCATGACGATTAAAATGAACATTCACGTCGGATCTTGAACCAATAATTCCCGAATACCTGGAGGTTTTTTTTTTTTGTTTTTTTTTTTTGCGTTCGATCGGAGTTCTTGGGTTTTACTCCACGGGTTCTTGTTGACATCAACGCCGCTGGTTCAAGCTGCTCCTGACGGCCGAGTTGGCCGATTTCTCTCTCTCTTTGGACAACTCCATCTCGATCTTGGCTTGGATTTTTTCCCAGTCCACCTCAACCTGAGCAAATGACAGAAACCAGCTAGAGCTCCATCGGCAGTATGGAAGCGATTAAGGCCCGAGTGTTCGCATCACATCGAAGGTGTAAAACGTGAGTGAAAAGCTTGTAAACGACGGGAGGTTGTTAGCGAAAAAAAAAAAAAAAAAATCGCTGCCTGGATCAATTCGTGCGAGGCCCTTTGAGCTCACCCCTTTGGCGTACTGCAAGAACCTCTTATTGGTCTCCTTCCTGCCAAATGTCTGCAAGAACTTGTCCCGATAGGCCAACACCGTGTCCACGTGGGTCTTGTGTTTGACTGCCAGCTCCAGCGCCCTGGAAACACGCCAACATGCAGCGCTCCACTTTGGATACCACAACAAGGCTGCAGTTTGCGCTGGCGCACAAACACGCATATGCGGTGACTCTGACAGACACGCGCTAACATAAAAGACAAACACACACCCTTAAAGACTAAGACATGCGCATACATACACACAAAAGCCCGCTGAAAGACGTACACGCACAGACAACATACTCGCCAGGCGCACACATGCAAAAACACACACATACACACAGAAACACACACTAAAAAACAGACACACTAACACATATCACACAACACACACACACAAACCTTTTGGGAGAATGCGCTGCCTGTCAATCGACTCTTTTATAGTAAACCAGCCAAACGTTATGAGAAGGCCAGTCAAAGCTTCATAATCACACACACGCATGCAAAACACACACACATACACACAAAAACACCCACTCAAAGACACAGGCACACTAACACATATCACACAAGACAAATACAGTTACTCTGACACAGACATACAAAAACACCCACTCAAAGACACAGACACACTAACACGTATCACACAACACAAATACATAGTTACTCTTACAAAGAAACACAAACACAGGGGTGCCCAAACTTTTTTTGAGGGGTTAGGAAAGTGCAGTGAAATACACGAGGAGAATGCGCTGCCTATCAATCGACTCTATTATAGTAAACCAGCCAAACGTTATGAAAACGCCAATCAAAGCTTCAAAATCACACACACACAAACACACAGACCAAAATAGACACGCACACATTAAAATACACACAAAAACTCTTGGAAACACACTAACATATACAACAAACACACTCTCAAAGACACATTGGCACGCACATACATACACAAAGACATACACCAACACTGACATTCACAAACACACATGACGAGAACACCTTAACCTAGACGCACACACGTAAAAACACACAGAAATATACATGCATCATAAACACACATTTTCGCACTGGAAAAAAAAAACACAAATCACCCCGACGCACGCTCACAAGCATGCACACGCATGCAAAGACACACATACACTCAAAAGCACACGCTCAAAAACATTCGGACAGATACTATTATACATCACAAACAGGCTTTCAAAAACAGACGCATGCACACACGCACAGGCGCACATGCTTAAGACATAATTACACACACATTGACACGCACAGACACACACGCTTCAAGACATATGCAGACACTGACACACAGTTAAACGCTACACACACGCCCACAACAAGAAATGTACAGACACTGACACACACTCATATAACATAAGACACACAGACTCACACGTTCTTCCACGCACAAAGCAAAATAAAGGGGGTCCCTCCCACCTCTCCCAGTTGAACAGATCAATGTTGACTTGTATGGCCTGGTAGATGAGTCCGGCTTGCAAGAGAGTGGCCTCGGCCTCCTGCACCTGCCCGCTGAAGAGCAACAGGTGAGCCAAAGACGACTCCTTGGACGGCTGCTGCTTGATGAAGTTGATGTAATGCACTCGCGGTAACTGCCAAAGCGGACGGGGAGATGATGCGCATCAGAAAACGAACCTCCACGCGCGGCTCGCATACAATTCCAGATACGCTTAAAAAAAAACAAAGCTGCACGGACGGAGCCATTAAGAGATGCTCTTACCTCTCTAATGGCAGCGTAAGCCATCTCCGCTGTGGTCAGCTCTCGGTTGGCTATCGCCATGGCAGCCAGACATGCCCACAAAGAGTCCTCCTGCGCACACAAGGCAAGTGTGATGAAAACCATCTTGCCAACAAGCGCTACAATTCACTTCAGCTTTGCGCTGGTAAGAGTTTGGACACTCGAGTATTTTGGTGTTCATAGATACAATCTTTCATTCAATTTTTGGTTTCTGTGTCAGTTTTGCAGTCATCGACTGGGAGTGACAGGGAAAGAGTGAAAACAGAGAATAACCGAAAAAATGATTTTTACTATATTTAAGCAGGTTTAGTTCGCCGATAATCTGTAATTGGTGCTGATGTTCACGTTCAATAAAAGGAAAATTTTAAATCATAATTAAAATGTCATTTAATGTTTTTAAGCTTATGTTTATCAAACAACTTTGTTCGTTAAATTAATGATTTTTTTTGGTCTTTTTGTATTGTTTTTTTGTAAAATTCTTACAAATTTGGAGAGCTCCCAGAAATCAAAATGCACTTAAAAAGTTAAATGAAAACTTAGACAAGCAAATAGCTTCCGAAATCTATATTTTTCAGAATATAAGCCACAACTTTTTTTTCTCATGATTTGAGCCTTGAGGCTTATTGTCTAGTGCGGCTTATGTACAGATTAGCTTTTTTTTTTTTTTTTTTGCAAGCCTCCAGGTGAGTAAAACGAATAATCTATGTATTTATCTGTCATTTTGTGGAGCGAGAGTTAAGAGTGTTAAAATATCACTGATCTATAAATAGCAGGCATTCAAAGTGATCGTGAATCTTATAGCACTGCCTCAAACAAAACTGCCTATGCATTTGAGCTTTTGTCGACTGGCTAAGCTTTGCTGATCTTTGTTTTGATTTGAAACGCAAACAAAAGGTGCGGAGTGCTCCCAGTGTCAGCGGTAATAACTGGGTTCACTGCATGTATTTTCGTAGCTGTCAATCGCCAGCCCGGTAAAAAGGATTTTTGACATCTGCCGTCGTCATCGGCAATGAATAAGTTCATTGTAAACTTTTACTTTACTACTGCATCAACGGGGGTCAGTAATGGACTAATTCACCCGCCTCCCAAATAAGACCTTGAGGACATTCCACTGTATTACACACATCAACATCACAGATGTGTGTATAAGTGCTACGTGTTGCTCTTATTCCGGTAGGCCTCACCGCCGCCGTGCTGGAAGCCTGTGAAAGGCACGTCAAACAAACAGCCGTTCTCTTCACGCAACACTTAGGAACGTACACAAATGTGTCAGCGCTTTAGTCTGTTCTGCCAGCCCCATTAAAAATGGAGCCCATCAGCTGGCCAAAGTCACCGCCGTGTATTCCTCCCTTTAATCACCGTCTATTACCACGACAAACGGCTCTAACGAGAAACCGCCGAGCGGAAAACAGCGTTGTCATCGCCCGCCCAAAGTCGCACAAATCAAACCAATCGCAGATGAGATTGTGTGCGACTTGGGCGCGTGTGCGTGCAAACGCGCTTTGCATCAACTTCTGACTTGAACTCGCAACAAATGTGATTCTGGGAAAAACCGCCGTGCCACCAAACTCTTACCAGAAGTACAGCTGTGGGGAAGGCTTTTAAAACCTCCTTTTATCCTCTTTGCCCCATCCTCGCTCTTGCTACTAGACGCCCCGTTCTCCCAGGTTGTGGTTATTGCATCATCGTTCAAGCAAGGAAAAAAAAAACAAATAAATAAAAAATAAGACCCGGCCTGTGAAGCGTAATGAACCGTTTAACCTTTTGCCAAATTTCAGATTTCAAACACAAAGATAGAATATTTTTGTCAAGAATCTTCAAAAGATCTGAGACTGGGATGGAGATTTATCTTCCAACAGGACAATGATCCGAAATATAAAATCAAATTTACAAATAAACGTATCCGGATGTTAGAATGGCAAGGTCAATGTTCAGCCCTGAATCCAATGCTCTCCATTCAACATCACTAAGCTTGAATTTTAGTCTATCTATGAGCAAAACTGCAAGAGACATACCTCAAGCGATTTACCGCTGTAATTGCAGTAAAAGGTGGCACTACAAAGTATTAACACAAGGGGGGCAAATACCGTAATCCCTCAAATATAAGACACACTTTTTTTTCATCTCTAAATACGAAGGTCATGAGTACATTCTAAAGGTAACTTAAAGATTTTTTTTTTTTTTGATTCGACACCATTTGAGAAAGATTGATCCGTCAGCCACATAAGCCGAGTTTTGACGCACAGATGTGTATTTTTTTACTTGGCCGTACTCTTACTTATAATAATTACCATAAGTGGACGAGCTAGAAGGCCGAAGTCAGTTGGCTGTCAGCAGCTAACGGCAGCACGTGCTCGCTGAGGTTGTTGCGGAAGTCTTTTCAATAAAAGAAGTGAACTGACTGAACCAATGTGCGAGTCCGTCCTTATTCACACACAGGAATATCACTCTAAAAGAGAAGATCATGTAAAGGTTTTGATGTCTCTAGCTGATTTAACGAAGAGTGGTACTGGTTAGAGAAGATGGAAAGGTATTACATTTGACTCGTTTATTAAATGGATGAGATAAGACGAGATTTATTCAGTTTTGCTATGGTTTTTACAAACTTTTGGTACATCCTATACACGGTGAAATAGAAAATGCCAGAATTTGACAATAAAATCAAGGGTGCGTCTTCTATGCAGGTGCATCTCATATTTTGGGGATTATGGTAATCATTGCACCCTTCACTTTTCAGTTTTTTAGTTGTTAAAACGTTTATAATTAAATTGTGTCCCACATGTTGTTGACTGTTGACAAAAAAATAAGAAATTTTACATCGTTATGTTTGAAGCCTGTGATGGGGCAAAATGTCGAAAAGTTCAAGGGGGCCAAATACTTTTGCAAGGCACTATACGGATGTGTGTGCATTTACGAGTGAGCTCCAGTGATGCTAAACGGTGCCACCGGGCTAATTGAAGTCTAATTAAAGCCTGCTGGTCCGAGCAATAAAGCTGTCTGCTACCTTTTCATTTCCGACCGGCACACAGGCAAACGCCCGCTCGAGCGTGACACACACGGGAGGGGAGAGGCCGCGCGTCGTAAAAAATACTCCCTACTGCGAAAAAAAAGTGCCGCGTTGGGCCTCCTAACATCTTACCTTGGCAAAGCGGCACAGGCGAAGGGCGTCTTCCCAACGTGCTGAGCTGCTGTATTCGTGAAGGAGCACGGCGTACGGCGGCACGTTGGTGTACAGCAAGGAACCGTCCCGTTGGCGCAAGCGCACCTTAGTGTCCACGTAGCTCAGGATATGGGGTGCGTGGCTGAACTCGCTTGGATGTCAGACAAACAAATATGTCAACACATATGTATGTCTACAAATACAGTATTGAAAACTGTTAGAAAACAAATCAGCAATATGCTAATGTGCAGGTGGTGAAAGTGATGTTTGCATGAGTTGTAAATCCAGTTTGTGCCATTTTTCGCAAGGGTAAACCTTTAATAAATCCGACTATTCATGTTTTCATGATATTTTCCATGACATTTGCTGAAGGTATCAGCAAATCGAAAAAAAACGGTTTTCAAAGAGTTGACAGAAGCAGTACGTTTTGTTTTCACCTTAAGAGCAAATGAATTGGAACATGGAGCAAAATACTGCTCAAATGTGTTATAGGGTCTTTCTTCCGTTTCTTGTTACATTTTATACAGTTGCATGTTGTCATTTGTGATGCCATTTTCCAGAATAAATGCCATCTAAAAGTGTCCTTGTTGGTAAAACTATTGCTAGAAAAACCCATCGGACAGCTGACACATAGTGAAACCAAATAACCCTCATTGACTCTTATAACATATTTTTGAGTTAGCGATAGCATCAGTGCTCATGTGACAGAATTGTGTCAGAACATGTCATAACAACTCTTAGGTATTCAATGAGAGCGTTATTCTTCATTGCAACGTCAACTGAAAAACAAATACGAGCAAAGTTTAAGTCTTACCTGCCATCCTTTGTGTATAGTGTTTTTGGAAGCAGCTCCTTGTCGATGAAGACGGCACTGGGGTAGTACCACACTGTGAACTGGTTGTCTTGGACACCGCACAGGATGTTTGCCACACTGTTCCAGGCCATGCTGTGAATCATGCTTCCTACCACACACATATAACAGCCTTGTTAGTTGACAGCACACACATAAAAAATAAATAAACAAAAAAGGAAAGGCACGTTCGGGCGAACTGTTTACCAATTTTGCAGATTTTGGGCTCGCGCCCGAGGTGCCGCACGGAAGTGAGGTAAAGGTCCCGGTTCTTGTCGATCAAAGCGATCTTCCTTTCGGTGGACGGGCCGCACTGATCCAGAGCTATTTCCACCACCTCTAGCTGGATGCGGAGAGAAAAAACACACACGCTTACGGAAAAGACGTGAGTGACAGAAGGAAGACATCGGTTTGCGCTGTGACCTCAAGGTCTTCTTGCAGAGCGCGCGCCGGTTTAAATAAATAAATATATGCTAGTTTATATTCTATTACAATGAGTGTCAAAGTATGGAACGAGCGGTAGTGGTACACTCGCACCCGCTAGTGGTTGGCCCAAAAAATAATGAAGCACAATTCAGTTGTATTTAACTTGTACGTCCAATAGATATGCATTTACATTTTTTTCCCAAGTGTTTGGCTGAAGAAGGATCTAATGTGTGGAAAAAAAAAAAAGGAACTATTGTAATTGTTTACATACCTAATCAATTTGTGATGGATTATAATTAAGTGCTAAAGTAATCAATCACTGGTTCTAAAGTCATAAATTACTTTAGAATCTGCAGGACTAAAGTAAGTAATAAAACGTTCTTTAGTACCTAAAAACTTCAATTACTTTTGTGCCTAAGTATCCAAACTCATTGATTGTTTACTAGCAGCAATTTGTAGCCAAACATTTGAAGAAGAAAATAAAAAAATAAAAAAATAAATATTAAGTACCTGAGATTGAATGTCTAGACTGTTAAACGTAAAACTATGTCTTTTGGGATTGAATGAGTTAGGATTGTTTTATTTATTTATTTTTTTTATTAGTACATTTTAATATAATCTTTACTTATGCAGTTTTATTTCTCTTGGTTTTAAAAGTTATAAACTTCAAAATGCATTTTACAATGAATTATAGTAATTTACAGGTTTTATGATGGAAAAGAAACAAAAACATTTGTCTTAACTGTTGGTCCTTACAGTTAAACAGCAGTTATTTTGGATTTGCGAGCCAGATCTCTCAAGTGGATTACTCCATCTAGAATGCAAGTTCTGTCATTGTAACTGCTGTAGTAGGCATTTTGAATACATAGCGGCTGGCCGAAGGGAGCTGTAAAATCTAAAATTGACAAACCATATCGGCACGATTCACGAGATGGCCAGACACACTATTTTTGTTGTGCCACTCCCGCCGGAAAATATGCTACTTCACGCTCGACTGGGATACGCATGGTTGCAATGGCGGGCGAAATAGAAGATGAATGGATAGATGGTAAGTGATAAAAATTCCCACAACCCAGGGAAAGATGTCTTTCTTATAAAATTACACCAGGTACTAAACATGAAAGAGCAAGATTTTTATGCATTACTCAGGGAAGAAAAAGTATTTTCAGAATTCCGACAATTTGACTCACCTGTGGTGAAATCCTTGTGATTTTTTTTTCTTCTCTAAATACAACATTCTGATAAATATTGCATTTGTGGAGTATGCTTTACGCAGCAAAATCCCATCTATTTTTATCATCTCAAGGACGGCAATGTTACCACTTTTTATCGACTAAAAATGGCATCGCAGTTGCTGAGGAATCAGGTAACACACGCTTATTTTTCGAGTTTGGTTTATGCAACATAAAAACCATACATTAGAAAGCTCAGTCATGATTGGTTGTTAGCTACTGTAAAATCATTTTCAGGTGACTGCCGGGGACAAAATGGCTGCACCCCGAGGGGGGAAAAAACTTTTTTTTTTGAAGTCTATATAAATGACGCAATCAAATCCAAGTGTTTTTATCCAGCTGGGGAGAAGCCATTTTGTCTGCGGCAGTTGCCTGAGAATGACACTACTGTTGCTCAGGGACCAACCAATCGCAGCTCACCTGTTTTCTGTGTTTAGTCATGTAACACGCACGAGCTGAGTTGTGATTGGTCGTTTCCTGAGAAACCGTTCAGTCATTTTCAGTCAACGGCACGAGGCAAAATGACCACCCCCGAGTCCACGAATTCTATATCAAACATAAAATTGTGTTCAGACTACAGAGGTTGCATAGAATGTATTATTCTAGTTGACTTCCCCTTTAAATAATTTTGTGTGCTATAAAGTCAATTTGTAGTATAGTATGCGAAAGAAAACAGATAATAAAAAATATAAAAATATTAAATAATCTGTTTGAGGCAGGCATGGGGCCATATGCAGACCGTCAAGCTTTTCAATCCGGCCCACCGAACTCGAACATTATCAGTCAGGAGGAGAATATAATAATGTTAATATCCTGAAGGACAGTGGACATATCAGTGCTTTAAAATATTCTGTCAGCATTAAAAAAAAGCTTTATTTGTTCATTTAATTTTCCATTGTTGTAAGCGTGATTTTAATAAATAGATACATGGGACGTGAATAACACTATTGTAATGCTTTTGTTAACTTTCTATTGCTATATCCCACATTTTTTTCCCTATCATGGGGTAGATTATCAAAACTCCATCCATCTAGTCCTGGTTTGGTCCTTTAGCCTAATTTTAGAGCCCTTTGTGACCCCCAAGTCAAAGTTTGCACCACCCCCGGTTTAAGGTGTACTCCTTTATTTTGAGCACCGCGAGATTGCATTTCTTCTGTTCATACTAACAAAAATAAACTCAAGCGCAACAAGTCCCTCCCGCCAATGAATTTGCTTACCTTGTGAGTCAAAGACTTTCCGTCACCGAGAGGTTTGCCGGTCAAGGCGTCAAACAGAAGAATGACTAGTGAGCATAAAAATAAATAAATAAATAATTAGTGCCAATGAGCATTCAAGTGTGTACAATCACATTCGAGACATCCGAAGTCTCACCTTTTTCATCGCTCTTGTCACGGATGGCGACGGTGTCGTTACTGAGCGAGACGCATTGAGCGTTTAGCACGTCGGCCCTCATACCGGGAAATTTAGGAGAGGAGATGAGTCGGCCCTCGTAAGAGAATATATACAAGCCTGCCCCGTCCACCAGAAGAGCATGTCTGAATGGCAGCGAGAGAAGGGAGTTTGCGGGGAATGTAAGAGGATACCGCGAGTAGACTTTTATACGGATGCGGTGCGGCTGTTCATCTAATAAACCAGATGGTCATTAGGTAGAGGATTTTTATGCACGTTAAAAACAACATCGACTTACTCGGCGTGGACGCTGGAGGATCGGCTGTGATTATTGAATGACAAGTAATCTATTTAGCAGTATGATGAGTGTCAGAGACACTGCACTAGAGCTACTCCATTTTAATCTGATTTTCCCCCAGCGGTTACGCTATCAGACTTATTATATGACATATTTTGGATAAGCTATAGCGCAGCTCCCGCGCATATGTGTGTCCATGTGTGTGTGTGCGTGGTAGGAATGAAGCCGGAGAGAGGCTGTGAGGCGATCCAATGACCGTCTCCCGCTCTCCTGTTCCACTCCTTGCCGGGATTAAGCGTGCGGCTCACCTCTCCGCTTGCAGAATGAGGCTGACTGTTCCTTCCTTCAGGTCAAATATGAGGGGAGTGTTCCAGTTCCGTGTGCTGGTACAAACAGAACACACAAATATGCGTTCCTATCATTCTTTGCAAAAGCAGACATTCAAGTGAAAACGGACACAGAAAAGAAGGTCGAGAATGGAAGCGGATGAGTGAGTAGAAGTGTTTGATATTTCGTGCCATGTGACCATTTTGTGGTGCAAAATAAGCTTGAGGACCGCTGAACTGTGCAGAAACTACAGTGCTTTTTTTCTTATGTTAAAAAGAATATGCACCGTAAATTTTAGATTATAACCCGCTACTTTTTTCTTAACATTTGAACCCTGCTGTACCATCTTTCTGCATCGCAGAATGCACCCATACATTTGGCCTTCATTTTGGATAAAAAAAAGTGTGTCTTATATTTGGGGAATCACAGTATGTTTTCCACAACACGGGGGGAGTTTGGAAAAAACATCCAGGATGAAAAAAAAGTGCTTTTTTTTCCCTTTACTCTTTCAGTGCCAAGCATTATCTGAAAAGGCGACCCCTTGATTTCGAGCATTTTGACGCAACGTTCAAGGCCGACAGAATATTTTATTGTACGACTATGTAGACATCGGTGGTACTGTATGAAAGATCGGATTCCATTCTTAGAAAAAGAAAGTAAGATTCTACATTATTCCAGTCTTTATTTATCACTATTTGAAAACAGGTCATTTGAGTGACACCAAGCTATTTCAAACAACACACTTTGACACAAGTCAGTAGCATCTCAACAGTCCTTCCCTGGAAAGTACTGAAAGAATGAATATATGCATTTGCGGGCATGCCTCAACTTTGGGCATCAGTCGTAGCTTTGCAGTCATTAGAATGAAATTAACTATCCAAATACTATCCACATCTTTTAATCAAGCGAATACAAACTGGCGAATACGATATAATCACTTTTATGTACTTTTCAAGCAACGTGCTTTGACTTCCTTTTTAAGTGAAACAGCTTTGAGGATGAGGAGCGGCATTTTGGTTTGGCGGCGCATCATGTATGAAATGATGTCCATATAAGGCGGCTTATGTTAACTCTCAAAGCGGAGTAACATTATATTCCAGAGGAAATGGGTGAAAAATGACGGCTGAGGGAATAGAGGATGCGCCGAGTGAGTGAAGTGCTCACTTATAGATGTAGCACTGAAGGGATGTGGCGACTACCAGGTGCCCAAAAGCCAGCGAGGCTTTGATGACGCGATCTCTGAACTCCAACACGTCCACCGCATCGTTCATCACATTCCTCACCTGTGGAAAAAAATATATCGAATGGCACATGAAAGATTGGCGCAGCGCACGTAAAATATTTTATTTACATACACGGGAAGCAGTCTATCATATATCCAAGCATATGTAGGCTAACTGTGGTCAGAGAAAGACATTTTTACCTGCTCGGAATGTGTGCACGCATGTACTGATGTGCTGCCGTAGATAAATACTTCCCTAGCAGCTCCCTCTGTGAATGAATGAAAGGGCCTTTTCCAGCGCCAGGTGAAAGGTGGGGTTATTTTTACAGCTTTACAAATCTTCCTCTTCTGCCTCCCCCCAGCGAGCCAAATTTACAAGCAAGAATTAAAAAAACAACAACAGCTGACCGCAAGGTGGTAAATTTAGCTGGCTGATTCACAAACCACTGGCAGATGTGCACGTTTCAAGCGGCCTGTGAGGAGGAAAGGAGGAGGAGGGAGACAGAAAAAGTGCCTGCCAGGCTGAAAATAAGTGGCCGATGACCCGCGTTTGTTTGGTTTACACAAACTGCACTCAGTAAAGATGCCCGGTCTTGTTTTTTTCTAGGTGTGTGTCCCTTTCTATGGACATTTGGGCGTGTTAAGTGCGTGTAAATGCTACTTTGTGGTAAAGCTTGACTTTAAACAGTATAAAATAGTAGAGCAAAGGGAGGCAGCTAGACAGGGTAGCCATTGTCATTGCAAGGCTCCTTGGCAAACAGGCAGGGGCCAACTATAATATATGGCTGCAAGTAGCCAGTTTTTTTGCATACGTATGCAAGTGAAGCACGCATACCCAACATTAGGTACACAAGCACATTGTAATGGCAAGCCGTACATAAGCGAAATAAAAAAATATTCATCAAGATGATAATGCTCAATTGTGACAGATATAACGCGACGGCATTTTGGGGTGACAACAATTCAATTGTTTTCACAACAGTGTAGGAAAACGGAAAGAAAGATGTTCTCAGTTTTTCTCAATAGTGGGGCGCAGACAACCCTATGAAAAAGGCTTTGTATTTGCCATGTGAAAAGTAATTGCAATCAAATAAGAATTGGCATACATGGTCTGCACGATTATGTAAACGGTAAATGGACTTTCACTTATATAGCGCTTTTCTACCTTGGGTACTCGAAGCGCTCTGCGCTAAATAGTCATTTACCTACTGATGACGCAGCATCAGGAGCAACTAGGAGTTCGGTGTCTCGCTCGAGGACACTTCGACATGGTCTTGATGGTCAGGGGACCGAACCCACAGCCTCTCAGCTGGGAGACGACCACTCTACCACCAAGCATATTACTGTCATCCATACCATGACTTGGAAGGAAACGCCTTAAGCTGACTAGTGTTTTTTTTTTTTTTATACCAGTATTTGTGGCATTTGAGTATAACTTTACTACAATAAACTACGACGTACAGTATACAGATTGCATGTACATATAAGTTTGTCCCACACTGTAGAAATGGAGCTCATAAAGAGAGGATATTAATTTCCCAATAGGTAAATAAAATTGAGATGGATAACGTGTTTGATTCAAGAATGATTTATTTTTTCTCTGATTTCTGTCATTTTCTATGAAAGCACACTTATTCCTAGGGCTATCCCGATACAGACAGATCATGTTTTTCTGGCTCCTCTGGAAATTGCTTCACTAATGAAAATGTGCATCTGTATGAAAGATAATGAAATAAAGGCATACAGCGTTTTGAAAAGAAGTCACTACAGCACAATTTAGAAATCTACTGTTACTGTCACGGTAAATTATATTTGCTTACAGTTGCAGGAATACATTGTTTAATGTTCTACTGCATTTCAAGCCCTATAAGGCGCACCTTCAATGAACAGTCTTTTTTAAAACGGTTTTCACATATAAGGTGCAGCGCATTGTAAGGCGCATAGAATAGATGCTACAACTGAGGCTGAGGTTGCATTATGCATCCACTAGATGGAGCTACGCTAAAGGCAATGTCAACAAAACAATCAGGTAAGTTAGTCAAACTTTAAAAATAGAATATAAGTATTGTCTCAACTCTGTTCACTCCCAAAATGAATAAACGGCTTATTTTATAAGATCACTGCCAAGAAAAATCAAGAGTTTAAACAAATATAATTATGATTCATTTAAATATTCAACTTCATATTTTCTGTCATATTGCAACCAAAAAACTTAAAATATATTGTTTTGTTGATTTTAAAAATATTTCTAGATTTAAGCATAATGTATATAACGTGTCAAAATTTCAAACAGGATGTTATACCTGCAGAAATCTTGTTAAAATCTTTCTTACACACTTAAGTGCCTTCAAATACTCCCATTCAAGAACCACAGGTATTAAGTCCCATAAAACTATTCCTCTCTTAAGTCAACCATATTACTGAAGGAAATAAATTAAGGAAATAACTTGTGTTTTTGCCTTTACATTTTACAATATATTTTGTCGCACATGAATCTGACTTTTACGTCATCCATCATATAGTGGGGCGGGCCCCCTTGGAGGGGCGTGAGGCAATGGCAGGGGGAGTGCGGATGACCGCAGGAAAAAGACTTTGTTTTTGCCTCGTGGAGTCTAATTGCAATAAAATAAGGATTGGCATCTTTTTATTTTTGTGTAACGCATTTTGATGCACTTTTTTTTTTTTTGGTCATAGTTCAACCTCTAAACCTGTAAACACTGCAAAAAGTAGTTAACAATTGTTGAAATTTGATTTATATTGCTGCGGCGCTATAAAGCAAGGGCGGTGTCTGTTGGCATACAAATGGATACAACAATTCTGCACTCTACTCTTTTGTTCAACCTTGGAAAAGGCCTGTGCTTATTATCAATGTCAATGAGGAGGTTTTAATATAGCTGTTGCGTTGAATCTCATTAGATTAGTCAGCCGGACCGAATGAGGTGTCCGTTGAGCGTACACGTTTCTCTACCTGCATGCTTTTCCTCTTTGTAAGCGTGATCATAAAGTTGTTCCACTCCCAGTGCTGCTCCACCACATTGGCAAAGATGACATGGCCGTTCCCACAAGCCCCAGCCACCTGCGTGCCGTCAGCAGACCAAGCCAGGCTGAACACGCTGCCCGTGTTGGGTTTCTCCAAAGCGTAGGACCACTGCAAGGAGAGGAGGAATATCATCATTAACAATGATGACCGCAAACGTGCGTCTCTTTTGGGAGCCCTTGGAAGCAAATCGACGTTTATAGAGGAGGTGTGCGCCGTATGAGCGAGAGCAGATACCCGTGCGCATAATGTAAACTCTGCTGGAAAGAAGTCCCAGTCAGTCAATCAGCGAGCCGTGATGAACTGTGAGACATTGAAGGAGCGCTCGGCCCTGCCAAGTCCAGCAGTTGCGCTCGTAAACATACGCTCTGCTATCCTCATCTATCACACATGCAGGGTGCAGGCAGAAAGGCAGGAACAGTGGGCTGACTGACAAATCCTTGTTTTGTTTTTTTCAAATAGGAAATGATTTAGTGGAGAAGCCTAAGGGAAGAGCAGCTCGATATAGGTGTCACATGTCAGAAATATTAACATCCTTTAAATATCCAATACGAAGCTCGCTTTCCTTGAGACAGCGCTTTGATCAATCAGTTGATGAAAACTAAACAAATGTTAGGGCTGCCGAGCAGAAAGCACGAGCTGCGGACGAGGTATCGATCAGCATTTATGTTGATGTTTTGTCCAAAACACAAACATAATTGATCATACTAACCAGGTAAAGATGGACAAGTATATTGGAGCATGTAAACATAAACCTAAGGAGAACAAGGAAAGTCATAGCTATGTATAAGGCACAAAACCAGGGGTTGGGGGCGCTATAGCGCTGTCGGAAATCCGTGTAGCCCCAGCGTTGGGTTTACATTTGTGATTACTTTGATAACGTTAAAAAACATGAAAACATCTAGTCCATTAAAAAAAAAAAAATAATCATATGCACCTTCACTAGTCTAAAGGCGTTTTTCTCATTAATATTTTGAACTATACAAAACCATTATAATTACAATTTTTGAGATGCATTTTAATAGGATGAATTGCATTGATTTTCCTGCAATTTTTGCAACATTCCGTTGAGCAGGGTCAAACTATGTCAGCAAACAGAAAATTCTTTGTTGACTTGTGTTTCACCTCAAGACAGTAGGTGGCGGTATAGTCCAGTTAACGGCTATGTCTTAAAGTGTTATCATTACGTCACAGACCACAAAGATAGACCATACCATTTGTCAAGTTTTTGTGGGTGTAATTCAATTCTTCCTACATATGTATGGATAGAACTGATGCCACTGAACAATTTGAATGGTTGAAGAAAAAAAAATATTCATAAATAACATTTTTATTATTATTATTTTATGACTATTGTATATTTTTCGGCTTTTTAAAGCATTTACAAAACAAGGGGAACAAATGATATGTTTATAGTTTGCAAAATGTGTGCACAAGGGTTAAACAAGGTTGTCAATTGAGGTAAAACAAATGAATGTTTTTCTTTGCTTTCCAATGCTAGATCCACATGCTAAATCCAATGCTAGCATGCGCAGCTTTCTGTGTACAATACGCCTTTATTCGCGCTCTGTGTGGTCGCTGACTGACGACAGTTGTGCCAGGGTTTCCTCACCTGTCCAACAAGCAGACACCTTGAAAACTTCAACCGCTAAGGAGCAAAAGCCCTCCTAGTAGCCTAAACGTAACTCTTTTCTTGCAACGGAGGGCGGACAAGTGCGGCTCAGCGGGCCAAGAGTGGAGAAAAGAACCTCAGTGTGTTCGCCGTCTGATATGCACGCAGCTGCGGGACGTGAGGAGTGGCCTTATTTCCTGTACGTTGCCTTTTGACGGGGCTAAAAGGTAACAGTCATAGCTGCTTTGATCTCCTCTGGTCTGCCTATTCCTCAGCTGGTTGCCCTTCCCATGTAGTTAATGTCATATTGGAACCAAAAATAGTTGCTCCAAAAATAAGAACTGCGCTTGCAATGTGGACAAGAGAGAGTTTGTGAAACTTAAATGAAATAGTGTTGTAATTGCGCTGCCCTCCCCTTTTCCCCCCACGGCCTACAACTCCTGCCCTGCTCACTCATCACAGCAGGGGCTATTTTCCTTCTTCATATTTTTGTGACGTTCACAACATGAGCGGGGTTGTGCTCGGGTTGGGGCCGGCTCGGGCAATAATGAGGAACGTCATTTATTCTGCAGCTAACGTCTTGAGATGGCCCACTCTGTGTTAAAACACCCAAGGGGGAAAGGGGAAGGGATGTCTTGATGGATGCAGCTGAATGAGTCCACCAGATTGTAATGAAGCAGGACATGTGATACCTGCCAAAAAGGAGCGCTGCTGGATTCACGCTTACCTAATGCTTTTAACACATTGAGCCGTTTTACTCCTCACATTGAGCCGTTTTACTCCTCTAAGAGTCAGCCAACACGCCGGCATATGAGTGAGTGTGCGTGTAAAAAGAGAAGAGGGGTTGTCTTATGTGTGTATAATATTTATGTGCATACGTGACTATCTGTGAAGAGTAGATTTGGCCAACTGAAGTATTGAGATTAAATAAAGGTGAAAAAATGAGACTTACTTGGGGAAAAAAAAAAGTGAGGTGTATTCACAAACCAATTTCACAATTTTGCCACTTGCTGTCGAAATAAAGTGGCAAAACAGCCACCGCCTGAGATGGATAGAAACAACTGGATTTTTCTGCTTAAAGGGACACTGTGTAAGCTTTAGACCGTTTTTCATTACAGACATTTACCATTGTCCGTAGCTATCACTGACCTGGCAGCCTGATGGCTGCACCCGAAATAATGAATTATTTCTGTTTTATGTATGATATTTATCTAGTCTAAAATTTTGAAAAACCTTATATTTTGAAAACTGGATTTTCTTGGGTTTGTTTTGGTGACGAGCGCCAAAATTTCACTCACAAAGAAGTTAAATAAGTAAAAAACAGGCGTCTTTGTGTAGGGGGAAAAGGCCCAGTTGAGAGACAGGTGACGAGCCTACAACTTCAAAAAATAAGAAAGTTTTTAACAGGCATTACCAGGAGTCCTACTCGAAATAATGACTTCTCACAGTAAGGACTTTGAGCACTACTTCGTCCAAACAGGCAGTAGCCTCAAAAGTATTTTCGAGACTCCCGACATCCCACCTCTGTGAAGAGTGAAACAGGCTGAGGTCTTCCAATAGTTTGCCGTTAATGGTTAGTTCACATTTTATGTGCGCTTTATATCTCCTCCCCCAGTCCAAGATTAAAATCTCAATCGTTGACCGGCCTATGGTGATAAAAAGCTTGGGGACCCCTGGCGTAGCAGGATGTGTGTAATGAAAAGGCGGGATTTCAACAATGTCTGGCTTTGTGTGACACGACAAGGGATAACTCAATATTACAGAAATATGGTAGAGCCCTGAGGAGAGCGCAGAAGGCTGCAGAGGACGACTGACACGTCCATCCCATCTAATTGCGAGATTGATAGACAAGGTCATAATATTGCTCTCCAACTTGGTCCCAATGCAAATGGACTGTAACATATACAGCTGTGTGTCCTCAAATTCAGTGAAAAAAATATAATGTAAATGATAAAACTATCAATATTTCTCCTTAATATCAATTATTTATCTACAATTCGGTCATTTTTTTAAATAATTACAAAGCATTGAATTATAGGATGTTTCATTATATATATATATATATATATATATATATATATATATATATATATATATATATATATAATGTTGGGCGGGGGAGTCCCTTTTGCTGGTCACCGAACCCCTCGTGTTTCCATAATGGGCAGCTTTGTGGCCAGAGAAGGTGACAGACATGACGTGTAGTCCAGCCATGAGGAGAGAGCCAAGGCGGGGGACCCCTCAAACTCACAATGAGCTCATAGACATAGAGAACGTATATAAAGCGTCGCATGTAGACAAACATACACACACACACACACACACACACACAAGTGTTTGTGCCGAGGCAGAAGACTACGTCTTGTAGTCCTGCACTTGAGATTGAGACTAGAGCAGGGGGAAAAAAAAAAAAAAAACGCCCACGCATACATCCAGTGTGTTGACACATGTGTGTTAATGTGACTCAGACCCACATACGTTAGTCGCATGAAGGTGAGAAACCCTGGAGTGCTGAGCTGGAAAAATGAACCTCTTGGATGCAGCATGAGCACATTTCTTCATTAGCCATATTTGATAGGGGATCAGTCGTTTCTACGAACTTGAGATAGAGAGCACGGGTGTCAAACATAAGGCCAGGGGGCCAGATATGGTCTGCCTCATCATTTTATGTGGCCCGCAAAAATCAAGCAAGGCAACTTCCATGATTGCTTAAATCTAAGACTGGTGCATATCATTCTGTATGATGCTGAGACCACAATAAATACCTATTCATGGGTTGAGTAAAACTTGCTTAAATGCTGCTATTAACTAGTTAGCAACTACTGTTAATGCATCCCTCAAAACCTCAAATTCATGATTGAACTCAATTTCAAATGGTCAATTTTATAATTGTATAGGAGAGAATTGTTTAGAGAGAAGTGTTTTGTCCCCCAAAGAAATTGTAAGCATGACAAGCCTATTATGGCGTGTTTATGACCTTTTTAACTGGAAAAGATTAACAAAGTTGTTTTGTGTTTTTTGTGCCACTCAACTACTGTCCTAGCAACAGTGTGGATAACACAGAGATCATTTTGACAATGTTGTCATCTTACAGGTATATACGTACTTAAAAACGAACAAACAAAAAACACAACCAAACGATTTTTTTTTTGACCAGATTCTTATAACAGTACCAAGATTATTGTAAGGTGCTGTATTTCCACTGTTAACACAGGCAGGAGTCATGAGACTCTGCCTTTTCTCCATTGTTGGACGACAGCCATACCCAAAAGAACGCGGTCTGTTTAAAGAGCCCCCAAAGATGGAACGTGCATAGAATCAGTATTTACAATTTTTATTCCAGACATCAACATTATTGGATTAAGGCATCAACAATTTATCAAACAATTCTTTGACTCTTCCCCAGTCTAAAAGACAAAATGTCCAAAGTTTGGGATGTTTTCAGACTTAAAAAGGAAGATAAAGTTCAATGTGTACTACAAGAGCACGTCTCTAATAAGGTAACACTAAGTAACACGACAATGTTGGACGCAGACATTATGTTTTATGCAAATGAAAAGAACATATTGTAATGTCCTCACCAGGAGTCCAAGAAAGACACAATAACTTTATCAAAACGAATGATAAGAAAACAAGCGCGTGATGCGCACAATTGAGCTGACAAAGGCCAAAATTAACAGAGCGTTTAATACGCAGACTACTTTACTCTCATTCGCTGACACCCGCGTCACTCACTCGGCCAGGCCCCGCCTTTTAAAGGTGCGGTGTGTAAATCATAAAAAAGACATACATTATTTTCTTTATAATTTTAGATCAAATTAGTTGCTCTTATTTCTGTTTCGTCCCTTTGACACGGTGAAAAACTGTTATGGCCTGTATAGGTCCAAAGGGGGAGGGGATGGCCTGGGCTGAGATCAGGCCGGGAAGGGGTTAATGACACGTCTTCGCTAATAGCTCCCAGTGGAGCTATATGCAGTTTGAGACTAATTATGTTTTAGGCATTAAATATGTCTGTCAGCAAGCACTCACCACTTCCCCGTGCACTGACGCACACAACAAAATGCTAATCGGACGAAAGGTCAAGAGACCTCCCCGCCTTTGATTTTCTTGATGCCCTTCATCTCTGCCACTGCTGTCACGCTGAAGAAAATAGTTTGAACTGCTATTAGTGTTAATGGGTCAGCTCCTCTAATTCTGCTTTGAGTACATGTCCATCTAGCTTGACTCTAACCTGAAGAACTGTTAAGTGTTTTAACGTGATAAAACTGGGTGTGGATTTTGTCTTTTTGACCTTCTTTGGTCAATAAATAAATGACTGCTGATTGCTCCCTTAAAACTCCTGAGGATGAAAAATTCAAATGAGCATATGTTGTTATTAATCAAGATTCTTGTATTATTCAAAGCTCCTGAAGAGCTGACTGACAACATTATGATGCACAAACACCAGTAGATGGCATCGATGTTCCATTTTAGATATAAGATCATCGGCAACACATGAAGTCAAAATGCTCTAAAAAGGCGAGAATTGAATATAATAATCCTTTACTTTTACTTTACCCATTTACAGAAGTAAAAGGTTGATATGTCTATAATCAATTTGATCATTATTTTTCATGTAAAATCAATACTTCAAAAACCGGTGCACACAGGTTTATTCCTTACCACTCTTAATTGAATCAGCCGGAGACATCATAATATTAACACGAGCCTCTCCGTTTTGGTAATATTCCTGTGTGTGAAAAAGGATGGACTCGGATGTTGGTTCAGTCTGCTTACTTCTTTTATTGAAAATAATGCTGAAACAGCCTCAGCTGACATGAGCTGCTGTTAGTTGCAACAGGCATTGGCTGCTAAAAGCCAAATGACTTCCGCCTTCTAAGTTCGTCCTTTAACGTTAATTATTCTAAGAAAGAATACGGCTGATATAAAAATTTCCATCTGTGGGTCAAAACTATCTTTAAATAGCTTTTGCTTTATCCAGGACACATTTGAGGTAAATTTTGTATGATCCTCTATAATAACAACAAAAAAAAGGTCAGTAAAAACATGATTTACTTGTCAGAAATAAAATAAACAAACAAACATGGAAGAGAGGGATTTCTGGAAAGACCAAAGCACATCTAGGTTAAAGAAGAGCTACGTTACTTGTTAGCTGAGCGTTGCGCGACTGGGAGCCAAACTAGTTGGAGGGTTAACAGCCTTACATAAATCACAACAGCTGGACGACTCTCAGCGAAGCCAGCTGGCTTCACTTTGCCTGTGGGGCTGCGCGCACAGGACAGGACCTGGCAGCGCAGGTACAGAGCGTAAATCCTCGGCACACAATAAACACAACGCACATGTGCAAGTGTAATAGACACAAGACATATATACAAGTATCTGGCCATAAACAGACAGCGTGTATGAAAACACTGACACCTAGCTTCTCTTTAAGAACCAAACCGATTCTGTTTGGTGCAAGTGTGAGTTGGACAATTCATAAAAACATTTGTTTTGGGGAGGCTTGGAATGGGGTTTCATCAATCTTTTGGGGAATTATGGGGGCTTGTAAACGTCAGCTTGCTGTGACCCTTCTACTCAAAAAGGGGTTGACTCCAAGGATGAGAATCACCACTGACTATGTTCAGGACTGCGGAGACCTGTTCGTATTTAAACATCTGACAGGGAATGACCTTAGAGCCTTTTTGTCAAGTCCACTTCTAATTATTGCGTGAAAGGAAGTTTTGGGATAACATCTTTATTCTGTGGCTAGCTACTCAATACATACTTCAGTATAGTAATTGCTTCACATTAGCTCAAGGGCAAAAAAATGCAAACCACTTTTGATACTCAACTTGACTTTACATTAGACTTCAACTAAATCAACCAGAACTAATAACTTACTCCGGAGGTTGTTGTTTTTAAAACTTTCAGTTCCTGCAATTTGGAAGTGGAAGATTTTAAAGCACCCCATGCAAGAGATCGTGTTAGAAAAATTGGAAATTTTAGCACAGCGGTTCAAGAGAAAAAATAGAATAAAAGGAAAATAACAATGATGCCCAATAACACTTTTTTTTATATAAAAATGTTACTTAAAAAATTTGACTCAGTTTTGATTCAACATAATGGTAATCAGTTCGTTTCATAAAGGACTGAAGAAATCTGATATTTACTGTCAGGATGAAAATATAAGGATTAGTTTTTGTTTCTTTTAGGTGTCCAATGGATTACTGAATCATCATATATAACTGATTAATTAGATTATTGATTAGATGCCGATTAATCAATTCGGTTTTGTGATTTTGACCCGAGAATGGAATATTTCCATTTCCCCTTGGTAAAATTGTTAAACTCTTCTTAAGTCGTCTCGGAACAGATCATTTTCTGCCAAAAGACATTTCGCCGTTTTAGTTTTATATAAACAATGCAATCCTCATCGTGCTTGTAAACGTTTTTGGGGCTCCTACGGGTCTGTTTTCGCCCAAAACCTTTCAATTGGAGTGGGGGAGAAAATAAAGCTACGTGGGGTAGTACAGTTCTACATCTGTTCAAGTACTCAATATTCAGCACACAAAGTACTACACTTGCCATCTTCAGTGGCACACAACAACAACAAACCAAAGTCTCAAAGTAGAGGAGTAAGAAAGGGGGAGCTCTACAAATGTCCGGAGGATCGACCGGACGCTTGTGACTTTATAGTGGCGCAAGTTGGGAGCTTTGCAAAGGAAAGAGGGGGAGGGGCGCAAGCTAGAGAATAGATGGAGCAGGAGAGAGAAAGCACAAGGGAGTGAGTAAGAGAGGTGGAGAGACAGATAGAAAGGGAGGGAGGGCGAGAGAGTAATGATCTGCACATGGTTTCATGCTGGAGCCTCAACATAGTAACCATAGACACATGCTGGGGCCTCCTGGGACTCATCAGCAAGACACAGCTGTGAGCTGGACAGCAGAATTCTATTAGCACCAACTATGCACACATGTGCTTACAATCTCCTCACACACACGCGCGTGCACGCACACACACACGATTTGGGTATTTGGTGATGTTTTGGCATGTCACAAAGGGTTAAAAACAAACCAGCCCCTTTCCCCAACTTTAACGCCAAGCTTATTAGGTTGAGAAAGTGTCGAGAAGGGACAAAGTAATCACTTGATCAGGTTAGCTCGGTTATATAAACATTGACTTCCAAATTGAATCGGTTCCTTTTCTACGCTCACATCTCAAATCGACTCTGTCCTCCGAAATTAATGTCGATGCAAAATATGCGTTCCAACGCCTCACGCAAATTTGGGATTGAAAAATATAGCAGTGTTGGTGTAAAATATTAATAATATAGCAATCACTAGTTACTTTGCATGATGGTATTCATATGCTACACACAGTCATGTGTTGATTGTGCAATCACTATTGTGTTTCACACAAATTGCAGCTTATTTCTTGGTGCGTTTTCAGGAAACAAGTACTGAACAAAGCCTAAAGAGTTACTAAATGTATTTAGCTATATTTCAGCAGTATAAAGTTATTATTTTGTTGACAATTCTATAAAATAATTTTTAATGTCTAATACTACCGAAAGTCATTTAATACCAGCCATTTTAATATTGTTATTTAGCTTTAACACTTGGGAAAAAAAAAAGGAACTTGAAAACGAAAATAAATAAATAAAAAGTACCTGGGATTGAATGTCTGGAATCTTAAGTAGTACTTTTGGAAACACTTTGTTTTTCTCCCACTTGCCGTCGACTGAAAATGACATCATGCACCCAAGGATCCAGTGACGACCAATCATGCCTGTTATCTGGGTTTGGTAATGTGATGATCACAAGATGAGCCATGATTGGTCAATACATGACCCTAGAGAGAATTGGATGATATTTTCAGTGAACGAGTGGAAAAACGTGTTAATTATCCTTGACAATTATTTTTTTTGTCAAATCAATTACAAACAAAATGTTAGCATTCAACTTAAAATGGCTAAATAAGTTTAGTATGCCTTTAATGTGCGCGGCAGACGATAGGCACAGCATTTTCCAGTCCTAATGGAAGTTGAGTGCCATTGTCTTTGTCAGGGAATATTTTCATGTTCAACTGGTTCAGTATGACAAATGTGGGCCAAACAACCCAGACACTGTCAGTGTCTATTTGGGTGTCAAGAAGTAAGACAAACACAGGAGGAGACCCCCCCCAGTTCTCAATACAGAGCTTAATGAACTCAGCCTTGGCGGCAAAGTTTGAACAGATATACAAGTTGCAAAAGTCCTTTTATCCGGCTGCAATGGTTACCCAGTGACACCCCCCCTTACACCTTTTCATTGCTTCTTTTTCTGCGAGTGTGACATGTTTGTTCAACAAGTGGTGCTTTGTGTTGGCCAAGAATGATGAATTTGCTGGTGGGGCTGAGAAAGTTGAGGGTTTTAAACAGTGGTGAAATATCCCCCCAGAAAGCCACAACATAGAAACAAAGGAGAAATCGACAACTTTTATAGTGCTTCGGCCAACTTTACAAGATGTAACTCCTTTCATCGTCAGTCTTTTTCACGATGCCCTCCGGTTTGGTTTGCAACAAGGTGTGACTCCCGAGAGGGGTAAAAGAAATACCGTCTCAACAAGTGCCTTTTGCAATCCATGGCTCCAGAGCAGCAAGTTGAAATAACCTTCATAAAATCAATAAGAAAAAAAAATGTGTTCCCTCATTTTTCGCAGTTAATGGGGAACGGAAAGGTCCAGCAATAAGTACTGTAATTCCCCAAAGACGCAATATTTTTCTCAAAAATGAAAGCCAAAAGTATGTGTGCACCCTATCAATGATAACAAAGATTTTTTTTTTTTTTTTTGACACCATTCAAGGCATATTGACCTGTCAACCACATGCGCCGTATATTGACGCAAAGATGCTCGTTTTTATTTATCGGCCATATTCTTACTTGAAATAATTACCCTAACGGGACGAGCTACAAGTCAGTTGGCTAAACTCGTGATAGCTCTGGTTGTTATGGCATTATTTTAATAAAAGAAGTGAGCAGACTGTACCAACATCCTGTTCACACATGGGAATATTATTAAAACAGAGAGGATCATGTAAAAAAAAGTTAGGATGTCTCCAGCCGATTCAATGAAGAGTGCACCGGTAAGTGAACACGGAAAGGTATTCCATTTGACTCGTTTATTAATTGCGGTCTTTTGGGATGGAACACAGATGGTGCGCAACTTCGGGTATTTATGACAAAATGAAATAGAGCTGCGTCGCGAGGAAAATAAAAAACAACTACTTGGAGCACATTCAACGTTACAGAGGTGTGGCGTTCACTGACCACTCACAATGCGGGAAATCTGAAACACACTTTACTTAACCCGCAAATATATGAACTTGAATTAGAACAAAAGAAAATATGAAGAATTTACAAAGCTGATATTCTGTTTTGCTATAGTTTTTACATTGTTTCCAAATTGTTGGTATGTCCTATACACGGTGAAATAGAAAATACAGGGATCTGACCCAAACATTAAGTGTGCGTCCTATAGAAAGGTGAATCCTATATTTGGGGAATTACAATAAATTATGCAAAGTAGTAAATCTTTATGATTCGGCTGAAAAAGGCTACCATGAGCTAAATATTGTAAACAACTCCTCTGGAGAGCACGCATACTGGAGAGAGATCAGGAGTCTTAAAATTTTCTTGTAAGAATTTAGATTGTTTGAATCTACTAGTATTCTCTACCTCTGTTCCAGAGAAGTGTTGTTTGTCTGCTGTAGACACCATTTACTGCCACCTATAGTATGGGAGAATATCGGCTGACTGCGGGGGAAAGCCGCAGCGGGTATAAAATGCTGCAAAACGTGCATCTCATTTCTGCGACGAGAGTTCGAGCGTCAGGCATAAACCAAACTTTAGGGGTCAGAAACGCCCCCGCAGAAAAACACGATTGTTTGGCACCAAACAACAACACAAAGTAAAAACTGTTGAAATCTTGAATTTTGGCTGGAAAATAGATAAGTCTAAATGCGGATATTTGAACAATATTAAAACTCGTCAGTGGGGTTGGCGACGCCAAAAGTTGCCGCAAAATAAAACAACGAGGAAAAAAGCGGAATGGCTTTTCTGCTCTCTTCCTACTAGAGAGCAAGTTTGCTGCCGCCAAAAAGTAGAAAGGGGGAGTGCAGAAAGCAAGAAATAGCATGCAAGAGCAACGACTGGTAAGGGGAGGGAGATGGGTGAAGCAAAAGGGAGGGAACGAGAGGGAGAGAGAGGAGTGGTTCTGTACTGTAGCCTGGAGGGGGGGGGGGGGGGGGGGGGGGGGTGCTCCGCTGCTGACTCAGGATTCTCTTTGTTTGACCACGCTCCCTCGCTCTTGCTCTACTTTTCGGTTACACACACTCCCAAGCACAGGCTGCCTTTCTTTCACGTGACGTTGCTTTCCGTCCAACCCGTACTAATTATTTCACTTTGTCTACTCTAGCGTGGACCCTTCTCTCCTGTTTTTCCAACCCCTGATTATGTGTTTCTTTTCCTCACCTCGCACAATAAAAGTCCCCCTTTCTCGTGTGATGAAACCAGATAAATGCGCGCTGACTAATAAATCTGCAGCGGTTTCTTTTGGCGTTTCATGCTCCACCAACAGTGGCTCGCTGCGTGCCGTTTTATTCCCTTCCAGCGGCGGCGATTTCCAGATGTGGCTTGGCGGCTGGTATCAAACCGCCAAAAAGCGGGTCAGGTATACGCGCCCCTAATGGAAGAGTTATTGGAGGAGAAGACAGGGGTGAACGCGAGCATGTCACACAGAATAAGAGGCTACAACGGCCAGAAAATGAGTGAATGCCGGTGAATAGAGAAGAGTCAGCATGCGAAGTCACGTTTGCACCGAGCGGTTCACTTCAGTTCAGTTAGCACTGTCGTGTTGAGGATCGGTAATCTGTTTTTTATTTCCACAATGGGCTGCGGAGAGGGGACGGCCATGTATGTAGCAGCGCGGCACAGTGCGAGGAGCATAAGTGCTTCCAATTCAGGGCTGCAGAAATTAATTGGAGATTTCAAAATAGGTTGAAGAAAATTTTCAGCCTCAATGCTATGTCAATAAAGTTGAGTTGATCTGAATTGAACAGATGATAAAACAACGGAATTCACACACCGAATCAGACCCTGATTTTTCAAAGCCATACACACTCAAAGTCATAGATTCTCAAGGTGATTGTGGCTATGGTGACCCCAAGTGGAGAAAATACTTGCAGAATGCAAGTATGCAAAATGTAGCTTAATTGGATTACTTGACTCTGTTCATTTGTACTTGATTCTGAGCAATACATCAAATTTATTTGATTGAGTCATCATTTTGAAAAATAAAATATATCAAAATGGGCCCAATTGTAGCTGCAAACCTAGTCATGATGTCCTACATTAGGAAATACTGTGCTGATTAACACTTTACTGGGCACAGCAGCCGCTTCCGGCCGATATTCAAAACAGGCAAAAAAACGGCCTTTATTAGGCACAAGTTTTTCTAGTTTTAAGTCCTAAAGAGGCAAGAATTTTTCGGAGTTTCAAGAAATTTAGGGGTACGATAGAATTTAAGCAATGGCTGTTACGGATGTACGTACAGATATATCATGATACATATTGAATCTAATTTTATTGGAGAGATATTTTTCATTGTACATTTGCAGCACTGACAAGTTAATTTAAAAGTATGAAAAATGACAACAAAAAGTCATTGTCTCATTCTCTCTTAAACTGAGCAGGACCTTAAAGAACTTTCCCCAGAGTCAAACCGAATCGAATCGTTCCACTTTCAAATTTAACCGTGTTTGAATCATTTTGCAAACCGCATATTCAAAACCATCTTTTATGGATTGATGCACATCTCTTGAGAGCATAAAATATTTTTTAACTCTACTGTTCGCTTCTTTTTACACATTTACAGTGTTGACCACTCAACGGTAGTGTTTCACTTCATGTGCCGCACCATTGTGGTTTATACCCCAAAGGAGAAGTATGAAAAGGCTCAGTTACAACTTTTGACAATGAGGGGGAAAAAAAACTGTATATAATAAAACAAAAAACTGCACTGCTTGGTGATGGAAACACAGCCTATGTTAAAAAGGTAACAGGAAGAGGGGAAAGATTTTGAGGCTGTGCTATTACTAATCCTCAAGTGACAGCGCAAAGCCGGGCTCACAAAGACCTTGAGAGGAACCCATGAACTCCCTAATAAAAGGGTCAGTAGCATTCAATTAATGACATTATAAGGACCACCTCCACTGACACCTCTTTAGTTTTTCCATTTCATTTTTTTCAGTTTTGATTGGTGCCTAATGATGTCAAATTACAAAATTCTAAATTTGAGCCTCCTAGCTCAAACGGTTTTCAAATACGGACCTTGAGATCTTGGGTGCCACGCCCACTTTGGGGTCCAGGAATTGCACGCTAAATTTAGAACCAAATTTGGAGGCCCTCATCTTTCTTTTTTAAGGCCGGCACAGACCTGTAAATTTCTATATATTTACGTTATGATTCTGTCGATCAGAATCTGCACTCCAAACTATCATAGGTGTATTATTTTGAAAGATACTAAGACGTTAAAATGTGGATTTTTGAATGACACATTACTTTTTTTGGTACATTTTTGGAGTCCATCTATTGGAAATGTTATGTAAAGGTGAGGTTTTAACTGATTCATCGTCAAATTAATAGTATTTTATTACTTTTAATGTGACTTTAGGATGTTGCATTGCTCACTTAATCATCATCATTTGAATGACAGACTAACAGAATTCCTTTATCAACAAATTTCTAGATATACTGTATATTTAAGGATACAAGGCTATGGTATCGATTTATGTGTAGTAAATAATGACGTCAGTGTTACTTGAATGCTGTATATAGTTAGCGTGCATAAAATTATAAGGTTAAAGGAACCTGCAAATACTGTAATAGCCATTTGTAAGACTATTTCGAGCCAAAGTTTGAAGGGCCGTAAATTCGTTGATTGAATTGAGCGGGCCCTAGTTTTAATAATCTTAAATGTGTTTGAAGAACGTGGGAGGGGCAAACCTATATTTTTTTCTAATTGGGGGTTAGAGAAGGCAATAAATGGAGTTTCACATAAGTATACCACAAGATGACTTAGTGGACATATTTTTTTTTTTTTGCCAGAAACCAACATTTTCTGTCAGCAAAGTACAACTTATCTACTTGAATGAGTCGACTTTCTCACATTGAAGAAAAAAAAAAAATCCCCGGTCATGATAACAGTGCTCTTGTAAACCTGAAAATTGTGCAGCGTAAACGAATCATAAAATAGCTAAACTAAACAGAACTTACATTTATGGCATGGTCGTACAGTTGAGTGAGGAGGGGGGGAAAAAAAAAAAAAAAAAAAACAAGTGCCGTGGAAGGGAAAGAAAAAGGGGCGGCGAGAGTATCGGGAAAGGGTTGGGGGTAGGGGCGCAAGTGGGAGATGGCCTGGCACAATGAGTCCTACTTGTTAGCCAGTGGCAGTGTCAGAGATCGTGACAGGGTCCAGACGCTAGACACCAGCTGCAGCGCCTCGTAAATAGACTGCTGTCTCGCAGGCACATTTGCACGGCAGCGCCGGCTGCGCACGCACGCACGCAGCCAGGCATGCGGGCACATGCATATACTATGGGAGGCACACAGACACTGACTTATTGTTTCTCCCCCGATCTTGTAAAAAAGGGACAGTGGACGCCTTTGTACGGTGTCTTGTTAAAGCTCCCGTGAAGAGAAATAAACTCCACATGCACAAAACCTCAACAAAATCCTATTCGAAGCCAATGAATATACAACAACAATCGTACGTTTAATGATAATATATATTTTTCCTGATGAAACAAAACCTGCTGGGCGCCTTGCGTGCACTTTTACCTCAAGGTAAACTTTCGCTCTGGATGTGTATTCATCCCTCGCCCTGCTACTCCGATGGGGTAGTAACAAGGGGGAGTGAGGAGAGCCGAGCCGAACGTTTAGGGTAAGAGAAAAGTGAAGCCGGACAGGAGGTGAAGGGGTTAAAATGTGCAGCGCCAAACCTGCTGAGCCAGCAGTCGTAGTTAAAGTGCAAGGTTTCATTGTATCAGATACAGAATGAAACTCCTTCCCATTAGTCATGCTTGTAAGTGAAAAACAAAAAAACAGGTTTCACGGCTGCTTAACCCTTACCGAACCTGTTGAAATTCACTTTCACAAGTTATTATCAACGTTTGCTTTATTTTAAAACTGGAATACTCAGTGACATTTTGTCTCCCACGGAAAAAAACAAAACAAAACAAACACTAAGGCATAACGGTGCTTTTTAAACCATGTACTGTACCCCTTAAGCAGTGCAAAGCATTTTTGGGGGTTATAAAAAAAAACATGCCAACTTTAGACCCTTTCAAATTTAATTTGTGTTGGTCCTCAAAAAATAATCTACCTAAAGAACAAATCTGTTATAAAAAAATAACTTTTTTCCACCAAAAAAAAAACAAAACATCAATATAAAGTGTCAGATTTGTTCTCAAAATAATTATAAATAAATATTGGTCTATGAAATAATATTAAAAATAAAGTGACTTGGGATTACAGTAGAGGTCTGTTGGCAAAAATAGATCATTAACTAAAATTATGAATAAATATTTGTCCCCCCCCCCCCCCCCAAAATAATCAACAAAGTGTCACAGAGAAATAATAATAAATACATTTTTGCCCATAGAAAAATATTCAACTTAAAGTGTGCTCTTTTTGGATCATAGTAAAGATGTGTTAACAAAAATAAATAATTAACTTGACAGGTAATGAGACGTGGCACATGACAAGTTGGGTCCAACCATTCTCGTAGGGGGGACAATCTGAGTTTTTACAAAAGTGAAATTGAATAATCTACAGAACATAAAACTTGTTTTATGAAGTTATATTTTCCTGAAATAATTTATTGCTTCAATAATTTTTTTTTTGCATGTTTTGTTTGTTTTCTTTAAAATCTTGAGTATACCCTGAAGTTCCTTGAAGTACTGTACCCCCATTTGAGAACCACTGGTCTACAGCAACAGTCCAACAACCAGGGTTCTTTCTATACGTGCCCAGGTTTAAAACTCAAGATTTCAAAAACCTTTCCAAATTCTCCTGATCTAGATTTGCGTAAAGCACTCAGAAACCGGAGATTTACATCATCACTCTACTCTTATTACCTGCCAAAGACGTCCGTGACATTAATGAAACAGAAATTCTTTCTGATTTGACAGACTTTGGCAACACCACTGCCCTCTAGTGGCTTGGCATGCTTGTAAATGAAAAAAACGCATTGACGTCCTAGTACAATTGCATGCAAACATCACTAAAAATTTAAGCACTGTATTGAACAACCTAATGAGTTTTAAAGAGTAATTGAAAACAAATGATCAATTTGCACTGCACACCCTTTCACTAACACGAATCTATGAAAACCAGCAGCGCTCGAGACGAACCACAAGTCATTAGCTTCCAGCTAACTTTGGACTTGTCTGCTAGCTTACACTGTGACACATTATGTCTTAGGCGCAAATGGCTAAAGTGGCGTGTTGTCAATTGTGGACCAAGTATAGTCACATGGATTTAAACTTTTATGAAAAGGAGCTTCGATCTGGTTTGTGTCATGCTGTTAGCTGTTTAGCTAACTTCGTCGGCTAGCTTCCACGGCAATGCTACGTCATCTGAGCCATTGGTGGGTGTTTTTTTAATTTCTTTTTTAAATTTCCGGAACACCAAACAGTCCGCCCGGAACAGGGTCGCGTTTACACATTTGCACACAAAATACAGCATTTGGACATGTACAGAACACAATCTTTAGTGTGTGTGTTTAAACTCACACCAAGATGGAGAGACCTACTTTTTTTTTTTTCCCTTAATTCACACTTTTTTTTCTTCAGCAAGCCTCCCACGCCACGCTACAGTACACACTGTCTCGGAGGAGCTTTAGGGAGGAGAAGGCAAGCGTGCCCTTCCTCCGGTTCAAGCGGGGCAGAGACATAATCCTTCCTCCTCGTCCTCGTCTTCATCCTCAAACTGCCTGGAGCAAGGCGCGCCAAAGTCAAGCAAGTGGCGCTGCCGTTTGAAAATTGGGACCGATCAACCACATAAACAAAGCCATAATAAGGGGGTTAGGTGACTTGGATCGTTGCAAAAAATAACGACATAAATTGTATTCAGTGTTGCCCGTTTATAGTTTTAATCGTACGCTCTTTTTATATTTTGGTCTAGACCAAAGAAAATTGATACAAGCTGGCCTCATTTGAATGATTTCATCAGATCACTGCAATAATCTGGAAGTTTTTCCACAACCTACTGTAACCCCCCCCCCCCCCTTTCAAAAGACCAAAAGTAACATTAAAATCATAAGAGACTTCCCCAGACTCTTTCAGATATTTATGTTCTATAAGTGATATTATCATAACCTCTCCATAACATCTTACCCTTCTTGAGAATATATATGCATTGGCTCAGATGTTCTCTAGCCTTTTTTTGGCAGTGGGGGGAAAGTTAACATTTGATCCTAGTTAAGTCCAAATGGAGCCTGAAATACATTGTGATCAGCACACCAGAACACAGGTCGTTCTGTTTGTTTTCATTACAGCACGCCCGATGCAGCAAACTGTCTTGACATTGACATGAAAACTGAAAGACGTCCAGCATGTCCCGCGAGGGCGTTGGCGCACGCCACGCCGTTTCAGGCCAAATGCTCAAGGAAAATAAAACAATTAGCATTTGTTTTGCTTTTCATTTCCCCTGTTACTTCATCTCCAGTTACCATGAGCACCAGGTAATGAGAACATATGGCATACAGCCTCTGTAGAGAGGAACAATGCACATGAGAGCAACGAGACCTCAATGCAACACAATGCAAACCGCAGCACATTGAGAGAACTGACAATGTGGCACACACCATGAGCACTTTAGGGCAAAATACTTATGCTGGTGACCAACAAGAATGCTATTTTGGTACAACAGAAGAGAATTGATGGGGGATACACAATGGAATACTGTATTATACTGTACATGCTAGAAATAGAGTGAGATTGTTAGAATTTAGTTGAATTTTTCTCAATATTTACAACAATTATTCAGTGTATATTGGGCAGCTGGGATGAGCTCAATTAGTATTTGCGATGGCAGCTGATACAAGTATTGCCTACTCTCTTGAAGCAGTTTTACAATCCTGACCAAGACATTACAAATTAAAAGTAAATCACTGTTAATTTTATGAAACTAAAAAAATATCATGTCCTTGAATAGGTAGACCTTTCTTTAAAATGATCTGTCACAATCTGAAAAGTACTGAGTGGTATCAGTAGTTGGTATCAGTATCAGTGACTAGACAAGAGTCGAGTACTTGTATTGGTCGGGAAAGAAAGAAAGAGAAAGTGGTCTCAAACATCCCATCTTACCACAATGGCGATGATTATGTATTGTTTTTCATCGAATAAGAAATCTAAAGTACTTATTTTATTGTGTGTTATTTTTGTACTAGTGGTATCAGTATTTAGTATTGTGGACTACAAGAGAGTTTAGTACAGTTCTCGTACTGTTATCAGAGAGAAAAAATGTGGTTTCGAATATCGATACTTTGTGCTTAGGAGTTTATTCTGTATTCTTTTTTTTACCCAATTGCCCATTTTCTTATGCTTATACTTAAAATGATTGAGCAGTGAAAATATACACAATAAAAGCCTCCAATGGCTGGAATATATCCCATCAGATAATTGTGGGGCATTTCCACGCGGTGACAACGAGCCGCTCTCAAACGGCCATGCCAGCCCAACGCACCAAACCACATAGTAGCTTTCAGGTCAAATTAAAAAATATCACTCCCTCTTGGCGTTTACGCCTTTCTAGCCGTGATGAGCACATACCCACGGCAGACAACGAGGCACTCTAAATTTACCACGCCCCCGGACTCCAGCATACTGTAGTTGTCAGTCTTTGCAGAATTATAGTATCTCCAAACGTGTCCATTTAGAAACTACCGTATTGTAAGTACCATTAGGAGCACCTTCAATGAATGCCCAATTTTAAAACGTTTTTATACATGTGGCGCACTGCCTTATAAGGCGCATAGAACAGAAGCTACAGTCGTGGCTGGGGTTGCGTTATGCGTGGGTTACGAATCAAAAGTTTAAAAAATATATAATTATGATTCCATTATATATCAAATTTCTGCATTTATTTTATAAAATTGTGTTTTGTTTTACAAAAGCTTGAGTTTTTTGCCCCTGGTCCCCATATAAATTGCTTCAAAATTGGAGCATGTATAATCATGAAAATTTCAAACAACGCGTCTCTTGGCGAAATTTTAATTCTAAAATGTACATTTATTACGGAAAAGCAGAGGTAAAAATTGAAGAAAGTACATGGCGTTTATAGAAGGCTTTTAGGTGCGCCTTAAAGTGCAGAAAATACAGTAATTTCTGAATTCAATTTACAAGATCTTTAAGCCCCCCCCCCCCCAAAAAAAAATAGCATATTACTTTTTTATAAGTCTAGGATACTTGGAAACATAATTTAAAAAATATTTTCATAATAATCAAAATAATAATAATAATATAAACATGCCAGGGAAGTGAAAATGATCACAAACACCTAGAATACATAGTAATCAGTGGAAACTATAGTAACACACATATTATGAACATATTTCTGCAGTACGAGATGGTTAATTCACGAGAAATTTTACAACGCAACCTACCTTGTTGACAGTCAGCCCAGCACTGGCTTCTTGTGTATGGAAAAGTTGCTAAATGCCACTAGAATCTGCAATGAACCACTGGGATGCCATTTCATCTTATTGCTACCTTTCCTATACCCACTGCCATTTTTTTTAAAAAAGCTGAGGGATGCATTGTCACAACGGGAGTGAAAGGGTTAAATATTTTTTGTGACATGTGTCATGTTTCTGCCATAAGTTAAAACTTCTCCTTCCTTTAAAAAAGATACCTTTTTAATGTGGGACTGCACCATTGTGAGGTCAACAGTCACCCAAGGTGGTAATTAAATCATTTTCTGAATGACAGAGGGTTATAAAAGACGTGTTCTTACCCCAGTTTTGTCACAAAGTCGCAGCGTGTTGAAGGAGCCCACGGCAAACACTTCTCCATCTGGAGCCCAGGACAAGGAGGTGACAGGGTAGTCATGTGACTGCGAGAAGTAAAGCAGGCGCCCGAAGCTGTCCCACACCTGTTGAAGGAAACAAGAGGGATTTTTAAGGTAGATCAAACCCCAAAAAAAAGAGAAGCCCCCAGTAAGCCCCAAACACTGCTCACCTTATATTTACAGTCCTCTCCTCCTGACAGTATGAGGTCATTGACTGAGTTCCAATCCACTTTCAGAATGACCCCGTCGTGCGCCTTCCACTAGAGAGAGACAGAGATCACAACTCAGTAATACTGTCATCACCCTGCGTGTTAAAAATAGAAACAAAGGAATGTTTGAAATACCGTATGCAGTACATGAGTTTGCTTTTTTTAAAGCTGCGTAGCAGTGAGCAGGTATTGACATTATCATGCAGTTTAGATGGGATGTTTCTTTCCTGGCTACACACTGTATATCTTCCATACTTTCCCAAAAGGCCCAAAGGAGGAAGCACCATTGATATTCATGGACGTCTATGTTATTTGTGACTGCTTGAGGTTGTGGAAATCATGCTGGATGTGATGGTGGTCCTTTCCACTGAACTATGGGTTACACCCTTTCATTAGGTGGCTAGTATATGAAACGTTTTACAGAGGTGGCGTCCAAATCAACCCCAATTTGACCTGACTCATGTAACATTACACTTGTACTACAACTGTGAAACCAGAGCTGTGGCACTGAAAAAGTGGTGGAACGTATCCACCAATATCCCTCCTTAAAATACAGCAATGCATTTAAAGGTTTATTTGATTCGCCTTTTGAAGAGTGTGGGATAGGACAGTGATTCTCAAATGGGGGTACGCAAAGTCACTCCGACAGGTTGGTGAGATTTTAAGACATTTATAAAGTAGCATTCATGCCGAAAAAACACACACATACAAAAAAATTTAAATGATTACTAAATGAAGTAAATATGTTTGGAAAATATAGTCTGGATTCATATAAAAAAAAATTAATGGGCTATTCAATTTCACCCAAAAAAATAAATGTTAAACCCTAAGTGTCATTTGCCACCTAGCATCACCTGTTGATCCCTTGAAAACTTTATTTAAAAGTGTCTCTTTTTGAGAACAGATCTATGATACGATCACAAATGAGAACATGTTTTTGTTTATTTTTTTATGTGCATACTTTTTTATTTATATTAAGTGAATTATTTACTTTTCTTTTTAACTTTTTTTTAAATAGTTCAAAGAGAGACCAAGACTCAAATTGAGTCACTTGGATCAATATATCCGACATTGTCACTCTGGTTGAAGTCTTAAAGGGTATTTGGCTGAGAAAGGGAGATACATCATTGAAATAAAAGTTGAGAACCACTTGTTCAGAGCCGTAGTTTAACTTCAAATTGTCCTGATCCTCTTAGTTCATCCTCCCAACATCAAATATTATTACCATTCTGTACCCTTAAGCAATTTATCTGTGTTTGTTTAAAATAAAAGCAAACATCATTTTTAATAACAGAAAAAAATGACAAGAGTAACTGATTCCAAAAAGGTTTTAATTTCAATTTCAAAAATATGTACAAAATCCCTAAAGTGAATTTACAGAATACCAGAGTCCTTTTTGATTTTGACAGACTTATTATTATTTCAAATAGTGTACCTGTATGACTTTAGCACTCGGTTGCAGAGGTTTGATGACCAGGTGTCGACCTGATGTGTAGAGGATCCTCTCGGAGTCCGGGCCCCAGGCCACAGAATACACAGGAGAGCCTGTAAGAACCACAGAAAATGACTCTTTTTGCAGATTTTCCGATCCAAGACAAACAGACGGACGTCACTGAGCGAATGCACATGAATTTACAGTGTGTATACTGTGTACATTTGTTCTCCTGTATTTGTCCAGGAAAAATTTATCTTCGGGTCACAACGGTGATGAGCACAGCGCTTAGAAGTTATCACGTTCCCTCAGGGTTCTCTTCATCATTCAGCACATGTAGAAGGCACAGCAGCTGTGCAAAGCTGCCTAACCTCTGCAGAATAAACGCGAGTGCGCGTGCCTGTTTACGAGCCGGGGTTGTGGATACGCACGTGTTGGAGTGCGGCCTGACATTTAACCTTGCTCCAGGTGCGTGTGGTTTCTCACAAATGCAACGCGGTCACATGATGTAAACCTGACAAAAGGGAATAAGAGGGCCTGAGACAAGCGCCTTAACCTTGCTTGTTTTAAATGTAGTTTAAGAGCAAACACAGTGATGTACCACAACTTGCTCAGGGGACATGTGTGCGTGTGTGTGTACTTTTGGGGCTCTGCTGTGCAGTAACACCTGCAGTGATCTAAGAGCCATGTGGGCAGAGGCACATCTCTGCAACAGTGCTTCTCTATCCAGGTGTGTAACACATCTGTGGTTCTGTTCAGCATCCCGCAACCAGCAGATCATGCTTCAAACAACCCCTTAAAAAAAAAAAAAAAGTGGGGGGTATTCCTACATACAAGCTGGATCTGAATTTGTCATTTCCCCTTGCCAGATGTTTCCACAATGCCCACTATTCAACAGGAGTGTGCCATCAATTTTCCAAAAAGGCCTCGTATTATTAATAATAAATAAGCCCAAAAGCCCAATTGATCAGTTAACAAGTGAGCCAAGCGTAATAAAAACTGGATGGAGATAAGTTTCCTTCATCAGTCGTCTCTTGGCGAGGCTTTTAATAAATATTAAACATTATGAGGCATCAGTGAACACAGGAGTGGAGGAGTGGCTCACCATCTGATCATGAGTTGGAAAATACATTCAAAAAAACTATTAAGCAAAAACAAATCTTATGAGACGTTAGCGCAGTTAGCGTTAACTACGCACGTGTGACATGACCACAGAAGAGGAAATGGAGGCTATTACAGCACAGGAAGGAGTTTCACTTGTCTCTTCTTTGGCTTCTTTATACAATATAGCTTAAGTTACAATAACAAAAAAATTGAACAGACATTAGCCTTGGTGATTTGATAAAAAGACCGAAAACAACTTCACAGAAAAGAAAAGAACATGCCTGTGAGTTTTACTGTATCGTCCTCTATATGTTGCAGTGCTGTGCTCAAAAAGTCTATTTATACTGCAACAAGGATGTTATTTGCAAGCCAATCCATGGGGTTTGCATTACGCGTTAGCATTAAGCTAGCACTTGCAGTCCACAACATGGATGCTATTTACTCGTCCTTCTATGGTATTTTGCTTTTTGTGTTTGTATGAAGTGGTTGCAGACTTTGGCAAGTGTTGCTGTGTAATACTCGTTGTGTCAGGGTGAAATGAATCATTTGAGTGCCTTGGTTCAAAATCCTCAAGAAACTGTCTTTTGTTTGTTTAGCCTCGGGTACACATCTAGTGTAAATTGTCAGGAAATAGTCAAGCTAACCACAACAACAATTGTTCATGACAATGACACACTGCCAACGTGGCCAACTTCAAAATAAACCTTACCTTCCAAAATAACATTGATATCGATGCCTGGGTACAATTTTATTTTGAAGTAAAGCCTGATAGAGTGTCAGGACATAATGGCTGACGACTCATTATTTCTGATGTCAACAATACTACAGTGTCTTAAAATCGAGTTCAATCGCTTCGTATGGAGGTTTAAAAAAAAAAAAAAAAGCTTAATTACGCTTACATTGTATAATGCGGTGCCTGTTGCCAGCAATTAGCGGCAACTCCAATGATCGCGGCTAGCAGCGCTAGCAACCGCAAGTAGTACTAGATGCTGACAGGTTTAGCTGGCAACACCCATAGCCAAATATAGGCTAGCGAGAGCTGTCGATGATCTTCAAAGGCAGTTTAAAATAAGTAAATGACAACTGACATTGTTGCCGTTCCCACAGGATCAATTTTTAACAAGCAAGGCCAACTCAAAAGTGCTATTTTAGCCAGCAAAAAAATAAAAAATGAAAATCGCTACTGTTTTGTTGCTATCACTTCATTTCATCAATTAAATGAGGAAATAGTCATCTAAAATCTCACTAATGTTTTAGAATAAAAGCGCCTGCTGCTTTGCAGTTTAACTTTAAGTTAATAAAAACGAATTGATTATCTAAAAATGAAAAATGATTGACCCTTTTTGGAAGACTGCTGTTTGCCAAACTATACACCACATGCTCAGGTAAGATTGATTAGTACAATATACAAAAGGCGATGTTGTATCGTGATTTTTAATGAGTATAAATACAGAATACTTCAATCATTTCCTATACATTAGATTAAAGCTTTTTCTAGGTCAAGAATTGTGGAGCTCATTTTATTGTTTTTTTTTTTTTTGCTGGTGAATGAAAAAAAATGTTCATTAGCATCCCATAAGCGAGGTTGTTCAAACTTTAAGTAACACTGTACAGCCTGAAAGGCTTACTGCATATACACATAAGAGCATAGTCAAGGCATGCAAATCAAGGGCTAACCATTTCCTTCCTGATTGCCTTTTAGAATTATCTGTTAGAGTTAAAAAGCTGACTCCAAACACTGCTTTGAAACTCAAAAGAAGTGAGTCAAAAGCAGGCTGCTGTGCAAGAAGCTGCAAACAAATAGCTTGCTGTCATAATATAATTATTGTTTTTAAAATGGTCACGGTTATTTTGCTTTCAAGCAAAGGGATATTTTATTTATTTGATCATGTAAAATCTTCATTCTTTATCTTACCTTGGTTTGCTAGAGTTGAACGCAGCATGCCACTTTTGGACCAGTTTTTGATCTGCCCATCTTCACCAGCTAAATGGATGTAAATTAGAAAAACAGAAACTCCATAACTGGACATTCTTCAGATTTGACCACCACCATAACATTACACCAGATCGATTGAATATACAGTTTTAACCCTTGTGTCGATATGTTACAAATTATGTGGATTCCTTTGATTGGGATAAAAAAGACTAAGGAGCGGAAATTTCCAGCAGATGAAAAAAAAAAAACATGTAAAATTTCAAAATGCAACAATTCTAACATTTCTATGTGATTGGAGATAGACACGTGAATTCGTTTTTTTGTACAAATATAATCATTGTCCAAATGTTGAACCCTATAAAACCATTGAAATAATTTTTAAGATGCATTTTAAGAGGATTTATTACATTGATTTTGTTCCGATTTTTGCACCATTGCGGTGAGCGGCGGTCAAACTATGTCAGCAAACAGAATTTTTTTGTTGACTTGTGTTTCACCTCAAGACAGTAGGTGGTGGTAGAGACCAGTTAATGGCTATGTCTTAAAGTGTCATCGCTTCACAGGCTACAAAGACAGACCATACCAGTTTTCAATATTTTGTGGGTGTTAACAAATCTAACCTACGTATGTATGGATAGAACTGATGCAAAAGAACAATTTGAGTGGTTGAAGGAAAAAAATATTTGTAAATAACTCATTATTACGGCTTTAAAAGCATTTACAAAATTAGGAAAAATGTGTATAGTTTGCAAAGGGTGTGCTAAGGGGTCAATGGAAGTTAGTTGTGAACCCCGGTAATCTGTTTCACCTGTGATGAGAGCAGTACCGTCATGGTTCCACCTGCCTGCGAGAACAGCTCCTTTATGAGCCTCGACACTTTTCTCAATGCGCCCCGTCTTAGATACAAGGTGGAACTTCCCTGCAGAGACAAGGGGAAAGGATTATGTTGAGGTTGGCTGTGCACATTTTCTCCACAAAATAAAGTTCATGAAGAAACTAAATGAGATTCAGGTAATTAAATCTGTTTTTTTGTCTATTCCATAAGCAGCAGTTATAATGGTCAAATAAAAATATAAGCATGGAAGACTGTATTTTGTTGAGGCGAGTCGATTGAGCTGGTTGAACGAAGGATTTTTTTGTTGTAACAGTTAACATTAACAGTGGCGTCAGATTGAAAATAATCCCATTACTACGCTCTTCAAGATTCGAACAAAAGTGGCATTGTACTACTCATTTAAAAAAAAAAAGATATTATGGAATGCAGACCGTTTTGTTGCGATTTTATTCATCTTGGAGTTGAATTTTTGCTTTTGCAGAATTTTCTTTCTGCTTTAAAATACAGAAAGACTTTGCCATAAAATTTATTCTTAACCATTTTCAGCAGTAAAAGTTGGTAAATGTTCTCTGGTCAAAAATATTAAATAGCCGATTGTGGCCCCACAACATAACATCGTATCCTTCAATTTGTACAGTAAAATTTGTTGATAAACTCATTCTGCAGACCGGTCATTCAAATCAAATCTTCATTTTGAGAAGGAATGATTAAGTGAGCAATGCAAATAGGTTGTGCTAAGAATTGACCTGGCGGTTACTGTTTTATACACAACATAAAATCACATAAAAAAAAAAATAATAATAATAATCAAATACATGCACGTGCATCATACAGTATATTACGCATGTAGATGTTAACTATAACACCCATTCAACTACTAGTAACACTGATATAGTGTGAAAAAATAAAGGAATTTTTAACCACATATTCACTGTTCTGTTTCTTTTTTTTTTTTTTTTTTTTACTTTTTACAGTTGAAAATAGCTGAATATGTAAAGTATCCCAATAAAATTACTATCATCAAGACTGGGCAGCAAAACTTTGCCAAAGAATTGAGGATAAGTGAGCATTTTAGATTTTTCGATATGATATGACTGGATAAAATACCTTGAAAATAAATGTGACGCTGTAACAAGGACAGAGAGGGAAACAAATTGAAAGCTGCAAGAGCGAATAAAAGCGCAGTTTTCATGACTCGTTGGTTTGCCAGAGAAAATTGCTGCCTCAGTTTGGGGGGTGTGCTTATGCAACCCTACACTGTTATTAGTATTCTGACCACATGTTGCCTGACATAATAGTACATCCACATTCTGTGTGTTTGTTTCTAATGCAGCCTGAAGACAGGCTGCGCTTGTTCAATCATTTTACAGTATGGGTCAACACAGAATGAGCACGGAAAGCAGAGTAAAAACAACCACAATTAACACGTTTTCCTCACAGTACAAGCGTTCTGGGTTTGATTTTGACTCGGGCCCTCCAATGGAGTTGGGTTTCCTCCAGGTCTTATGTCCAATGATATTCCAAAATCCTGCTTCATAGGTATAGGAAGACTAAATGTATCCAAAAGTGTGAATTTTAGTGCAAATGGTTGTTAATGTGTAAGGTATTTTGCTTTAATCATGCACATATTTAATTATTTTCAGAGGCGTTGTAATTGGTGTCTATTTTGTGAAGTGGATGGTATGACATTATGGGCTCTATTTTGGTGATCGTGAGAAGGTCTGGAGATCGGCGAGGCGCAGATGTAGACGGGGTGGGGCCTACCCGAGATTTGGCAATTTGGTAGACAGGCGCAGCTTGGCTCAGTTAGACACTGGCTCCCATTATGCAATCAGAGCGGCCCATTACTATCTTTTTAAATGTGTTGCACCTGACTCATACGGAAATACAAGTGCATGTTAGACGGAGGGCAAAGGTAAACCTAGCGGAGCTCCGTCCATGAAGAGCGAGGGGCAAGATTATCTCCTGTCCTCACATATAAACATTTCTGAAACTTTCACAAATAAGCCAGTGCAATAATGCTTAATAAAAAGTGTCTTACTCTAATTTTGTCAAATCAGTGGATATATATCAATATACACACTTCTTTTAAGAGTAAATGATGAGAAAATAAACAAGATATAAATATGTGTTTTGTTATATTAACACTGTTTCTATTTCTTTTCCACAATAACATAGCTTGATTTATAGTTTTTGAAATATGTAAAGAATGCTTAGAATTTTCTGTACTATAAATTCAATTATACCATGACAGTTCCTAATTTATATTTATTAAAATAATAAAATACAATGCAAAGAATATTCTTGTTATGTAAATAACACGTTCTGTATTTTTTTTGCAGACAAGTTTGAAATGTATATTTCTGAATTAAATAAAAATAAAATATGAGGATTGCTTTATTTTTTTTTATTTAGATTTTGTTTATTTTTAAATCAATAAAAATGTGTTGTTAAAAATAAATACACTAAAAATAAACCAAAGTAAATTTATTATTTGTATATTTATTATATATTGATTCATTTCTACAACAGGTTTAAAATATATATTTATTAATGAAATAAAAAATATAATACATGTTTCATTCAATCATTTTACTTTTACAGTTAATTTAGTTCTACAGTGATTCGGAAGGATTGTGGGCTCGGGTGATGCCGATATACAATATGATAAGTGCGGTCGAAACAGTTAGCCTGCACCTTTTCTTGCGCCTGCACAAAATTGAAGATGTGCTGGTATTTAGACTGAGCGCACGTGCGCCAGTCTACCAATTTAGAGCCCTATGTGTTTACTTGCAGTACCAATTTGGGTTCTTAGCTATAAAAGTTGATTTAGATGATGTGATACAATTATGCAACTATGCAGTTAAAGGCTGTATTCATGCATTATAATCAGGGATCCAGAATTCACAAACAAAAATGAGTGGAAAAACACTTGAGGCAAACCGGAAAACAGCTTCTAAAAATGTTTACCAGTTATTGACAAGCCGTGTAAATGAAATGAGTGAGCTAATCTATGAAAAGAAAACATGTTGTCTAACATGTTTCCCTTACAGTTCTGAGGCTTGGGGTTTGAATCTCAGCTCTGGCCTTCCTTTGCAGCATTTTGAATAAATGTCCCCTGTAAAATGTACCCCTCCTGTAATTCAGGCCGTTATTATGGAATCAAGCAAATCAGTGAACCTCATGGCTAACACTATACAGTGCAAGGAAAATGACTAGAAAACAAAAAACACTTGCCATCAGTGCTGGTTAGCACAAAAATCTCAGCCGGCATCTGCCTCTTGCCGCCAATCGTCTTGGGAAACCAGTGCAGGTCAATAGGGTAGAAGTCCTCTGGCAATTTAACCACCAGACTGGTCTCGCTGGTCAGAAGATTCCATTTTAGGATCTGGTGGTCTTCACTGCAGGAGTACAACTCATCGGCTGTGGTCCAGCCAATGCAGCTCACTAATTCTCTATGTGAGCTATTTTTAAGGAAAATTGACAGACTAAAAGAGCATATAGAGAATCAAGAACAGTCCTATCAATTTTACAAATTCTATCAGCTCAATCTTGATGCATATGAAGCAGTATAAATGCAAATCACAAACAGAAAAAAAGGATATGTTTGGGTTCTTTCAGCAGCGACGTTTTTAATCGCATTGTCGACGTTTGTGTCGTTATTCCCTGCGAAACTAAACCTTGAAGAAGATATGTAGGGAAACCATGTTACACTTAGCACATGATTATCAGTTTAGCGTAAAAAATGTATACAGTACGGAAAATGGGTGATGTTGTCGCTGCGGTGCACTGGCGATGTTGACAGTGGACGACACCGGCGTGGTTGCTACGTTACCTTGACTCTGTTGCGAATATGCAATCGTTTTGTGATGCTAACGTTAGCACGAGCTTCCGTTTAAAATGTCCATCGTTCTGCCGTTAAAAAAAAAATCAACGCGGGGCAGCAGTCAAGCCCCGACTCACACGTAGTCCTGACAAAATTAAGTTGTGCAGTCAAGACGACGAGCTGGTGACTTAGTTTGCTATCGCAGATCCCCACTGGTAACCATTAATCTGGGTCACAGCTTCACGGGTTGATATCTCGCGAGAGTTCACAATCACTTCCTTGACAACGGATATTTCGAAATCGTAAAACATACTGTGCTATTTTTCTAAAATATAAGCATTGAGAATATAATTTTAAACGAAAATACTCTTTCGATAATAAAATATAAACATATAAGGTGGAGACATGACTGCTGCAGACTTGTTTGTTTGAAGCAACCAAGCGAACGTTTGAAAAAAAAAAACAAAGAAAGAACGTTTTTAGTGAAACAATAAAACATGGAAAATGGATGTCCGTGTAAAGTTGTGGGTTTAAAATGTGGCAGCGTTTCGAGCTTTCTGCACGAATGCTTTTGGTTTGCGGAAGGAGCGCAAGGGAGAGTTGGCTTCGTCCCCTTTTTTGAATTTTTTTTCCTTTGCCCTTTGAACGGTCCATGGTGCCTTGCGTCAGTTTATAACGAATGTGGTTCGACAGCTCAGTTTAGGCGCCATTTACAAGTTGGACTTCTCCGAGTCGACGGGACGTTCGATATGTCACGGAGCTGAATTTTCTGGATTATTTTTCCACAATTTTGGATTCGCCGCTATTTTTCCCAAGTGACGGCTGGACCGGGGAAGCGACTTTTGATACAGATTTTGCGGAAGGTACGCGAAGAAGCCCGCGAAAAATAACTTATGGCCGGGTTCCGTCTATTTGCTGAAACGCGTCGATTCAAAATCGGATTTTTTTTTTCACCCGACAACATTTTTATTATTTATTGTTGAAAGCGCCAACGCGTAATGTTAATCGATACCACATTTGAAACCCCACGCTATACTGCTCACATAGAATTTATTTTACGTTTCGAAAATCATCATCTCAAAAGCAACACTGCGGTTTCCAGCTCAGCTAATGTCAATATAACGAATGTTTGTATACACTTAATTACGCGATGGGTTAACGAGGGGGAAAAAAATGTCGAAATCTAACTTTTAACTCGACTTGTAACTAATACAAAGAAAACATTTTTAAACTCGCGGCTGCTTCGTCACTAATCTCTCCACGTCGTTCGTTTGTTAGCTCAAAATTAGCCGCCTAGCTAACTTTATATTCGCCGAAGCATTAAACAAAATGTAGCGACGTGAAGTAACGTGTCGTAAAGTTGTTACGTGGCAAAAAAAAAAAAAACACGCATCCTCGGATACCCGACTAGTTTTTAGTTTCCAGTGGCGTCAAATCGTTCGTTGCTTAGGTTTCTTATTTAATAAGTAGATACTTAAACGATACTATTCGTTTTAGGTTGGCATTTTGTATTGTACAGATCTCATCTACGGGAGTAATTTTTTTGGAGCGTTGCCATAAAAAAGTAGTCGTCAGCTTAGATTTACCTGGCAGTAATATACTGTAGCGAATTGCGTAAAAAAAAAAGTCGACATAGTTTAGTTTTACTGTTTCACCACGGGAGTGGGCAATTAATAGTGCCTGCATGAAAAAAATATTAATTAACGCATCCTATTAGGCGGCTTTTGGAAACAGGTTGGAGGAAAAAAAATGTTTGCCATCGCCAGGCTTGGGGGGGTGTCGAAAAAATGAGAGCTTGACAGACTCCAACCCAACCACCGATATGCCTCTTTGCTTTTTTTTTTTTTTTTTAAACCAGTGACCCCCCCACCCCCAACCAACCCCCCTCCTTCAGACTTCAAATCATGCCATCTAAAAGTGCAAAGATCTCCACCGCGTCCGCCGCCTCCAAGTCAGCGGGAGGAAAGGGGTCGCAGCCCCGAGATGACTCCGAGGACGAGCTGGACTTAACCCCCCGAGGAAGCCGTTCCAATGGCCAGGGAGAGCAGGCACCACCGCCACCGACAACTGGCAAGTAACAAAGGCTTGCTTTTTTTTCCTTGTGTGTATTCGTGTCTCAATTCCCAAACAAGTTGTGCTCACACGGCCCATTTGAAGAGCGTCACTTTTATTATTATTATTTTTTTTTGTACTTCTTTGCTGTAGTTATGATGGCTGCTTTTGTCCGTTTTGCTGCGCCGGTAATCAATAAATGTTAATTTAGAAGCGTCGAGTGTTCCAGATTGACGAGAGAATTTGTTGATCAAACGTCAGGGCGTGTGTTTTTGTTATTCTGTCAAGAATGTATGATAGTAGTTTGTTTGTGGATGCGACACTCGTAGCTTGTTTGGGTAGTTCGTTTGGAGGAAGGGGGGGGGGGCAAAACAAGAGTTTACCCCCACCCCGGTTTTGAGCACTCTGTCACAAACAAGTAAAAAAAGCAAAACAAAGCTAAGATGAGACTTGTAGTCGCTAACTTTCTTTGTTTTTGTTTTTTGTTTTTTTTGGAGGGGGGGGTCCTCCACCCCTCCCCCACCTGAAAGCGCTCCCTCGCACACAGTTGCAGGGTGGTGGTGGGGGGAATAAAAGTTGTACTTTTTTTTTTTTTTTTTTTTTTCCTGTGCCACAGATCCGCCTGTCGGGGAAGCTGCCGAGGCGGTTGATAGTCGCTCTTTGGAGGAGATTCTCGCTAGCATCCCTCCACCCCCGCCCCCAGCCATGACCAATGAGCCGGGCGCTCCTCGCCTCATGATAACGCATTTAGTCAATCGCAACTTCAAGTCGTACGCAGGCGAGCAGATTCTGGGGCCCTTTCACAAGGTACGACCCATGAAACACACAAGCACACGTTTGAGCGAGCCCTGCGTGACACACATGCCGTTTTGTTTTGCTGCGTTGACATTTGGAGTCACTGAGAGTTGTCTTTTGTAATGCAAATGTTCATGTGTGCTCCACATAATGTTCTGCATCATCATTTTTGCTGCGTAATTTCTTTGACATTTTTTAAACTGGGGGAAAAGTGAAAAATGTGAATTGTTAATTTAGTTTATGCATCTTTAAATGGTTGTGACTTGTGTGAATTTTTGCTAGATTGTTTTTTCCATGGTTTTAGCCGATTTTACAAACATATGCTGGGAGAAAAAAAAAATAGCCTGACTACACCCACCCACAGACACACGCGCGCGCACACACACACACACACACACACACACACACACACACACATACAGACAAAACACACTCTTGGCAATCATGTAGAAATGTAAAGGTACATTAGGTATAGTGCTTTATATTTAATATGATTTTTTTTTCAACATTTGTTTTTAACCCTTTCCTGTCCCGCAGCGCTTTTCCTGCATTATTGGCCCGAATGGAAGTGGCAAGTCCAATGTGATCGACTCCATGCTATTTGTGTTCGGATACAGAGCTCAAAAGATCCGATCGAAAAAGCTGTCCGTGCTTATCCACAGCTCTGATCAGCACAAAGATGTGCAAAGCTGTACGGTGGAGGTGCATTTTCAAAAGATTATTGATAAGGTATAAAAATATGTACAGATATTCCTATGCTGCTGTCACAATACACTCATACACTCACTCACTTTTGAAAAAAAATCATAATGTGGAGCCCAAGGGAAATTAAACAATTTTTAAGTTAAAAAAAAATACAATAAAATTTAAAGCAATTTCTTACAGCCAATTTCTTTCAATTAATATTGGCAATTTCTTGGTACATAAATGACTGAACATGGACACATATCAGTCAGGGAAGTGACATTTAACACCCACACACAGTCACACACCATTCATACTGTGCTACATAAAATCTTCCTCTTATAAAGAAAAAAAAAGAATTTACTCTGTTGTGTTTAGACTGTTTAATTGTTGGAACTGGTAAATATAGTCAAGGTTGCTGTTTCAATTAAAAAGTAATTATTTTTCACAACACACCAAGATGGGAAGTCATTTCATGATTTAGCCATTTGGTGTAATATTTAGTTCCCCCTAACAGGGTGTATTTTGGGGGAGCTTAGAGCACATTTCCTTGTTTTATCAAATTGAAGAAAAAAAAAATTGACATAGTACGTAAGAATTCTTGTTTTATGGCTTAATGCTTTTAGCCTATTCATCTGATCACTTCCTCCTTGAGCCCCCCCACACACTCGAGTGGTGTACACAACTGTTTTAGCTCCACATTGAAATTAAGTTTAAAAAAACGACAACAAAAACATACAATATTCCTAAATGTTTTTGTATTGTGCTAGATGTATATGACAGCATTTTTTTTTGTGTTAGTGATTTTACATGAATTACACTAGAGTTTGGCTGCTTTAGCTCTGGTGTGAATATTGTGCACACAAATAGATTGAATTGTCTTGAGTGTTAAGTAAATCTATTTACACCTTTTTTCCCCACTATTTTTTAGTTTCATAAAAATGAGTTTGAGTTGATGTGTGGATCTGCCCGATTCCCTCCTGTGTTGTGCCCTAAACTGCTTGTGTGTCTTCTTCCCCTCCCCCCCCTCCCCTCTCTGAGTCAGGAAGGAGATGACTACGAAGTCATCCCCAACAGCAAGTTCTACGTTTCCAGGAGCGCCAACAAAGACAATTCCTCTGCTTACTACATCAATGGCAAAAAAGCCACTTTCAAAGAAGTGGGCACTTTGCTTCGAAGCCACGGCATCGACTTGGACCACAATAGATTTCTCATCCTCCAGGTAACCTGTCAATTATTTGCTTGATGTAATCCTGACTTTTTTTGAGGGGAAAAAATGTTAACATACTGTGTGGGATTTCCCACCCGCTGTTTTTTTTTTTTTTTTTTTTTTTTTTTTTAATGGACTTGTTGCTATCATGGAGAAGGTGCCCTCCTTTTCTACAGCCCCTTATTGTGCTATAGCAGCGCATCATGGTTTGATACAATATACATAAAGTGCGAACCGTTATCTGCTGCTTTAGAATTGTAAGGAAATGCATTTTTTTTTTTTATATATATACACGTGCAAGGACTCAATCAACCCATTTTTGTTTTGTTCTTTGGGAGGAGTTTGAAGGAGTTAATTAAAGGGGGGGCAGACAGATTCTTCATCCTTGTACCTGTCTCGCTTTAGCAGCACGTAAATATTGGCGTGATAGACAAACCCCAGTATTAGCAGTGCTGCTTCAGTGTGGCTGGATCAAACAGCATTTATCAGTTTTTTCACTTTTTTTTCCTATAGTAAAATCCCATGGGACTGTATGTCTTATTTTCCCCCATTTTGAATGTTTTTTATTTTTCCCGAAAAGTTGCACGATTGTTGTGAGTATGAAGCCATTTGCTGGTCACACTTGCGCCGCTGTGATTGTGCGACACGTGTGTCCCAAAGCATTATTACTGATTAACTCGAGGCTCATGGGGTGATGGCTCGTGTCAGACTAACACCAAACGGCCCATATCAATGTGTCGTCGCTGGAATTCTAATTGTTTTACACGGTGCGCTAGTTTCTGGTGAACGTTCACTTTTTACCCTTTGCTGTGCCTTTGTGGTTTGCTGGTTGCTTACAAGTGCCCCCCCCCCCCCCCCCCCCTTCTGTGTGTGTGTGTGTGTGTGTGTGTGTGTGTGTGCGCGGTGTGTGTGTGTGTATTCATGATGACTCTTGCTGTCCTTGGATGTTAGATTTTCAGCTCAGTCTGACATGGCTAGCATGGCTATGGGAAGAGGATTAGGCTTGTTCTCCAAGGTCACTTTTCCAGGCCTCTGGCGAAGGGGAAGCTGTCGTCTATTTAGTGCACTGGTCAAAGGAGGATGACTTGGGGGATTTTCTCCACTGCTGGCTTCTATTTTATTTTTATACATTAGAGTAATATTTAGGCTGCCTTTTCTCCCCTTTTACACACAAGAGAGCCTTTTTTTTTTTTTTTAAACATCGACCAGACTGAATTGTGTTTAGCTCAAAATGGATCTTAACCAAGGCTGTGTGTTCTTTTATCAAATGAATACAATTTACCTTGTGATCAGACATCTTCTTAGATGAGAAAAAAAATTCCCTGACACGCTTCCGGCGACTTGAAGTGGCTTGAATTAATTTACGCATGATTAGATAAGACTTTTGTTTCAGAACAAACTTTTTTTTTTACATTTGCATAGTTGTTCGCATTTAAAATAATAGTAATTAAAGAATTTATTTCACTGCGTACCGCAATGATTTGCTCTTAGTCACTAAATTGGGGGGAAAATACATTTTCTTCCCTGCGCATAGTTATATATAAATAAGCATTTATGTGTGTGACTAAAGACCATTTCAAACAGTAATCATATTTGTTTCGATTTTATTTAATTGTACAAGTGATTATTTTGAGGGGAGTCACATTGTCAGATTTGCGTTTTCCTTGCTGGGGCTTAGGGTGAGGTGGAGCAAATTGCCATGATGAAGCCCAAAGGTCAGACGGAGCATGACGAGGGAATGCTGGAGTACATGGAGGACATTATCGGTTCCTGCCGCCTCAAGGAGCCCATCCAAATCGTCGCCCGCAGAATTGAATTGCTCAATGAACAGAGAGGGGAGAAGGTGATTTATCCTCTCATTCGTCCTGTGTCCTGACTTTTTCTCATTTCACATTGAGACGCCTCTGCTTATTTATTTATTTTACTTTTGCAGTTATTGCTATGATGGAATAATAATTCTAGATGTGAAATAGTGGAACCTTCCAGGTTGAATGTTCCAAAAATAAAAAAATAAAAATAAAAAAAATAAAAACTAACTAAAGAGGGTAACAGTAGAGGGAGAGAGTACACGTGTAATGATAACCATAGAATCATAAGGAAAAATAAGGCAAAATGTCCCACTGCTCAGTGCAATAAGCAGTTAAAATAAATATCGGCCCCCACCCCGAGGGCCTCCCTCATTAATTCTGGCAATACCTACAGATTGCAACTAGGTGACGCAGTCACTCTGCCAACACCTTTTTAAGGTACCAGCAGTTTTATTATTTATAGATATTTTTACTGATATTTTTAAATACTTAACTAATACTTAACTTGCAGTTAAAAAGTTGCTCGAAAATGCCTGCACAGTTAATACAATTTCATAGGAATTAGTTCATGTTAAACTATTTCTTGTAAGAGAAAATGTTGAATTTAGAACGCAGTCACACACAACTGCCTGTTGCGCTGTTATTTTGTAAATATGCCGCTAATGCACGTGAATGTGTGACTTGATATTGAAGCGCCCATGTTGGTTCCCCCTTAGCTCAACCGAGTCAAGCTCGTGGAGAAAGAAAAGAATGCTCTCGAAGGAGAAAAGAACAAAGCTGTGGAGTTCCTCACTTTGGAAAATGACATCTTCAAACACAAAAGTCGCCTCTGCCAATATCATGTGTACGTACACCGACGCAACGTCAAACAAATCACATCTGATCATCCGATGTGACTTCTATGCTATTTTATTTGTTTCCCGTTTATTAGTCACAATCTGCAAAAACGTGTGGTGGATAAAGAACAAGAAAAGCAGAACATCTTAGAGAACACAAAGGAACTCACTGAAAAAACTGCAAAGATATCACAAGAGCTGGCGAAATTGAATCAAGAGCTCAAAAATGTGGAAAAGTAAGACTTTTTGCTTCTTGCTTCTATCAGTGTTTTTTCGCCCTCTAAATTCTTGAGGGAAAATAGAAAATCGTTTCATTTGCTTCAAGTACTAGTTAATTAAATTAAGTTTTTTTATTTTTTTATTTTAATATCACTTCAATACTGAACACTGTAGTTGCTCTTTTACGTTCTTCTAAAATTGTATTTGGGAGAAAAAGGAAAGGGGTTATTGTGTTTTGTTTTGGCTTCTTTTTTTCCCCCCTGAAGTCAAAGTGTTCCTCCACCAGGAAACAGAACAAAATCACCAAGTACATCGAGAAGCAGAAGGAGACGTTCACTCAGCTGGACTTGCAGGACGTTGAAGTGCGCGAGAAGCTCAAACACTCAAAAAGCAAGAACACAAAGTTGCACAAGCAGCTGGAGAAGGATAAAGAAAAGGTGCGTGCGCCTTTTGAAATTGTTCTCATTTAGTTCTTGATCGATGCATTAGAGTGGGTCTATTTTTGGCGTATTTCACGGTTCGCATTCTCATCCTTTCCAAGTGAGCAACTTTCATGTTTACTGTAGAAACCCAACAATGGAAGAATAGATTTGCACTATGAGTCAAGCAGCGGTACAGGGGCTTTTTTTTTTTTTTTTTTTTTTTTTTTTTTTCTCCTTAATGTTATCCTCTGGCCAGGAAGCGGTAAGGGTGCTCAGACAATTTCCTGCTAACAGGAACACAAATTATTGTAATATTCTGAATTTAAATGCGTTTGAGTAAGAGCAAACACAGAATCGTATGTATATACCCATTCCCCATTATTAAAAAAAAAAAGAAAGAAAATAGATCATCCATTCTGCGAAATTGCAAAGCCATGGTTCATGTACAGTAACACAAAAAATAAGACCCCTTAGTGTAAACTAATTGCTACATGGCTCCTGTTAAACATCCCTGGTCCATAAAAATGTAACATCTATATGTTGAGAGCCTGCTTTAATTCATCATATTTTTTCTTTACGGTCAGAAAACTGTTGAGTTCCTGTAAAAACAACATAAAAAAAGGGTTTCACGCTGTAAATCACATTTTTAAAGGCAGCAAGGAGTAGCTCCACTAAAGTAGCCACTAGGGGGCTGTGAAGTGCCGGACAAGTGGATTCATGTCCCCAGCGTCATGGAGACGCACACACAGACGCACACACACTTGAACAGTAACTAATAAACAGTTCAGATAAGTGTCACATTGTATACATTTGTAGTGCACATATCGTGTTGATGCCGTGGAGATGTGTTGATTTGAAGGGTAAGGGCAGGCAGACCCCCTCAAGGGAGCAGTGTTCTGCTGCACGCAAGTCAACTATGGCCTGGCTTGTGTTACACTCCCGACAGCCACGTTCACATTTCACCCGTTGTTAACCCCACGCGCGCAAAACACCCCACTCGCAGTGCCACTCTCCAGCGGGGCTTCATAACGACCGCGTAGCGTTTCATCATTTGTCTCCTAAATGTTTTTCTCTGCTCCCTTTTGTCCTGTCCTGTCAATAGAAGATGAATTTTTTGTTGTGTTTGGCCCCCCCTTTAGCTGGAGGAGGTGCGCAGCGTACCCGCCAATAGCGAGAAGGCCATCTTGGAGGCCAGCGCTCGAAAGGAAGAGCTGGAGAAGCAGAAGGGGGAAGAGGAAGAGAAACTCAAGGAGGTGATGGAGAGCCTCAAAGAAGAGACCAGCGGCTTGCGGCAGGACAAAGAGGTATGAAAGGACAGATATTCTTTACGTCTTCATACGTTCCAAAAGGTTCAAGCTAGTTAAATATTGAGAGGCCATGGGAATTTAAGTAAATAAAAATTACCTGGGGCTGGGCATTATAGCCAAAATACAGAATTTCAATTTTCTCACTTTTTCATTTATTTATTTACTTTAAATCCCGCAGAAAATTAATTGTTAAGGCGCAGAATCAGGATTGATTACTGTAGAATCAACACATTTAACTGCATATTCACTTTTTTTTGGGGGGGGGGGGGGGGGGGGGGGGGGGGCTTGTGCACGACCTGCCATAATTAAGTAATTTATGTCAAGCACTTTACATTATATGTTATTAACTCCTTAAAAATCAGTGTCGTATTGATTTATTTATTCATTTTAGACCGCTTAACATTTGACCAATATCTGCGCTTCGTATTGTCAGACCAAAGAGAAAGCGCTAATGGAGCTCAGCAAGGCCGTGAACGAGACGCGCTCCCGTATGGACCTGGCGCAGTCAGAGCTGGACATCTACCTGAGCAGGCACAACACGGCCGTGACGCAGCTCAACTCGGCCAAGCAGACCCTTCAGACCACGTCGGACACGCTGCGGGAGCGCCGCGCCGCTATCAAAGAACTGGAAGTCAACATCCCGCAGAGGGAAAAAGAACTCAAGAAGGTGAAGCCGTCGTCTACGGGGGGAGGGGGGGGCAGGAAAAGGAAGTCATGATAGTTTTTTCTCCGCAGGATGAGGCAGAGCTGGAACAGCTGACCAAGATGGATAACGACACCCGGCATATCGTGAGGGAAATGAGGCAGAAGGTGGACGAGGCCAAGAGCTCGCTGTCCTCCAATCGAAGTCGGGGGAAGGTGCTGGATGCTCTCATGCAGCAGAAGAGGAGTGGCAAAATTCCCGGTATCCTGGGAAGACTGGTAAGAAGAACAACTGCACCTTGAAACCCTGTCTGGATTTTACACATCGCCACTAAGTTGGGGCGTGCTTGAGCGCCTTCCATGAAGACGCAAGGATGTTTCAGCATTTACAGGGTGTCTGCGGATCCTTAAAAAGTCTTAAATGAGATGTTTCCAAATGAAGGTCCTCATTATCTTTGATAATGACATGTAATCCTTACAGCCGCCATTCAAAGGTCATAAAAATGCGGCAGATGCAATAAACAGCTTTGTTGCATCTATCCATCCATTGCCCAGTATTCATCTACTGAGCTGTGGCCCGTCTTCGCCAACTTACGGCAGAATGCACTCTGGAATGGTCGCCGCTTAGTCAGAGACCCTATTGACAAACAACCATTCACAATCACTTGACACCTATGAACAATTTAGCAACCTGACATGCGTGTTCTGGAAAAAGAAAACCCAGGGCGAGATTCAAAGTACACAGTATGTTTTCTTTAAGATGTAACTACTCACCCCTCCCCTCTCTGCTTATCAAGACGGAAAGCGGCCGAAACAGAAGCCCTAAAACTGGAATCGTTCATATTCTTACATCGTCGATTGCGCTTGCTACACAGGGAGACCTGGGGGCCATCGACGAGAAGTACGACGTGGCCATTTCCTCCAGCTGCGGCGCTCTGGATCACATCTTGGTGGACACCATCGACACGGCTCAGAAATGCGTCACGTTTCTCAAACAGCAGAACGTCGGCGTGGCCACCTTCATCGGTCTCGACAAGGTAAATGCGCCTCATGCCCAACTGCCGCTTTTCACGCAGAGTTTCTGACATCCGTTCTCTGATCAGATGAAGGTCTGGGAAAAGAACATGGGCCCGATCCGCACCCCTGAGGACAGCCCCCGTCTCTTTGACATGGTGAGGGTGAACGACACCAGCGTGCGCCCGGCCTTCTATTTCGCCCTGAGGGACACCCTGGTGGCCCAGGACATGGAGCAGGCCACCAGGATGGCCTTTCAGAAAGACAAGCGCTGGAGAGTGGTCACTCTCAAAGGCCAGATCATCGAGATGGCCGGTGGGTGGACTGCTCCTTTCGCTTCCAAATTTCAACTTGTCACATCCCTGATGGCACTCGTCGTCCTCCTGTGTCCGTACAGGTACAATGACTGGAGGAGGAAGAGTAATGAAGGGAAGGATGGGATCCTCCCTCAACACTGAGGTTCCTCAGGTGGAGGTGCGTAGCAGTACTAGGAGTCTCGCTATCCAATATTAGTCCATATCGTCTGCTTACAAAATATTTCAATATCACTCACATACAAGTACTCCATGTTGTTTTTCATTTCAAAAACGTATGATTAGCTATTGTTGACTTTATGTGGGTTATTCCTCAGGGCCCTTTCATTGATTTTCTTCAAGTCATGTCGGAGATTGAATTTATGTTTGGAATAAATGGGTCATTTTTGCTCATGTGCACTGCTTGCAATTGAAATGAATGGAAATGCCGTTGATTCGTTCCAGCAGCACAGAAAACAAAAAAAATATGTATCATTTTTTCGTGCAAATGATGTAGTGTGAAAAATCATACAACATAACTAACATACATTTCTGACTATAAGCCGCAACTTTTTTCTAATGAGTTGAGCCCTGCATCCATTGCTTCTTATCTGCACTTTTTTTTTTTGGGGGGGGGGGGGGGGTGTATCAAACGAATAATAACTACTAGATAGAATGAGTGCCATTGATTCGTTCGAGGGCATAAAAAAAAAGTTGTTGGTTTTTTTTTCGTTTTTTTTTTCCACCACAAATAGCTCTATGATATTGTAGTGTGAACATTCATTCAATTTTAATTACCATAAATTTCTGACTATAAGCCGCAATTTCTAATGAGTTGAGCCCTGCAGCTTTTTTTTGGAAAAAAAAAAAAGTATCATTTGCCCGGGACGTGTTTTCACATCTTTAAAAATTAAAAAATGTATCAACCCTACATTCATATTTACAGTGCATACATAAAAATCCACGAGGTAAGAGGGTAAAGGAAGTTTTGAACGTGCAGAGAAAAGTGCAACGGGCGGGATGTGAGCCGCGTGCCCTTCCCCGCCAAGGTCCGCTGCAAAATGTGATGACACGCGTGTGTCCGCAGCTCGACCGCATGGAGAGCAAGCTGAACGAGAACGTGACCAAGCTACAGGGCTGCCAGGAGAGGAAGTTGCAGCTGGAAGAGAACGTCCAGCGTCTGCGCTCTCAGCTCCGCGACATGAAGAACACGCGGGAAAAATACGCCAACAGCATGACCGTACGGAGCAAAATCCCGTCGGACCAACGCACTTAGCCGGCGCCGGCGCGACCAACGAGCGTCTCTCTCGACATGCTCCAGAGTCTGACCGACCAGGAGAGCCACCTCAAGGTTCAGATGAAGGAACTGGAGGCCAACGTGCTGGCTGCTGCTCCGGACAAGACCAAACAGAAGCAGATGGAGAAGAGCGTGGAGGCCTTCAAGAAAGGTGCCGCCAAACTCGCGTGAACCTTTCATGCTCAATTTCCTGACGCACCGCGACGCTTTTTCTTTTCCAGACTTCGAAGCGGCGTCCGGCAAAGCCCAGAAGGTGGAAACCGAGGTGAAGCGGCTCCACACCTTGATCGTGGACATCAACAGCCACAAGCTGAAGGCTCAGCAGGACAAGCTGGACAAGATCAATAAAGCTCTGGACGAGTGCTCCTCCGCCATCACAAAGGCCAACGTGGCCATCAAAACGGCAAACCGGTAAGCGGCCGATCTCTTGTGCCGGAGACTACGGAGCGTCTGGCCGCCTCGCGTTGAGCACGCCGCGCTTGTGTCTGTCCAGCAACCTGAAGAAGTGCGAAGACAACGTGACTCGCTTGCAGACCGAGCTGGAGGACACGGCAAAGGCCTCAGCGGCGCTCACGGAGCGACTGAAAAAACTGGAGGACGAGGCCGGCGAGATCATGAAAGCTTGTCAAGAAGCTGAGGTCAGAGCAAAGAAATCAAGTCAAATCCACAAACTCTTGCTACATTCTTTTGTTTCTCCTTCCCCTTGTGCCCTTTTTCTGCCTTTTTAAAATGGTGATCGTCCAGAACAACCGATGTTATTTTTTTTTCTCTAAATTTTGGGTGGCTATAGCTCAGCCCTAGTTGCAGAAATTCATTTGGAGCACAATACTGATCTGGAGGTGTGTGCGTTCTCCAGGCGGCTCTGCCCGAGGTGCAGGAGCAGTACCAGACGGTGGCCAAGGAGATCGGCGTCCTGCAGCAGCAGGATCACGCCCTGCAGGAGGAGTCGCTGAGCGTGCGGCTGCGCGTGGAGCAGATGGACGCCACCATCGAGGAGCACAAGAGCAAGATCAAACACTGGCAGAGCCAGGTGGGCGACGAGCGCTAACCGCGGCTAGCCGGGACATGCTAACCCCGCCCGCGCTCCCCAGGCCTCCAAGCTCGCGCTGCACGCGGTGGAGGGCGTGCCGGACGAGGAGCTGCCCGTCCTGACGGCCCGGCAGCTGGACGACATCGGCGACCCCAAAGTCATCAGCAACAACTTGATGGCCTTGGAGACCAAGTGCGCGCACATGAAGCCCAACCTCGGCGCCATCGCGGATTACAAGAAGAAGGTACTGTCCCCGTTTGTCATCGGCGAGCCGATCGACTCGTTCACGGGCGGCCCGGTATAAATTGACCTTGGTCGTCCCTTGCCGTCAATGGCAGTCAATGAGTGAATTGTTCTACTGCTGGCACTGGAGGCTCGTGAACTCATTCACTACTAGTCCAGTAAAATGCTCACGTTAACCAGGTCAGTAGTAAATAAGCTCTAAGCAGAAACACGTGTCTAAACAGGTTAAAATAAGCACTATTTTCTTCCCATTCAATACAATTTGTTTAATAATAAAACATTGATACGTTAAGAAATGTGTATCATGTTTTGTAAACAAACAATAAATACACATTCTTGTTTTTCAACTGTTCTTGGCAAGTCACAGTGTCCAGTCACCGGTAAGCTATTTTGGAGACAAAGACCTTCTGCACGAAAAGGCAGCTTGTTGAGTCAACTCTGCAAGCACTAGTGATAGCGTGTATATAGTCCTATTATTGTCAAACTTCACTGCTCTTCCACGAATGTCCAATGTGAGGCACACTAGATTTCTCAAATGTGATCTTTTCTGAATTGTGAATGTCATCACCTGAAAACCTTAAAATTATTCCGAAGTTTGTTTGACCAGCATGAGCATAAATGTGGGTTTTTGATGAAAAACTAGCACTTAAGGTCTGCCTTTTCCAAGTTTTGAGAGCCATCTTGTAAGTTCCGAAAAGGTGACGAAGGGCGTGCAAAGCGTCATAACTCGATTTCCACGACTTATCTCCAAAATCAGCCCAGCCAGAAAAGAAGGGGCTAGCTTGACGCAATATTTTTGTGTCGGCGCCCGCAGGAGGAGCAGTACCTTCAGCGCGTGGCCCAGCTGGACGAGATCACCAGCCAGCGGGACAAGTTCAAGCAGTGCTACGAGGACCTGCGCAAGCAGCGCCTCAGCGAGTTCATGAGCGGCTTCAACGCCATCACCAACAGGCTGAAGGAGAACTACCAAATGCTGACGCTGGGGGGCGACGCCGAGCTGGAGCTGGTGGACAGTCTGGACCCCTTCTCCGAGGGGATCATGTTCAGGTGGCTGTCGTTAGTTTTGTTTTTTTTTAATTTATGGGCTGTCCAATGCTAATGGACTGTGCTTGGACACAGCGTGCGTCCTCCAAAGAAGAGCTGGAAAAAGATCTTCAACCTGTCGGGAGGAGAGAAGACGCTGAGCTCCCTGGCGCTGGTGTTCGCCCTGCACCACTACAAGCCCACGCCGCTCTACTTCATGGACGAGATCGACGCGGCGCTCGATTTCAAAAACGTCTCCATCGTGGCGTGCTACATCTACGTGAGTACCAACCGCCCCCCCCCCCCCCCCCCCCCCCCCCCCCCCCCCGCGTCCCCACCCCGCGCTACAGCGCCACGCTAAACGGGCCGTGGGCTTTGCGTCCGCCCGCAGGAACAAACCAAGAACGCGCAGTTCATCATCATCTCGCTGAGGAACAACATGTTTGAGATCGCCGACCGCCTCATCGGCATCTACAAGACGCACAACACCACCAAGAGCGTGGCCATCAACCCCAAGACCATCCCCTTCAGAGACTGTGGCGCCGTCACCGCTTAGGACGTGGCTCGCCGCAAGCACGCGCTTCCTGTTTGCTTGCGTTCAAAATCCATCCTTTTTATTTTCAAACGCTGCTACACACTTTTGAATAAAGTTTGACATTTTAACGCTCAGACACATTTGTCAATGGCCAGCAACACGGCGGAATAGCGCTTTGCAGGTCCACGGTTTTGAGGTTCCGGGTTCGAGCTCTTCAGCGAGGCCATGCTTGTTAACCACTTCCTGTTTCCGTAGCAATACGGCCAACAAGTTAGTTCCAGCGCACATTTGGACTTCTTCTCTCTACTGGAGCCACTTTCATGCAAAGAAACGTTTTGGGGGAATATTTGACATATTTTGGGAATCAAAAGTACTAATATATCAGTGATTAGTCAAGAGCCAGGTACTCTTACTGGTGAAAAAAAAGGGGTATAGAAAATCCCCAGTAAAAGGTTTCAAAAGGGAGGCTACCTTCAAAACATTGCGTCATCAGGATAGCGGAACCAAATAAATAGTGATGTGGTTTTTAGTTGGGACTTCTCATACAAGTCATATTTTGCAGAAGCGACTGGATAACATGGGTGATGGAAGTCAGTCTAGTAGCTTTGAAAAGAATGAAAAAAAAAAATAACTTGAATCTATTTTGGATCCCCAGGTAAGCTCAAATTGACCCGCAACTAGGGTTGCACAATTAATTGAATTTTAATCACAATTTCGGCTGCCAATTAAGCTGATCCTCGGCTATATTAATATTTAAAAATTTGACGTCAAATCAAGCACTTTGTCATCCTACCACCAGGGGGCGATGTTTTCCACATGTTTGCATGACAAAAGCCTCTAATCTCAGCCTAATATTTACCAGTGTGAAATGGAATGTGGAATTATGAACATGATCAATAATCGTGAGCTCAATATGAACCAAAATAATCGTGATTATTTTTGGCCATAATCGTGCAGCCCGAACTGCAACCCGAGTGACGATAAGCAGTACAGCTGTCTGAGATGCATAAAAACTTTATTGTTTACAACACTGACAAAAGAAGAAAAGTTCACAGATTTTCAAAGCAGTTCTCAGCATGGATGAAAAATAAAAAAAACCATAGCATTAAGGACTGTTAAGCTATTAATAGTGCAAAATTAGACGGAAAGTGATATATCTATCAAGTAGCAAATAATAGGTTGAAATTGAGACTTGTGAAGAAGGCAGTCAACTTTTGCAAGAACAATTCTCCCACGGAGAAAAGGTGACAGCGCCATTTTAGCAGGAGCGCCTTTGTGACCGTGCACGCCACTCGCGCCCAGTCCCAGACGGGCGCCAGGAACTCGCTTCCGTCTCGGTCGAAGCGAGCGCCGGCGAGCCAGCACAGCGCCGCCGCCAGCAGGAAAAGTGTCAAAAACTGCAAAAGGCGTCCGGGTGGAAGCCGGCGGAAGCCCGCCGCCGCTTTGTCGGCGGCCTCGGGCGCCGCGCCTCCGCATCGCACGCAGCAGCGCACCTCGGGGACGGGCGCCTCGTCCAGCGAGGCCAGCGAGACGGCGGACCAGTGGCGGCGCAGGTAGTCGGCCGCTCGGGGCGCCACCGAGAGGTCGACGGCCGACGGCAGACTCGCCCCGGTCAAGTCGTCCACCCGTTTCCTGAACACGTGAACCTTCTCCAAGAAGACCAGTGGGGAGTCCTCCTCCTCGATGGACGTCGCCAAGGAGACAAGGTCCAGCTGCTCCTCCTGGACCAAACCAATAGACTTTTTCCTTTTTTTGGCTTCTCTGGGATTCAAGTCAAATGGAAACGAGGTGGGCAGTTTTCCAAGGGGACCTCGTGCGGGGGTCCCGGCTCGGTGGTCCAGATGCACGTCGTGAGTAGAAGAGGTCCAATTTCAAAGGTATGAAGTCGTTTGAAAGTAAAAGTCATTTGATGTGGAATGTGGTGTAGGAAATGAACGGGGAGTATAAAATACTTGGAAAGGTTTGAGGAAAAAGAAAAAAATCGAAGACTCGGTCGGGAACCGCAATCAACACAAACGGGGCAATGTTTGTGAAAATGTGCAAATTGTTGAAAATTGTGAAAATGTAGGAATCGTGTTGGAAAAATGGAAGAGCCCGAGCGTTTGGAAAGGCAACGCATTTTGGAATTCTCCTTTGGGAATGAGTGAAAACCTTAGGAGTGGAAATGTTGAATTGTGGGTAAACTAAATAGTAATAAAAATAAGAGCTTGGAAAACATGAATTTCCTGAACACAAAGTTGGAACGCTTTCAATCGGCCAAGAAAAGTCGAACGGAAAAATTTGATGGAATATCGTAATAAAAGGTCGAATAACGCGAATGATTTCAGCAAAGCGATGAATTTGCATACCTGTATCTCCTTGACTCTGTGGATGAGAGGATGGTAGGTCCGCGACACCTCGGCCAAGGCTTGGTCCAGAACCTCCAGGGAGGCTTGCTTCTTATTGGCCAGCGCCACCTCCAGCGCGTGAAAAAAGTCAGTGACTTCCTGTCGGTCTTGCTTGAGCAGGGCCTGGCAGCGGGCCTTTTCTTGCTCCAGCTGCTCCCCGAGCTCGCACACCTAAAACGCACACACGCGCCGTTGCAACTCATCGCTTGTTCCATTTCATTGAATGACGTTTTTTTTTTTTACTGCACTCAGTCCCAACGCGGAGTCTGAAGCAGTCGAGCGGCCTGTTAATACTCGGTCTTGTTCAGCCGCAAACGAAGGCGCTTTTGGTTGAAATTAAACCACTGGTCGTCATTCTACATCCACGGAGTCGTGGCAGTAGATACTGTAAGGGCGATTTGACGCTGCACGAAATTACAGGCAGAGCGCTTGTGGCTGTGAGTGACAGAGCTGCGCGGAGACATACGTGCGAGGGAGAGGAGTATCGACTCTTGCCTTTCTTTACCGGAGTACGTAAGCGACCCGAGGTCCCCCAAGAAAAAAAAACACAGCACCTCCTTGGGGTTCGCGCTCACCTGGGCCCATCTCCGCTCCGAGAGTCGCGCCAGTAGGAGCGAGGGGGTCTCCTTCTCCCTGGCGAAGGCGCCGCGGCTTCGCCAGCCGTCTGCAAGGTGCCCGCAACTGCCGGCGGCGTGGTGGAGCTTCCGCGTTGACGGCCTGGACGCGCTGCCGCACCAGACGTGTCCCTGCGGGCGCCATCGATCGAGGAAGGGTCGTCCACGGGCAACCGGTCCGCCTGTCCTCTTGAGAAGCTAATAGACGTCTATTAGCTTTCAAGAGGAAGGCGGAGGTGCCGTGGACGACCTTCTCGATGATGGCGCGCAGGGACACGTTGGTGGGCAGCGCGTCCAGGCCGTCAACGGGAAGCTCCACCACGCCGCGGCAGTTGGGGCACTTGAGAGGCTGGCGAAGCGGGCGCCAGATGGAGTAGTTGAGCGAGGCGTGGAGCAGGCCGTCCAGGCAGCCCCGGCAGAAGGTGTGCGAGCACGGCAGCACGCGCGGGTCCGAGAAAAGCGAGTAGCACACCGAGCACGTCAGGTCCTCCTCCAGGTTGTCCATGCTGCGGGGAAGTAAGAAAGGACAAATGGTCATAATATTAGGTACGCCTTCTCAATCGAGACGCGTTGTTGTCGCCACTTTTTAAACATAAACATTACATTTTTTCTTTTCGAATGAAGAGGAAATTAATTGGAACAAGAGGCAACTTATTGCTCGGTTGTGTTAAGGTGCCTTTATTTTGTCTTTTTTTTAAGGATTCATCTTGTCATTAGTTAAACAATTTGGTTGAGGAGCACTGGGCTGAAAATATGAAAGAAAAAAAAAGGATCAGGGTTGTTTATTTGAGGGTTTAAAAAAAGTAACAAGAGATCTTAACCAAAAAAAAAAGTTATTTCAATTCCAACGTAATTTCTACATTTAAAATAACATTGGCGTTATTTCTTTTATCATATCTTTAATTAAAAGTCCAACAGTGCCTGATGAGCAAATTTTATTTATTATTATTTTATTTTAATCAAGTCACCAGTTTTTTGCTTTGTCAAACAAAAACATAAGCAGAGAGACCACAAAAAATGGGGACAGTGTAAAGCTTCTCCTCTTACATTAGCGGCCTCCTCCAGTTACGGTCAGCACACTTTTCCGTTCATGAAGGGGGACCCCGACAAACAGCTGCTGTTGGTCCATATCAAGGACAAACAGCTATTAAAAAAAAAAAATAATAATGATGGCAGCTATTTCACACGTAAATTATTTAATCAAATTGTTTCCCCCTAGTGTATTTATTTTGTGTGTTTTATTTGGACAAACCAAAACGGAAAGTTTGACGTCCGAAAATGAGGTGTCATTAGATGCCAATTAACAAACAGCTGAGATGTTGCACAAGGGTTTTCCTTTTTTTTTCCCTCCGTCGTCCGTAAAAAGTTATTGCTGTCTTTTCGTTGCATTTTTTTCCACTCCTTTGTCATACGCGCAAGTAAGACTGGATTTTACCTCGGCAGAATGTACACGTTTCTTTCATTATTTACGTTCTTACCTTCAAGCTTAAAGTTCGATGTTTGTTTCCAAGCGGTTGTCTTGTTTCCGGTTGGATACGCGTTACGTTCAATTTATTAGGGAAATCAGTACATCTTCTTACACATAACACGATTTATTGAAGTTTTAGTGTCTTCTTTTCTTTAGAAATTGGCGCGGAATAAGTATTCTCTTACATGTGATAGAACTGTGTTGTGTATTAATTAGAAAGTGTTTCAGAATTTAAAACTTAATGACGGAAAAAAGACGGCATTTCTTATATTTCAGAGAACAAGCGAAGGCAGCAGGGCGTTCCTTAAGCGCACATGCGTAGTTATTGTGAAGTTTTTTTTTTTTTTTAATGCGCAAGCACGAAAAAAAACAACATTCCATGGTATGTGACATGGCCGCGCCGAGTAATAGTTTAAAATTGTTTAAAAAAACGTTGCATGTTGTTTACATTTCCGATAACTTGAAAGTCAGCATAACTTTTCCTTCAGTGCGCATGCGGCCGTGCCAACCAATCAGATTTGACACAGCCGAAATTTGAACATCAGCTGAACCGGTAAAGACTGATTTCAGTCAGTATTTTTCCATCCACGATTTAAAAAAAAATACACAAATAGGCTCTCAATGTGGGGTTCAAAGTTTATTTTGTTTTCAGACAACCTAAGCCGTAGCCTACCTCCCCCAAAACATTTGGGTTAACCACCTTACCTTCAGTGTCATATTTTTTTTTATATTGAACAGATTTGAAATCACATCTCTGCTAATGCGGAATGCTGGGGGAATCCCCCCTATGGCCAACATAAATTTTATATGCACAAGTGTATTCTTTTTTTAATAATTATTACAGTGTCTGGAGTTGGACACAAAGCTGGAGGAAGAACGTTTTTACATTTAGCTGGAAAGATATTGACGGGGTTATATATCTTCCAAACGTATTAAAGATACTACAGAATTTGTTCAAGATTGATTTATTCAAAGGTTCCATTTAAGGGACAGTTGGACACCCTTTGGACCTTCAAGGGAGAGAAAAAAAAACATGAGGTGAGATTCCCCTTAGTCTTGAGACAACTTCTCAAATAAACGTTTTCTTTTTCTCAACTATCACCTAAAAAAAAAAAAAAAAAAATGCATCCTGGGATGACTTTTGAAAGACAAATATTATGGTCAAGGTGATGCATATTGTAGAGGCCACTGGCAGGGTGTGCCCAACCAACCTTCACAAAGATTCCAGGCCTCAATTTGCAGTACATGTGCAAAACCATACTTCTTATTTCGCAAAAGAGACATTGGGGTGTGGGGAGGGGGCACGGGAAAGGGAAACATGTAACATTTAGCAGTTTACTTAAAAAAAAAAAAAAAAAAAAATGAAAATCCACAGCCTAAGGTGACTAAAAGACCCTTAAAAAAAAAACAAAAAAAAACTGGGCCTCCAGAGAACATGCAAGGGATCGGCAATCCAATGTGTAAAAGCCCATTTGCACATCTCCCTTTCATGTCAAAAGCGATGGCGACAAAAGCACAGCGCTTTTGCTGGACTTAAAAGCCAACCAATCATTTAACTGGTAACAACGCTGTCAATTTCGCAGCCGCTATTTGCGGCGGCCTAGCTTTAGGGTTGTTGATGGGGGGGGGGTCATGCTGATCACCTTTACAGAAGCCATGAAATTAAAAGCTGGGGGGGGAAGGGGGCACATAAAAAGGAACACGCCAGAGGCAAAAAGAAAAGCCCCGAAGCCACCATACATCTTCATAATAGAATGCACCTCATTGCGCATCTGCCATTCACAATGTCCAGTGTCAATTAATAGCAACTTAATAATTGAAAGAAAAAAAAATATTCCTTGCAATGAATTTTTTTGTCGGTGTTTCTTCTTCCCATATCCAAAGTTCTTCGTTTCAGGGATTTTGCGGATCGGCCTCAAAGGCTGAAATTCTTTCTCCTTTTCTAAACCTCGCTGCGTTTCTTCGCTCAAGATGTCGCATTTGTATCTCTTTGCCGTCTCGCCTCGCACTCTTCCAGTCACGCACACACAACCCATCCGCTCGCTCGCTCGCTCGCACACGTGACACGCAGACGGACTCCTGGCCCCGCCCCCCCCGGGGGGAGAGAGAGAAGGACGGCGTCCGGTCGGGACGTCCTGTCGGGAGGAGCCGAAGCCGAAGCCGAAGCCGGCTCCTCGGCGGCGAGTCCAGACATTCATACGCAATGGCTCCATTCACACACACGTCTGATGGCGTGGCCGATTGGGGGAAGGCGGCGCCCTCTCCGATTGGGACGACCGCTCCTTTCGTCCGCGCTCGGAATTAAGAGTTTGTCGTTGCGTTGTTGGTTCTCCGCGGGCGGGACATCGAGTTGAAGTCGTCGCTCCAGTTACCGAATGTGTCGTGTCGCCGTGTCTCTCGACATGTTTCCGTGTAGGTGGGTTTGCCGGGTTTGGATTAGGTGTTTTTTTCTTGTTTTGTTTGGTTATTTGGTTGTTTTTTTTTCTTCTTTTGCAACATGTAGCCACTCATTCTCACTCGCACCCACTCGCCAACTCAAACTTCATTTGGACTGCGTTTCCCAAACGGAACGCCAAATGAAATCCACACGTTTCTCTCTCAGATAAGATGCAGCCATGGATCCCACGAGCCAAGCACAATGGATCAAATTTCTCACACTCTCGCTCTCTCTCTCTCTCTCTCGCTCTCTCTCTCTTTCGCCTAATTTTGTTTATGTTGAACAGAGTGCTGCATCGTGAACAAAACTCCAGAGTACCGCCCCCGGATGCCATCTAGAATTGGAATCCTCCGGCTGGCACGTTGGTGGAGTTGAAGACGAAAGTTTCGCTCTCGATGGCGTCGGGGACCAGGCTGTTGTCTTCGTCGATCTGCGCCACGCCGACAAAAACAAAGAATATCAAATATGGATCACACCCTTAATTTGAGGGTCTTTTCTGTGTGAGTGTGTATTACACACGCCGACAGTTTGGCAACAACGTAAAACTGATTGGAAAAACAGAATCTCATCTTCCTAAATTCCTCATATTATCTAGTGTTCATATGTGTAAACATATTTGTTGCGGGTTAAATGTGTTTCAGATTTCCCACATTGTGAGCGGTCGGCGAACGCAGCAGTTTTCCTTCCTAGTCCTCACGACACAGCTCATTTCGCCATAAAAACCTTAAGTTGCGCAACATCCGTGTTCCATGAAGTTTATGATGGTGTGTACATGCCAAAAGACCCCGTTTAATAAAAGTCAAATGAAATACCTTTTGTGTGGTCTCTAACCAGTGCCACTTTTAACCAAATCATCTAGCGATATCATAACTGCGACATTATCCGTTTTCGCAATATTTCCGTGCGTGAACAAGGATGAATTCGGATGTTGTTGACTGTGCAAACCCGGTCAGATTTTTGCTCTTTTGAGACACACATACGGGTGGTCGGAGCCTTCAACTTACGTCCTCAGATGAGAAGAACTGATCAATAATTTGATATGCTAGCTTGTAGATATCGCCATTTTCATGATTCTGCAGCTGCTCCACTTTCTCCAAACCTGCACAGACAAATCCCACGTGAACACACGCTCGGAAAGAACAAATCCAAAAAAAATCTTAACGCCCAGATACCTCCACACTCTTCAATGAGACTGGCGATGGTTTCAGCCTTGTCGTCGGCCATCTTCAGGATATTGATCAGGCCGTCCAGGACTACTTGCACCACTTGGGCGTCCTTCACTGTGAGCAGGTTGCAGAACGGAGGAATGACCTGTTTCTCAATCAGATGCGCCACCTGAAGCCACCAAAGGCCAAGTTTAGTTAGTCTTACCACACTGTCCTTCAAGCATGGAGAGAGGAAGCTTGTACTGTACCTGATCTTTCCTCCCACTTATTGTGAGGTTGCTGATGGCCCAGGCTGCTTCCTTTTGGGTCCCAAAGTCACCCTACATTGAAAACCCAGTTTTTTCTATCAGCGTCATCACACCGAGGTTTTTCCAGTCAGACGTTTAGAATTTAAAATTATTTAGTGAAAATGCCCAAAACAAACACACGACTGATGCCGGTTTCCATTTGTTACGGTTTTGCAAAAATTGAGAGGGAAATGTTTTAGATTACATCACGTGAGGGCATCTCTGCCACAAGCCACACCGCAAACTATCGACAAACTTAGATTAGGGCCCAACTGATATAGTTTATAGATTTTCACTGTTCACAGGCTGGACTGGTATTGATTTCCCGCAAATATCCTATTTCCTGTGAATAGAAGGGATCAAAATTAAATATAACGTTAAATTTAAAATATACATGAAACTTTGCTTTTTGGTTGAAAGAATGCATTGTATATTGCCATGAATGAAGTTCTGAGAGCATTAATGTGCATTTTCCTTTCACCAATACATCGGAAACTCTATCATCTTCAATCTCCTTGAAAATTAGTATCAAAACGGGCGGATGGAAACCCCACTACTGAAAGGCGTGTACCTTGTCAAGAAGGTGAATAATCATGGGCACCAGCTTTGCATCAATGACCGCCTGCACCTGCTGCTGATTTCCTGCTGTGATGTTTGAGAGGAACCACACCGCCTCCTAGAGGGCAAAAGGCACAAATCTTTTTTTTTTCTCCTCCTCCCTTTTTGCATGGACAATTTGAGTCCTACTACACCACATCTGAAAAGGATCAGAATCCAGACATGCACATAAAAAGTGAATGTCAGAGACTTGCGTGCTTTGGGTGGGGCGAGAGCGGTTTTGAGGCTCTAATCATCGACCGCGTCACAAATCACGATATGGGCCTCTATTTGAAAGTGACTGGCCTCAGATGCACTCCGATATCAGCAGGGCTGATTCTCAGTGCTCTTTTGCCACCAACCCATTTCATAGCTACACAATCAGTCATCAACACACACACACACACACACACACACACACACACACACCCCCTAACTACTGACTATCCCTTTTCTACCAGTGTTTAACCAACTACAGCAGGCGGCCGTCCTCATCGTCGTTCTTGCAGTCTTGTAATGTACATGTAATATTGCTCTAATTGCCCACCTAAAACTTTCACACAACTTTCACACGAGCACACGTCTCAGATGTCATCACTTCCAGCGACATATAGCAGTAGGAGCCAGCCAGACGAGCGTATGTGTGTGTTACCTTATTAATTTTCTCCTTGGGGTGTGAGAGGAGGGCGGGGAAGTGGTTGAGAGCATCGCAGTTGAGCACCACCTGTGTCTGCTCATCTGTTCCAGTCACGATATTGCCCACAGCCCTCAGGGCAGCAGTCTGGATGAAGAGAAGATTGTGAATACTGCTGCTCAACTTATTTAAGTGTTTCCAATTAAATACAAAAATGAACAAATAAAACAAGAGAAATTTCTATAGTCCAGTGGATTTTAAATGGAAGTACATGAAGGCACTTCGGGGGGGGATGTGAGATTTTAAACAGGCTTCCGCAGGTATCGGCAAATTGAATATTGGCTTATGGTCCTGACAGGAACACGAGTTGGAACATGAGTTAGCTCATTGCAAATTTGTGTTATATCGCCGATTTTGAAAAACGTATGCTTTTATTTTGTTAGGCTTTATACGGCTGGACATTGTCATTTATGAAGCAATATTCCAGTATCAGCTGTCAGACAATAAAATACAAAGTATAAAAAAATTTCAAAATAAAAAACTTCAGTTAAAAAACATTTGAGCAACTTCTGTAGTCTTTTTCATACTCGTACCTGGACTTTGACCTCCTGGTGGCTGAGGAGTGGGACCAGGTGAGGGACAATACCAGAGTCAATCACCATTTGGATCTGTTCGTTCCCAGCATCCGTCAGATAAGACAGAGCCCACACTGTGTCTACCAAGATCTGGAAGTAGCAAGATGACCCCCCCCCCAAAAAAGCAGGCATGAAATGCTGTACATTTTTACCTTGACGCAAGACTTTCAAGAATAAAAGCCAAGGGTTTACTCACACTGACGTCAGTGTGGTGGATCAGCACACGCAGGGCTGGCAGGATCTATGGGTTAAAAATGGAAATTATGAGGCGTTAAAATAGAAAAGAATTTCATATCTGAGTTTAAGAAATGGCAAATAGATGCCAATTAAAGACCTCAAATTCACTAACCGGAGGTACATGATCAATATCACCTGTCTACTTTATCCACATATTGCAAAACTGATATAAAATATTGTATTTACCACTTTGAAAGCGAGTATAGACTAGCTCCACACAAACAGCCAGCCAAGCGCAGGGAAAGTCCCGACAACCGCTCTCACATTCACACCAATGACACAACAACTTAAAAGACTTAATGAACCTAAGTGACTAGTTTGGGAGCGTGGAAGAGACAAGGTCTGAGCCAAAATTTGAAACCAGAACTTATAATGAACTTGTAATAAGAAAACAATATAAAATCATCAGTTTTTAAACCGAAGCTTTAAAAAAAAAAAAAAAGTTCAGTCTGCGTTTTTCTAACTGAGTGATTGGTGTTCTGAATTGACCGCCCCCAAATGACTACAAACCTCTTGGATGGTCTCCATGGGCGGCGGAGGGTCCTTGTGGCGGCACAAATTGACCATAACCCAAGTGACATTGCGGAGAAAGGTGATTGGGATGGAGGGACTGATGAAAGACAGCAGTGGCTTGACGACACCCAAGCCGATCACGTAGTCCCTGCACTGCGGTCCGTCGCCTGACGAGGAGTTGAGGGCTCGCGTCAGTTTGACCTTTTACTCATAAGTGAACACAGACGCGACAAAATCGCCACCTTACCAATGATGTTGCCCAAAGCCCAGACCGCCTGTTCACACACATTTTGATGAGGGGAGAGAAGTAGCCTCAGGAAGCGCGGCACAGCATCTGAAGATAACAACATGTTTTGTTTTGTTGTAACCATTACTAGTGCTACTTCTCAATGTTTTGCACTTTCTCCAGTCATAAAGGTAACAATGACAAAAACATGATTAAATGTACACTTATAGAAATGAAAAAATGTACATGGGGGTCCTCGGTTTATGATGCGAGTTGAGTTTACAATATTGTCAACATACCCATTCCAAAGGGTTATTATCTTGAACTTGATTTTAAGAAGTCATGGATGGGAATCAAATACAAAATCATATAGTGTTCCAATTCTATCATGCTCAACCCCAATAATGACTAATAGTATTGATTTGGGTAAAAAAAATATGAATTAGATGAAGTTGTGTAATGATCAACCCAATGCTAGTGATACACTGGGCATGTACTAGTTCTGGCAGGACCATCAAAATTTTGCTCACAGTGGCCCGACTGGGCCACCACCTGAAAAAGCTTATTGTAGAACCCTGATGAAACATCAATGACCCTCCCCTCCCAGAAAATCAAACAACTTACTGGAGTCCACCACAGCTTGGGTCTGCTCGGAGGTTCCCGAAGCAATGTTGGTCAGAGCCCAGGCTGCCTCAAACTGCAGAGATGGGCTGCAAAAAAAAAAAAAAAAAAAAAAAAAGACACTTAAGGACCTGAGACATTAAGCGTGCACTGATGAGTCATGTGTGCGTGATGCCATTCCTGGAAGGTGAAAGCTGGAACACATTTGCATACTTGCATCACCGTTCACATCTCCGGTGAGCCGAACGCCGCTGGCATTTGCATATCTTTGAGGCGTGCAAAACTCAAAATAAACAACCATACGACCTTATAATTAAGGACTGGTGTCAACTTACTTGTCATCTCTGTCCAGGCAGTGGACCAGAATAGGAAGGATCCCAGACTTAATCAGGTCGTCTATGGGAGGGTTGCGGTCGCTGGACAACAGCTTTCTACATTAACGGAAACATGTAGACAACATTCCATCATTCATATGCGCAGACAATCTGACACATGCTGAGAGGAATGCACAGCAAGTAAAAGCATTTGGAGAATTTGAACAATGTCAAACTAGAAAAGGCAAATGTTTGCGGCGTGAAAGGTTTCTTGTGCAGTTATCAGGGACTTAGTTTTAGTATGACAATAGAAGGAATAATGACAACAATGAGATTCAGAGCATTTCAGAAAAAAAGGACTTATAACGATACAAGGACTTATGCTGTGCCACCTATGTCTGATTTATTACATTTCGAAAATTACATTTGTAATGGAGCTCTCTGCCTATTCTATTCAGCAACTCCTGAAGAGAGATCACGTAAGATCGCCGGTTCTATTTCTGGCTCATCTGCTGGATGATTGCATAACTAAAGACAATAATCCATCAGTATACAACTCAACTAAATAAATGTACACATTTTGCAAAGTAGTCGCCATAACACCCATCCATTTTCTAGTTGCTTATCCTCACACGGCTCGCAGGTTTGCAGGTACCTATCACAGCTGACTTGGGGCAGTAAGAGGCGGGGGACATCCTGAACTGGTTGCCAGCCAATAGCAGGGCACACAGAGACAACCTACCCTTCATGCAGCTAATCGCACCTGAGGAAAATTTAGTATGTCCAATACCCCTGCCATGGATGTTTTTTGTTTTGTTTTTTTGCAAATAATTTGGGGTGGGGGGGGGGGCTAAACAAAACATTGACCCATTTAGTATGAGCTATTTTAAACGCTCCTTTTGCCTAACACTTGGGAAAAAGTCCCGGAGATTGAATGTCTGGACTCTTAAAATATAAAATAAAAATATGTCTGGGATTGAATGAGTTGAATTACATTTTCTGATACCTGCAGAAGCCCTATTAAAATTTCACGCAACCTCTGAGGTGCTTTACACCCCACCTATTTGAGAACTACCAATTTAAATCTCTACTTGCTCTACTAGAGCAGCATTCAATACTTTCAGCTGCAGCGATATACTACATGTGTGAATGTGCTCATACCTGGCAGCCTGAACAGCACTCAGCTGGATGCCCTGGTTATCACTCGTGGCATTCTACAACAAAGAAAAGGAAAGTTTAATATATGCATGAGAAGAATCCACACTGGATATGAGTAAATAAAAATCTAAAATTGACAACTTACTAGCACTATTGCTTCAAGAGAGGTGTTTTGCTGAAAAGGAACATTAGAAAATTATTAGTCGAGAGAAAAGTGATGATGTGAAGGGATACTGGGATTTGGGAGAGACAGTTGAACCCCCCCTCCACACAAAACGCAAAAAACTTGATATAAAGTAACCAACATAAGCTAGCCGATTTCTACCACAGAAACAAGAGCATCACGTTCATTTAAACGCCAAGAGGTGACTGGCACATTAAGCAATTTAAATGGAGCAGCCAGGCGACTTTTCCCACAAAAAGACCTTCCCGGCTGCGCGCTGGTGACTCAGAGCGCCGTGTCATTGTTGATATACGATTAAGTAGGCCATTTGTATTCCGCCCATTCAATAGCGCTGAGCAGTTAGCCTGATTGAATCTCTACAGTGCTGAGTGGCCTCCTTGATGCCACCAAACCCTCTGCTCTTTAGCCTCAACGTGGGACACCCGATTATCAATTAGCAAAACATGCTTATAGTCACCAAAGGAGGTCGGACGGCAGCCTTGTACCATAATCCAAAAATTTTCTTATGAGCCAGATGGCAGCAAATGGGCGGCCACGCCGGAGAAAGAGATTTCTCCAGACTGGGGACAAGGAACATCCACCTGAAGCTCGGTGAGCGATGAGCCCCTCTCAATTTTGACAACACATTTTATAATTGGCTCAATCGACTGATTTAATCAGTAATCGCCCATAGGGAGTAAATTTATTAACACTGGGTTTAGATGAATATTACTTGAAGCGCTGTGCTGCAACTAAATGAATTCTTTTCACTTGTGTTTGATTTTTATTCTATTTTTTTCTTCCAATTATAGTCTATATTAAAATAAATATAAATGTAGAAAATATCCCAGAAAAAAAAAATGTAATTTGGAGGTAAGAAAGTAACTCGTCGATGTACATTAATTAATGATGACAAATTTCAAGGGGGAAAACTAAAATGATGAGTAAATTAAAAGCTTGGTTACAAAACAAATTTAACTTGTATGCCAAGGTATTCCACAGCAACAAAACCCTATCTGGTTCTTATTTAGAATGCTGACTTGTTCTGCCTCTGCGGGGACAACTCATGACTACTCCCATTGATTATTTTTCACATGTCCTCCTCCATTTTACGACGTTCATGACTTACGACATTTCGAGGAAACAAATGGTACAAGAAGGCACAGTCCATAACTTGCCGTACTTTAGTACGTTCTTTTACTTTTACACCTAGAAGTGTTTTTGATCAAAACACTTTGTTTTCATGAATATTCTTCCAATGGCTTTAAATTTCATGCTGAATCAACAATACCAAAGTGATGCTCAAATGATCGAAAGAAATTGGAGGGGGGGGATCCTACCGATCGGAAATCTCCATCCACGTCAGAATCCTCACAAATGTCCTCATGGGGCACGTTTCTTCTCTTCAAAAGGTGCTCATCTCTTTTGTTCTGTAAAACAGCGAGGTGCCAGTAGATATTTTTAGCAATCGGAAGAGTGCATCATTTTCACTTGTAAATAATCGTACGGATCAATTCAATTACCTTTCGCAGCTCCACCACTACCTCCGTCCTCTGTCTTCTCATAGACTGTGGAGGCAAAAATATTATTAGCATGAGCACTGGGCCACAACTCAGGCCAACATTTGAGCCAAGATTCCAAAGAAAAATAACACTGTAGCTTAAAACTTTCAAGAAGGCATTCCCAAACATGGTTGCAAATATTAGAGGATAAACATGTGGGTGTGTGTTGGCGTTTGTTTGGATTGTTTTCTAATACTTTTTCTTTCCTTTTTTTTCAAAAAGGGACAGTCCCTAAAAGAGTACTGTACATTCATTTTACCGATTAGAGTTGCTAACTACTATTTACTACTGAAGTAAGGCACCGTTTGACATTTTTGACACCCAATGGACATTAATGTGTGCTCCCTTGACAAGTCTTTTGATTGGTTGGCAACTCAAGTGCATTTCAATGACAGTAAAATGCCTGTTTTTGGCTTCTTCATTCACTCCGCGTCTGTCTCCCATTAATGATGGCCACAATGGTAGCTTTTTTTTGGTGATGGTGTTTTTTTCCTGTCGGTTTGCTTGAGAAAAACATCATGAAGGGGGCACAGCAATAACATCTTTTGAAGATGAGTTTCAGTGAACACTTACTGGTTAGAAATCCAGCTACCAAATATATAATCTTTTTCACCAAAAAATGCCTTGTACTGGTGAGGAGATACTTGGCTGGGGGAAAAAAATAGAGGGTGTGCCATATAAAAAAAAAAAATGTTGAGAAACAGATTTAAAATACTAATGCAAAGAAATTGGGAGGTGTGCCACTGTCTTCAAAGTACTTCCTAGTCTTGAGAAGTAGGACATAGCAGGAGTCAGCCCCCTTGAGGCTGCCACCCCAACACAGAAGCATGACACCACCCAAACACATCAGTCACTAAAGCTATAAAATGACTCAGCTTGTGTTTCAGACAGACCATTTTGCATGTTTTCAATGTTATGTTGAGATGTCATTATCAGGATCCATTATTAACTTTTGGATGTCATCATTTCTTTTTCTTAATATTCCGTTCCAGGCGTACAACGACATAAAATACAGGCAGAACATTTGACAGTTGTATATTACTTTGTCCTTTAGTATTTGTTTAACATCACTGCAAATCATTACTGAATGCCATCATGTGCCCTTGAGAGTTCTTAATGTGCTACTGGCATATAGAGTATAACAACAACATATTGGTATTAGAATCATACCAGAGGAGTGATGCTGGGAAATTTCTATCATAAGCGTAATAAAAACAGCAATGGGGATAGTCCAAATGATCACGATTCACCATGACTTTTGGTGCACTGTTTAATAGTCTGGTGATGTCCATAAGGATAGACACACAATCGTCTTTTTTTGCTCCAAACATCACCACAATGGCTTTGAGATGGAATGAACAAAGTATGCTTTAACTTGCAGATTCTAGTTTTACTTTTACATCAAAGCAGCAGAACGATGTGAGAATTAAGTGTTTAGCTACCTCGTGCTAGGACCAAAATAATAGGATAGATTATCAACAATAAATTCAAACTTTCACTTTTTTCAAATTCTTTGTTGCTAATCTTTTGCAGTCGTTTAAAGGCCGAGGTCTGGAAATCAAAGAAATGAGCAGATATTGGGTTTCATTCCTGGTGATGCATTGTCAGGCCTCTACCGCAACTGCGTTCACTTCTTGCTTGTTGTTGAAGCATTTTCTGTTTAATCTCTTCAGCAAGTAAAAAGTATGCAAATTTGGAATCAGATCAGAAGATGACTGGGCCATTGCATTAGGTAGTTAATCTTTTTCTTAAAAAACAAAAAACTAGTTTCTTTTGCAATATGATTTAGACGGGCCATTGTCCATCTGTACTGTAAAGAGGCAGGTCTCAAACATTCAGCTGATTAAGAGTGGCTGATATAGTCAGAAACGAGAGATGTACACACAAGATCACAAGATCAGAAATCATTTTCAAAATTGTAAAAAGTAATACACATTTAAAAAGTCAATTTGAATCAACTTTTCCTGTTTTTTTGCAGACCTCTGTATAGGTGAATCCTCAAAATCAAGTGACTCTGACTTGGGTGCAAAAATTGAGACATTCCCACCTAAACACTTCATAAATCCTTTCGTCAGTAGTATTGTCAATAAATATCCGCTTTCCAATTTAACAGCAAGCCAATCATCTCATTACTTTTGGTCCACTCAAGTGTACGTGCACAAACTGTTGTAATTCATACACCGTTTACCTAGTTACAGCTGTGCAATTAAAGCACAATTTGGTGGTTTAATTCCAAACCAAAATTATAGGACAAGTGTATATGTCCCAATATTTATGGACCATGTCCGTAGTAGCCTGCAGTGTTCACCATGACTGTGATGAAGAGTCAATGACAGGACAGCTGCCGCGCAGCGGCCTACCGACCGGTCTCTGCAGCACGTAAAAAAAAAAATACTTGTCAAACAGGATGAATCAGTCGATGCGACGCATATGCATAGTCAAAACCAGGATGATAAACAAAGCAATGGTCAGAGAGTGTTGCACAACGCAATCCACGCAGAGCGTAATTTTGTAAATCATGTCAATCGGAAGGTAGCGTGTAGCTTAGCTTCAACCGTGTCAAATAGATGGATTACATAAATAAATGATTTTGGAGACGTTTAAAAGCTGCGGCATTTAACACGGCTCGATAAGAAGCAATAATTGAAGTATATTATCCCCCCACGCTGTTGTTTTTCTGATTAAGCCGTGGGAGGGGGGTTGCGGCTTCCAAGCTTAGCTAGCTAAACTGCAGCTTCGACGTGACGCTAAAACGCCGCAGTATTAGCTTCCCCATCGAGGAGATACTCCTCAATATCCGCATTTCGTTCGTCTATGCGAACTTGAGATTGTTTATAAGAGCATCTGGCAGCAGTACACATCGAGATCAAGCGCTCGGTTGCTTGACTGAAGCTAGCGTTTCCACCGTGGGCCTGGCTAGCAAGGGAGCTAGCAGATCCGGCGGACATGATTGCAAGTCCTCGCTGAGACTTCACGCAGTAAACGGTGCGAATTGTGGAGGGGGGGAAAAGCAACGTTCAAGCGGTTGGCTTATCAAGCAGAGGTCGGGGTTCGTAATTTGTACTCCGCGGAGGCCTAAATTAGAGTCTGGGGGCAAAGTTCCCGATAGAGCAAATTAGAAACGACGTCACAGGGAAGCCAAGGGGGCGAAGTTGGCGGCCGAGCCGCGGTGGCCCTCTTTCGAAACCGAAGGAGGGCTAAAGCATGAAACCCCCTCCTATTTTTTTTTTTACCTCCAAATCCCGACCCTTGTTCTTGAAATTCTTCAGTCGCTGGTTGTCCAGTTTGTCGTTGTCGGCCATGCTAGCGGTTGCGGCGAGGCTGGGGCGCAGTTTATTTCACTCGTGGAATTAGCCAGTTAAGCTAGCGTTTGTCTTTAGTTCCCTTTCTCGGCCTCTCTCGCTCTATTTTGCTCGCTCTCTCTCTCTCCGCCTCGCTCGCTTGTTAACGGACTATTTTTTGCTACTGCTGGAAAGGCCGCGGTGCATGCTGGGATTGCCGGTGGCGGAGAGGAAGGGTGGGGGAAGCCTCTCTACTCTCATTGGTCTGTTCATAACAGAACCGCCAGCACGTTTATTTACGCCGAATCGTATTGTGGCAGACTTCCTTGTTAGCATCATTAACATGGCATGTATGTTTACGTGAATTTTATATATATATATATATATATATATATATATATATATATATATATATATATATATATATATATATATATATATATATATATATATATATATTCTAAAAAAAGTCAAAAGTAAAACTATCGTGTTGGAAATAGTTTCAGACGGAACTTTAGCATTTATCGCAAGTATTACTTCAAATGATGATTTGTTAAAGTCATTTTTAAAAAATATATAATTTGTCAAAAACGCATACTTTTGGTCACTAAAACACTGAGCGATCCAACGTGTTGGAAATGGCTCCCATTTTTTTTTTTTTTTTAGTGGAACACTTTCTCGACTTGTGCACGTGTATTACGTGTACATTGTAAACTAAAATAAAATAAAGTCATAAAGTGATTGTATGATCTCCTCGTTTTTATTATAAAGTATCACGAGGACAGCATCAAGAAATCACATTCAAATAATTTTGTTTGTATTTACATGCTGCTACTAAAACACACACAATGTATGGGCATTTGTTTTTAAATAGTGTTAAATAGAAAACGAATAAATGCATGAATATGGAAGAGCAATTTCAGTTTCAGAGTTACAATAGATAAGCAGCCGAGTTAGTTCAAGAGATCAATCAATATTTGATGCACAAACACTGACTTTTTTTTTTTATAAGTGTCTTACAAAATAGGAGTACAGTACTGCAAAGCATAACCTAAAATTGATTATAGAGTACAACGCGAACAATGGGGAATGTTTTTATAAATATACGTTCAAGTTTTTTTTTTCAAGTATCCCAACAGACTTCTCACAACGCTTTGAGGTGATGACCCTTTTGGTGCACTAATGTCACAATCCAAAGAAATGAATCATAGCGCAGAGATTCTCTTTGAAAAAAAAAAAAAAAAGCTTTGGGGCACAGCAAGCATGGACTGCTGTGTTGAGATAATCTTCCAATGCCCTGCTTTTAATTGAATCATAACGATGAGCCCGGCAGATTAGCGTAAACTCAGTGTGATTGGATTAATCATCAGATAACATCAGCCGCATAACAAGGCCGTAATCCTGAAGCTTTTTGACTTCATCTTGACCTGGATGTCCTCTTGCGTCTGTCTCAGCGGGGTCTTCATCAGGTACACCATCCTCCTGAAGCCTTCCTCCAGCCCCGCGCCCGTGATGCCCGAGCAGGGCTGGATGAACCACGGCCTGCTGCCCTCGCATGTTCGCCTGAGGTCCAGTTTCTGGCACACCGCTTCTGGGCTCAAAGCTCCGCGTAGATCCTGTTTGTTGGACAGAACCACAAGAGGAACGCCTCTCAGGCTCTCATACTTCAGCACCTAAAGGAACACAATTAAGAGATGTTTCACCTCAAGCAGTTTAAATTTCTTGGTAAATGTCCTCAAAATATGCATTTTTGACTGCCAGGAAAATCCTACAAAATACAGTGGGCCGCCGTGTTTCGAGATTAATCCGTTCCGCGGTTGGGCTCGTCAGACCAACTCTCCATATGGTGGGCAATCCAAACCTTTGTTAAATAGGGAGCTAATTCATTTAGAACCCCAGGTAAAAACATCAACATTGTACATAAATATTAAACATTGGTACCAAATAGTTTAGTAAGTGCTACGCATATATAATATACAGGTATACAACCAGAAAACATCATAAATAAAAAATATTGAAAGGATTTATTTACCTTTGAGTGGAACTTGTTATGCTCATATTGTATGCCCGTAAGTGTAGCTTAGGCTAGGCTAGCTTCATATTTCTTGATTATATCCAGCTTTGTTTCCATATAAATGATCTTCTTACTTCTCTCTTTAACATCGCTAGCAATCTTGGGACCCATGGCTAACCCTTTCAGGTTTGAATTAAGCTTTAAAAAACTCAGTATTCCACATCGCAACATGAAAAAAATGTAAGCCAGGGACGCTGTAACACGGGGGTCTACTGTATGTATGTGTATATATATATATATATATATATATATATATATATATATATATTAGTCCAGGCTAAGGTACAACAGTGTTGCATATTGAAAGTCGTCATATTTTGACAATCAATGCAGTATTTTGTAAATGTTATATTAGTCAGAATTTAGAGAAATCCAAATTCTGACTTTAAAGTGAGCATGATCACTTTTTTTTCCGTGGCCCAGATAAATGAGTTTTTTGAGCCGTATTGGGGGCACAGGCTGGATGATTCCCACCCACTTCAAGCACATAACAAATTCAAGTCACATTCTTTTTTGCGCGCGATCCTGCAATGCAGCGCTGAGAGTTTATGTCCTCCGCAAGCTCCCAATCCGAACATCATCTTTAATTACCCGATGGAGTTCCTTGCGGGCCTCATCCAGCCTGGCTCGGTCGGCGCTGTCCACCACGAAGAGCAGCCCGGCCGTGTCGGCGTAGTGATGTTTCCAGTGAGGCCTCATCTTCCTCTGGCCGCCCACGTCCCAGACGGTGAGACCCGGACTGCTCCTGTCCGTCTCCAGCGTCTCCACGTTGAAGCCCACGGTGGGCACCGTCACCACGCTTTCGTTGTACTTGAGTTTGTAGAGCAAGGTGCTCTTCCCGGATTGGTCCAGGCCCAGCATCAGGACCTGCGCTTGCCTCCGAGGCTTGGAAGCGTGCATCCCCATGCTTGAGCCGGATCCAAAAAGTAGAAGGGGTTGCTGGTTGCGTAACGGCGTCTCAGCCTAGCGTGCTTTCTCCCAGTGGGTCCCCGCAGTGCTGTCTGTCTGCAGGCTGAGTATGCGGCCACTATGCTTTATGTACACACAGTTTAAAGTGATCCCACCCCTCTGTTGTGGCGGGACTCTCTCCCGGCCCTACGCAGCTTTCAGCAAAGCTATTTATATCAAAAGTGACAGTGCGATTATCAAGCGTGACGTGAAGTTTGTTCTCCGGTTACTGGATCACACCTGTCCCCGGCTGTCATTCATGAAACGGAAAAGCCTTATTTGGGACATCCGTTTTCTTACCCAGCCTGGCAGTGGTGATGAATGAGAAATATTACACCCTATTTAAGTGGATATACGGTCTTGTTACCCCATTTATTGCTGGGGTTAAACTTCCTAACAATACTCACAGTAAGTGAAGTACGGGTTGTTTTTCTCAGTTATTTTATTCTGTTTTATTTTGGTTTATTATACTTTGTCGTGTTTGTTTTTCACCAAAAACACAGAAAAAAAGAGGGTGTTAACTGTAGATCAGTGGTTCTCAACCTTTTTAATGATACACCTCAGTGCTTTTCAATTATTTTTTGCAAAACCCCCAAGGAAGGAGAAAACCTTTTGCACCCCCCTCGCCACTCATAAGGCTGACTATAAATAAGATTATCATCTTTAAAAATTCCAAGAGTTGTATCCTTTTTTAACATTTACACTGGATATCACAAGATGAATTATATTCAGCGACTCCAGAAGAGAGATTATGTAACATCTGTTTTTTCACTAATGACAATGTGCATCCATTTAAAAAAAAAACAATAGGCATACAATTTTTTTTTGAATGAGTCACCATAACAAAATTTCACACCAAAGTGCTTCATGTTCCAATTCATTTTCTCTTAATTTGAAAAGAAACATATACAGAGTACTGTTCCTGTTTTTGCATAAACAGCATTAAATTAGATTTGCAGACACTTGCAAAAACCCGGTTAAAATCTCACTGAGGTTTGATGACTTGGAAAATTTAGGATGAGGCTAAAACGTACCTTTCAGGATTAATTAAATTTGACCTTTTCCAAACTTAAGCATGTCCAGTGTTCCAGTACATTTTGCAAAGCTTGCTGCTCTTAACAAATAGTTTGGACCCTTAAGGGCTGCTTTAAAATTAAAATAAAATGCACAATATGCAGACCTCTCTTATAGCTGCAAGAATTAAACTTTGGCTCAGCTCTGCATAAGAACTGAAAAAAGTAAAATTACTCACCATTTATTACATAATAAAGACCAAGAAGGTGTTCCCTTGTGGCGTTTTATAGGTATTGCTTAAGATATGTCTGTTAAAAAAAAAAGTTAAAAGGTGAACTTTACAGTAAAACAAATGCTTTTACGTCAACAGACAAGCTTCACTGTAGTAGTAAAAAAGTAGTGTCCTTAGCCAATAGGGCGCCGCCACTTTGGCAGGATATCCGCCTCTGGAAAATAGAGAAAAAAATGACAGGAGGCTACATTTAAATGTTGTTACAAGTTGGACCTCCCTCTTTTATCCCCACCTACCTGGTTTCTGAAAATTCTCCGTCGTAGCAATCTCGGAAATCATGTAAGAAATGAACACCGCAGAACATACTGTTAAATCATGTAATCCTTTCTCGCTTTAATATCAACATTTTCCGACTTACACCTCAAAATAACCTCTTTGCATTTTCATATCTGAACATTTTATGAAAGCACACATATACGAATGCCGAACATTCAGCAATGTTCATGATGAAGGACGAAAGTTTGAATGAGAAAACCCCAAACAGGACATGTGAAGAGATACACGTCATTGTACAGTAATACAATCTACACTGCTTTCTTTGTTGCCACGGAAACGGCAAGGACGAGGATGCCGACATCAGCACAGTATGTACAGTACATTCATCTTACATTTTTAAGTCTCTTGGAGACTTTTTTTTTTTTTTACCATTTCTACTTTACATGAAACCTATTAAGTGAGACTTTCATGCGGGATGCACAGTTAAAAAAATGGCAGAGGATATTAAAGGAAACAAACTGTTGAAAATAAGGCAACGATAACTTCAGTCAAAGGTTTGCTTAGAGTACGGATCAACAGAACGTCATTGCTATTCCGATGTTACTGTACAGTGTGTTTTAATTTCCGCCATAAACAAACAGTGACATCAATAATAACAGAGTGACATAGAGATGCATTAATCAACGGAGGTCACGGAATGTGACCTTTCGCTATTCCCTCCCAACATTTCCATGAGTAGCGGAGCAAACATTCTAATGAACCGTGTTTGACTAGAAAAAGAAACCATACAAAGGGTGCGTGTGTGTGTGTGTGTGGGGGGGGGGGGGGGGGGGGGGTGCTGCATCGTTTCCTATGAACTAAAACGTTCAAAAAAATGATAAAACGTGGCTTTCCCGTGCTGTACTAGCGCAGTCATCCTCAACTCCGATTGATTAACATTGGGAAATGACGAGGCTGAAACACATCAAGCGGTCAGTGAAAATGCTAACGATAATGAAATGATGTGAGTTATGCCATTTAATATACAGGTCGCAAAGCAGAGAAAAATATACTGTATGCCTGTGTGTATTGGTATGTGTTGGTTTAATAATTACCATAACATCTATGCTAACTTTGGTTAGCACAGAGATGGCGTTTATAAAGTAGCATTTTAAGCTAATCAAATTTCACTGGACAAAATGACATGGTCTGGTTGAACATTTTGTTGTTGTTTATGTATCAGTTGTTTTAGTATCCTTTGTTTCACTTGCTTTATCGCTTAAACCTCAAACGCGAGTGTGCTAGCCTAGCTAGCGAGAGAAAGCAAGGAATACTAAATGGGCCTGTGTGTGGTGGGGGTTTTAATTAGGGTGACCAGATTTTCAAAATTAAAAACTTGGACACAACAAGTTATCTTAAACCAAAATAGTGTGCGAACTATTTATAACAAATTCAATCGCTAGTCGTTCTGGTGAGCAGCGTTTGTGTTGTTATTTTGGCTAATGCTAATTGCTATCTTAGAAAACTGCACTCACCTTGACTCTGCGTTTTGGCTCGTCTAATAAATAATAAACCTTTCCAGATACCCTCTGAAATGTTTTTAGCTTTGCTTTTAACTAGTCATTGCTGTTTGGGTGATTGAATGAACTTTTTAAGGCCATTTGAGATGTCCTACTGTGGGAGCGGTCATCAAACGGATCTCCAGTCAACTGCATGAGCGACAACAGTACTCATTAATCAATAGCGGGCTGCAGAATTCTCAGTGAAAAATTAGTCAGTTAATATGCCAACTGTGAACAGGTATTGTTATTATTTTTACAAAGCATTAAAATAATAAAAAAAATGGGAGTGTGTATTCTAATTCAAAGATTTGTATGAGAAATGATTCCCTCTCCAAAAGTTCAGGTACGCTTCTTATTGTTTCACACAGAAAATAAACGGTTTGTTTCAATCTACTGCTCGCCGGCCTTGCCTTTGAACTTGACCACCATGACGGTGATGTTGTCGGGGCAACCTCGGTAGTACGACTGGAGGACGATACTCTTGGCGCCGAAGTGCGGCTCGTCCAGGCGTTCGCGGACAAAACGCACGGCCTCCTCGTTGCTGAAGGTGTCCCAGAGGCCGTCCGACGCCAGGATCATGAACTCCGGCTGCAGCTTGTTCAGGTCAAAGGAAAGGATGTCGGGGTCGGGGATGACCACGTTGAGGTTCTTCAGGGTGTAGTCGCCCAGGGAGCGGGACATGGCCAGGATGCCCTGCACCCGCCACGAGCCGTTGAAACTGATGAAACCGCCTGGCAGCAAGAGAAAAATGCAGTTGCTAGCAAATTTAGATGCAACACTTCGGAAAACTAACGATGGAGCAACACAAGTAGACAGATAATGAATTATTATTATTAGGGGATACAGTATGTTCTTTATCATTGTTTAAAAGTACCATAGAAGTATTTTTGTCTGTATGCTTTGTATTATACTGCCCCCTGGTGGCACCACAATAAAACGGACTTAAGCAATGCACAAATACTATAGATGCACAAACTATAATTCTTTACAGTCTATTTAATTGGTGATTATAAAATTGAACTTGATAAAAGCCTGGTTTATTCCCTATAATTAAAATGGAATGTTTCATTTTTGGAACCCTACTGACAACATAAAGCATGACTTCATTACTTCCTGTGCTGGCTGCCACATGACCTCTGCGGGTGCAACGCATCCTCCAGTGGGGAATTGTCTTGGAAAATGCTTAGATTACATTCAGGATTCCTTACATGGTCAGGACGCGTCTCCAGTTTCCTCATCCCCAAGCGAGCAAGGTCATAACGAGATTCGAGAAACATGTCGAGGTCTCGGCAGTGTCCATGACAAAACTTACCGGCAGCTAGTCTTATTACATACCCGTCCGTCATTGTGAAAGAGAAGTAATCTGAAACTGTTTTATATATTAATCATCAAGTGTTTGATTATGATCATTTTTCTTATTGATATTATTCTCATAATTATCATTGTTATTCCAAAGTGCTGATTGATTATTGGGAAGAATGTGTTTGTGTTTTATTTTATTTTTTTACTATTATTGTCAAATAACTGAGTGTTGGTTGTCAGTTTGAATACATGGCATTAATCATATTTCAATATAATGATACAATTATGATACATGCATTTTTAATTTCAGTCATATTTTGTTTTTATTATCATAATATCTTTCCTTTTCAGAAAAATGGTATTCGTAACACACATACCATTATTGAGCATTATTTTGTACACAAACTAGTGTTTTTATTTGCGTTTTATTACGATTAGATTTTTTACTGACCTTTTACTTGCAGCAAGCGTGAGATTTCCACTCTTGAAGTGAGTGTCAAATGATTAAAGGATTAACATAACTTGCACAGTGATAACGTATACGTTGAGTCATTCGCCATTCACAACACAAGAAAATCCAGTTCTCCTTTTTCATACGCATAATTTGGGAACGAGAAAAACCTTCTGTCATTTCTAATGAGCGGATTGTGCCAATCCAGTGACGTAATGTGTATGCCAATCATTTCTGAAGCAGTGCTTCGGGTTTTTTTTTCCCTGCAGTACCTAAACAGACCGTTAGATGGAGATGATGGACTATTATGCAGGGTGGCCCCACTGGCTGACTTCTGGCCCCTTGCCATCATCATGCCAGCACTCCAGAGTGTATGCAGCAAGAGTGGAAGGCAAAAATATTGCCCCAAATGCACATGCCACGCTGGCTCAGTTTGATAACTAGCACGCTCAGCCGAAAAATAAACGAGTAAAAGGGGCAGCGCTTATGACTATTTTCATGTTCCGTTCCCTGAAGTAAGAAATGTGATTTGTATGCAGGCAACAGTCAGTGTGTCGACTCTCACCGGCTTTCTTGATCCTCTTGCGTTCCTTCAGCTGGTACGGCTTGTGGTCGTGCGATAGCGGGATGGCGTTGCCGTTTTTATCGCACAGGACTCCGCGCGAGTCGCCGACGTTAGCGACCGTCAGCTCCTTATCGGACAGCAGGGCCACCAGACATGTGGTGCCTGAGGGAGGGCGAGCAGAAGAAGGAAGTGTGGCTGATGTGGAAATAATGGACTATTAAATGAAGTCTATCTATCAAGAGTTAAATGAGCTTGAGTGGCACTTAGCAGAGAGAAGACCTTTGCCCGGGATGAAAAAACCCCATTCCCTGCTTATCCCTGAATTTTAATGGGAGGGATTCATGCATTACCAACAGCAGCGGTTTTCAAATGAGGCTACCAGTGCCCTTAGGGTGCATCCAATAGCATTTCGAGGGATTATAACAGGTTTTCTGCGGGTATAAGTAAATCTAATTTGAAGCATTTTAATGTGCATTTTACTTTTCTAATTAAGAGCACATTAATTGGAACATGAAGCAACCTAGAAATAAAAGAGATAAGGGGACACAATCCATTTTCCTGCGCCAGGATAAAATCAGAGATAAATGCCTGGCACTGGCTAAGGGGTGTTTGGCTGAAAAAATATTTCCTATTTTTGCTGCTAAGAAGTTACTAAGAAGCTGCTAAGAAGTTACATCTCATCTCTCCTTTGAAATGAGATTCATGTCATTCTGTCTAACACCACACCGGAAACTAGACCTGTAAACTAGACTTGTAAAAAGACTCGGAAAGTAGACTGACACCACTTGTAACCTAGACTGAAAACTAGTCACACAAAGTGGGCTCAGAAATTAGACTCTGACAGCTACACTCGTAAAATAGACTCAGAACCTGGATTTGAGAAACTAGACTCGGAAATTAGACTCAGACAAGTACTTCAATGGACTAATGTTGAGAACCACCAATTTACAAGATATTCAAGAAGGGAAATTCTGTGTAAATCAAAGGACCCAAACGATAAAAAAATGACCACACCTTTTACCCTTATTTTATAGTTCTCAGGGTCTTGTGAATATGACATCATGTCCCATTACTTCAGGTTGTGCCAATGTAAATACAGTTTGTGTTATCATAACAACAGGAGACAAGCTATGAACAATCTTGCAGCAGCGAGTCGAGGCACATATTTTATATCAGAAAAATCTCACTGTACATAACAAAATCGTTTCATAGGATTTTTCAAACGTAGCAATACTCTATAACGATGGTTCTAAACCTTTTTTTTTAAATGTGAAATATTTCTTCTTCAGCCAAGTACCTCCATATCAGTAGTATCAAGTATTTTGGGATTTAAAAAACCCCAAAACAAAACAAAAAAAAAACATTGGTGTTTGGTGTTGATTTATTAAACTTTGGAACTATATTTGTAATGGTATCGCTGGGTGCATTTTATGTGTAATATCATCTGTTGTAATTCTGTCTGTTGGGAATCATTGGCTTAGCGGCTAATAGTGCTTAAGAGGTTGCTCCGATTAAAAAAAAAAAAAAAAAAAGAAAGATCTAATATCGGCTGATCATCCGACTGGCGTCCAACCATACAAACACTCCCAACTCTTACTGTGTAACCTTAGAAATCAAAACAGGGATGCCTCGCCTCTTTATTTGGCTCGTCGGCCTGACTGAACCGTGTGGGCTGAAGCCTTTTGTGTCCGTGCCAAAGTTTTGCACACAACTGCCTCTTTGGCCATCTGCTCATGTACAATAGACTAAAGTGAAGGGAGGAAGAGGTCGTTTTTGGAAAGCTACTGGGCATCCAGTGCTGGATTGGACTACAATGGGATATATGAGGGCTTGGTTGCATAAGGAAATCGGCAGTAAAATTGTAAAAAACAGTCAAACTTTAAACAAATTAGGATTCTGTTAAGATAAACAGATAAACTGGAAAAAAAAAGCCCTTTAAAGTAAAACTACAGTATATGGAAAGAATCTTCATGTAATCAAATGGATTCTTTACAGCATTAACAAGGCTCATTGGCCTACACTAGTGCTTCTCAAATAGTGGGGCGGGTCCCCCTGGGGGGGCGCGAGGTGATGCCAGGGGGGGCGCGGATGATTCCAGGAGAAAGGCTTTGTTTTTGTCATGTGGAATGTAATTGCAATAAAGTAATCATTTTCATCATTTTCTTATAGTTTCAGGCACTTTGGTGCACTTGCTTCTTTTTTTTCCCTTTTAGACTAAGCTACAACCCATATAAACACAATGAAAATAATTAACAGTTGTTGAAAGTTGATTCATATTGCGTTTTTCTGTTAATGTTAAAAAGGATGCATGTGTAGGCATACTTGAACAATTTTCATCAAAAATAATCTTATTTATATTCAGTGCATCGACGGGGGGGGGCAAAAAGTTTTCCCTTTTCTAGGGGGGGCTGGCAAAATCTAGTTGAGAAACACTGGCCTACACTAACGTACAAGGGGTATTGTCAATGTAATTTACGATATTATGGTTAATTAAACCATAATGGAATGGAAACAGGAGTTTAGAACATTCTGAGAAATACTCTCTAATTTCCAAGTCTATTTTGAATTGAGATGTCCGAGCGTAGTTTCAGTCTACTTTCCGAGTCTATTTTTCCAAGCCTACTTTCTGTGTCGAGCTTTCAGAGTCCAGTTTTTAGAGTCTATTTTCTGAGTCGAGAATCCAATACAATAGTGCCTGAGTCGAGTTTCCAGGTCTCGTTTCAATACTTGCTGTGGTTACTGTCTGCATCTGGGTCCAAATTCCGCTCCTTAAGTACATCTCTACGAGTAAAAAGCACGCAATGTGCTGCTTTCTGACCTTGAGACTTTTGCCTAAACTTCCACACGCTGGAATGACGTTGACTGACATGCAATTTATGTCAGAGGTGCTTGGGGGTGAGACGGAACGACATAAATCTCATTTCAAAGGAGAGATGAGATATAAGATGGAGACGGGTGATTACTTCTCAGCAGCAAAACTATTTTAGTTCCCTCTTTTTGTGGCATTAGGTGAGAAGAAGCATTACAAGGAAATCGAGGAATACAGCAAAAAGAATTGCAGTGAATACTGATGACACTTCAACGCAAACCCTTTTTTTAACAGTGGAGAAAATAATTGCATGCATCCCTAATCCGATATATGGCTTCCCCCTGCACTGTGCCACGCAGTCCGGTTAATTATCCTTATCTGGATCCCATAGCGATCGAGATAATGGACAGAGACAACTCGCCAGCACACACTTCCTCAATTAGGCAAGGCCATGCCGAGAAACATGATTGCCACTCCCTATTAAAATAGCACACGCTATGTGCATGCTAAGTACCAGCTTATGTTGAAAAACAAGATGGTCTCCACTCATGTCACACTGTTTACTGTTGCGTGTGCTAGACACACATGCTAAAGGAAAACTAGTGAGAGCAAGACTGTCAACGCTACGCCGATGTCAGATTCTACTCCACAAACACCGTCTGCCTATTTATTCACCCACAATGTTCAGCGCCATCATTTAGCAGTCGGGAGATTATTTGTGAGCGTGGCGCTTAAAAATATTGAAGCAACAGTAAACATTACAATTAGGGCTATTACTATTGGAAAATTTTAGAATGAATTATTCTGGTGTTTATTGCATCAATTTAATATTTTATTTTGCATGAAAGAATTAAAATAAAAACTGCTTTCCCCGTTATGGTTTGTTTACCAATTTTTGTTGTTTATTGGGTATTGTTAAAACATCAAAAAACACCAAAACAACATCACGCTAGAGAGAGGGATGTTATACTTACTTTGAAACTGTTACTGTTCGGTCATTGTTTTACAAAATTAAGCAGATGTTTGCAAACGTCTTACTCTGTTTGATGAAGGACTACACGAATCTCTTGAGAGACTGCAATCATTTTAAAACTATTAAAGGTTGTTGACTAATTTGATAATCGAATCATTGTCGATCGATCGGTTAATTTTGACAGTTCTAATTACAAGTGTGTGACACTATAATAATTTTGAAAATGTGAGACGAACAAACAAACAAAAAAAAATCCTATAGTGTATCGTCTATTGACCAAGATCAGAGACCAAACACTAGCTCCCCCAATAATCACAAGTTTCCTTTCCAAAACCAAATTTGTGGTAATATACAATAATTTGCATGTCCAGATCCCGAGTATGTGACTGTAAAACAATATGTTAATGCTTATTCAAACTGAACCGTTTGATGCTGAAAAAAAATGAATAAATAATCCATCTATCCATTTTCTACAGCGGGTTATCCTTACGAGGGTCGCTGGCTTGCTGGTGCCTATCCCAGCTGTAATAATAATATAAACAATATTCAATATCTTGAATATTTTAACCTGAAGAAAAGGGCAGAAAACCATCGTGCTGATTTTTTTCTAAATTACATTAATCATTAATTCGATTTAGAGAAAAAAAAAAAATCTTGTTGCCAGCCATTGAAAACGTTTCGAACTCCAGCACACTTTGACAACGAGAGCGCCACTGCACCGCCTGGTGCCATGGATGTTTAATTACACTACATAGTGCAAAAACAAAGCCTGTTTCTCCATGTGACCTCTCTTGCTATCGCGTGGGGGCACGCAGCACTATTTGAGAAGGACTTTAATGCCAAAAAGGAAATGAGGGAAAGATTTACCGCAGCTGCTCTCTGCATTGCTGCTTTCACCTTTATCGTTTCATTACGGCGCTCACGCATCACCGGGCAACTTGCGTTGTGTGTCAAAACCTTTGTGATGTGACAGAGTTGATGCCACCCTGTCAAGGTTACTAGCAAGACCCGTATCAAGGCGACTGCTTCCGAGAGAGACCTTAAGCTCACGTCCATTCCATTAAAGTCGGATCAGTCTTATCTCATCTTGCCGTGTTTGCCGATAAAACAAGGAAAGGGGTGAAGAGCCGAGGGATTGGCCCTCTTGTAATCGCTCCCCTGCCGGCTTAATTCAGGCCCTGATTGCAATAAAGACGAGAGAGCTGTGAATCAGCCGCAATTGGAAGGATGAGCAACAATCACCTGATCAGCGGTTGCCCTCCCGCCCAGCAAGACCGCGAGCGATAAATTCCGAGCCTAAACAAGCAGTAGCTTTCTCAAAGTTAACTCACGGCCGGCGTGTCGTTGTCTGAGCAAAATAATAGCCGTGGACTGAAGCCCATTGTGCGGTGAGAAGGTCGCAAAGCATAAAAAGAAAAAGGCAGAGGGATCAGGAGATGGCTTTTCTCGCTCGAGCAGCATAGATCAGTAAGCGGGTGCCGGCGAGAAGCATAAAAGAGGATAAAGAGGTCGACGGCGGGCGAGTGCAACCAAAGGTATTTTGTGAGGAGCTGTCGCCTATAGAGAGTTTAATTCTCTTCTTTTACAACCAGCGTGTCATCTGGGCTTTCGCTACGCCGAGGGCAACGCTGGATCCAACAAGCTGGAGGATAAACTGCCGACACGGGAGTCACATGTTGAAAATCAAGTTATTATTCATGCTACGTATTGTTCGGACCTATAATCCAATTTTGATCCCGTCCACTTCGCCCTTGTTTAAGTGAATTACTCCGCTCCGTGTCATCGTATATTTGGTCTTGTCTTGCTGAGAGTGAAGATTTTAAGTCCCGGGAAAATGAAAAATGTCTTGTAAAGTTGACAACATGGTCGGGCTGTCATTAGGAAATATTTACTAGATTACTGATTCGATTCATTGGTTAATTGGGTCAAATTTGGTTTTAAATGTCTTGTTTCGATAAAACAACAACAACAAAATCTGTGCACTATTATTAGGGTCTAGAGCAGGGGTGTCAAATTCATTTTTATTGTAGGCCACGTTGTAGTTATAGTTTCTGTCAAAGGACCGGAATAAATTTCAAGTGTGTTTGTCACACACCTAGTTTTGAAATCAGAGGCTGGTAAAAACAGTTCAAAAGACATATTGGGAAGAAAATCATTTTTGTTATTTAAAAAAAAAATAAATAAATTGCAAGTTTGGTATTTTAGCCAGAAATGAAGTTAAATCAGCATATTGGGGGCCACATAAAATGATGCGGCGGGTCAGATCTGGCCCCGGGGCCTTGAGTTTGACACCAGTGACTTCTGTAAAAATCAGAGAATAATTACTGTTGAAAGACTGAAATCTCCATTTTTAAAATAGTTGTTGATTCATTCGATAAACGATAAGTTGCCTTGTCGATTATTCTGACATTCTACATCTGGATTGTAAAAGTTTTCAATTTTTCATTAGAGTTAGCTTTCATTTTGTTTTACTATTGCAGAAAAATATTTTTATTTAATTTTTTAATTCATGATCTGGTAGCTACTTTGCAGAAAATCAGCAAATCTGTTGATCCTTGTTTTCCAAAGTAAATTATTACTTTTTGAATAAATTATTCGACACACTGAGTATTTTCACACATTTTTTAAAAAATTCAGAGAATACTTCCCATTGAGAGAGTAAAAGTCTGGGTTTAGACATTTTCAGGTCACAGAGCGATTAAACAATTGCCAAAAATACTTATTGCGTAATTTGGTCTGTGAATAGTAGAGTCGCTCACTTCATTCAAGAATAGATTCTTTCGTGGGCACCATAAGCTCAGGTAACAATTTCGCACATCTTGGCTTTTTCTTAGCCAGCTTTATGACAAGGATTATGCTTTATGGCCTGAAACGACTTTCTCCTCACAGCTGTGCATTTTCACGAGCTCGTAGCGTGAACGTCTTGACCTGGTTTGAATTTGATGTTTCCAAACATTTGACTGGTACTTTACATGCTGTATTGGTGGAATCTACGATAACAAAAAAGGTCACAAAGTATTGTAAAATAAAACCCACAATTCCCACTTGGCAGGTTATGTCACCGCCGTAGAAAAGGAACTCCGTTGTAAAATAAGGACATCCCATACAGTAAAATCTCTAAAGTCAAATGACTTTAAGTTCACCTAATTGGAACACATACATATTTTTTTCTCCTGCAATGTGCCTTAAAAAATCAAAATACATTTTTTTTTCACATGACACCACTGCAGAAGAGTAACAAGGTAAAACAACCACAAACTGAATTCTGTATGTATTTGTAAAATAACCAAATTGTTAGAAATAGGAACAATTGTTTTGTCACAGCGCTTGCAATGGCTCTAATTAGACGTTTCTTTGGAAAACCAAGGCTTGTTTTGGAGAATTGTGAATTTAAAAGGCAGCAAAAACATCTCGATGTGATGATGAATACAAGACAGGATTTTACAAGTCTACGGACAATGGCGAGGCAGCACAAGGACAAATAAAAGCTAAGCGATCAATACTGAAAATTACTGCACAGCACACTGACTAGGTACGCATTATACATCCATGACATGCCATTGTGTTCTGTTAGCATTCAAGCAAGTAAAAATAATCTTCACAATAATGAGCTTTATTGCCCAAGTCTTAATAATATTTCCCAATATTTGTGTTCAACATCTTAGCTGCTAGTCTTGGTATGTTTGTGGGGAGCTTTGATTTTTCAAGACTTTGGATAAAAGGAAGAATCTTTCAAGATTTTTTAGGCCGACTGAAGCGTCTTCAGAGGCTTTTTGCATCAACCGTAAGAGTATTTATACAGCTACGTTATATAAAGTGTAAACAGTGTGAAACATAACCCGCATGACCTTGTCCTTTCCACTTGGCAAAGGTAATAAAAGACATAGCACTTAATGTGTGAAGGCTGAAGGCAAGACATGTTATTCCTATTTTTTTTTATTCCTAACACCTCCTGACATGCATCTCCTTCCATTTAATTCATCCACTTCACAACATTCCAATGTCAACATATTCCACGAGGATTTTTCACGTTCCGATATTCATGGTTTTTCTAAAGTACGACATTTTTCAGCCCCAAAATCTAACCATTCAGTCCCAATTAGGCAAAACATATGCCAAAGGTTGATTACCATACATTTTAGTGGTGCATTTAACATTACACTTTTATCTTATTCCTATTTGAAATTCAAATCATTCATTTCATTCAACTCAGATTGGAAGAAATTTTTTAATGCATCAAAAAATTTGGTGGCCAAATGGATTGCTTGTTTCGAATAGCTAATGGTAGGGTCGAGGCAGACGCCGTCCGAATTACCCCCAAAACCAAGACGGCATAGTCCCGGTCTAAATTTTCGTCCCAGCTGCTGATTACAGCTAATTCCAAAGAAACAAAAAACAAAAACACCATGAATTTCTATGATATTTTCAACAAAACAGATTCGCATTGACCCATTTGGAACACAATTTGGTTCATTTAATTTGCAAGCCCACCAAAAGTCCCTATTTTCCAAATAAAGCTAAAAAAAAACTCTTATTCATTCTCAAAGACATATTCAACAACAACAAAAATAATATTTTTCCCATTACAAATTGTTCATGTTCAAGATCATTCAATTCACCTTGGAAATTATTTTCAATATGCCAACATTTCCACATCTTGCAAAAAAAAAAAAAAATCCACATTCTATCCAATGCCACATTCGGGAAAAAACCAAAAACATTCATTACATTGAATACCATTTAAATTATTTCAATCAATCTACACCTTTCGATATCAATCCATATTTTTCAAAATAATTCGATGTCATTCAAGAATCATTCCACCTTCCAATATTTTTTGTTCAGCGTTTTAGCCTTCACATGCAGTTTTCCCGGAATCTGCAAGTGTCTCATTGTAGATTTATTCCCTCATCCCGTTTTCTGCTTCCCTACATACAGTAGACGTCGTAAGTGGTATTACTTTCTGCTGTCTGAACGTCTCCTCAACTTTGCTCTCATACCTCTTCTTGACGCGCCGCTTTCAGCAACCCCAAAAGATCCACACGTCTCTTCTTCTGACCCTTGTCTTACCTCTTTGCAACCGCCACCCGCCCACTCCTCTTCCCCTGCCTTCCTCCAGAGATAATTACTACAAGCCTTGTGAAGATTGGCTTGTATTTAAACAGCTGAATAAGCAAGGCCCAGGGGCTGCTGACAGTCACTGTTCAACAATAGAAGTTTGAAAGAGGCAAAGTGTGAACTCCAAAGTAAGCTTGGAGACGTCATCAGCATGGAGCAGCCCAGTGATATGGTTAATTGTGACTTGTTTTATAGCTACATGATGGAACTTATTTAACACCGTTCATATAGTACGTATTTACAGTAAACAGGCAAAACGCACCTGCTTCGTTGTATGTGGCGGAGAGCTTTTCCAGTATTTCCCGGTCTAATGTTAGGATCTGCTGCTCCAGGATGGACGCGTAGGACAGGCTGTCCTTTTTCTCATCCTTCTCTTTATCCTTTTCCTTATCCCGCTCCCGTTCACGTTCGTAGGTCATAAGCTGCTGGCGGAGCGCCTCTGGCAGGTGAGCCTTTGCGTAGTCAGCAGCAGCCTGATAACAGACAGCAAAGAGAGGGTAAAAAATTAGGTACACGCAAATAAATGGTAAGGCTTTTACAGGACTGGATTTGGTCTCTGTCAATGCAGCAAAATATAATCTACATGTTACATTAAGACAGTGTTTCTCAACTATATTTTGCCAGGTCCCCCCTAGAAAGACAAAACTTTTTGCACCCCCCCGCACTGACTATAAATAAGATTATTATTGATGAAAATTGTTTAAGTATACCTACATATGTAACCTTTTTAACATTAACAATAGAAAAAGGCAATATAAATCAACTTTCAAAAACTGTTAATTATTTTTATTGCGTTTATAAGTTACAGCTTAGTCTAAAACGGAAAAAAAGAAGCAGGAGCACCAAAGTGCCTGAAACTATAAGAAAATGATGAAAATTATTACTTTATTGCAATTACGTTCCACATGACAAAAACAAAGCCTTTTTCCTGGGATCATCCACGTCCCCCGGCATCACCTCGCGCCCCCCCATTTTTTTTAATACCTAGAGCTAAATATTTTTCAAAAATGCAAACACATACTTTTATTCAATATTAAAAATGTTTCATCGAAAACGATATTGCGGCAAAGCTAATATAACTTGTAGAGGTGCAGCGATTAATCGACATCTCATCGATTACCAAAGTATTCAATATTTTTGATAATCGAATAATTGTTTAGATACCTAGAAATGTCCAAATGCCCAGATTTTCTTGACAGTAAATGTTTTTCGTAATATTCTATGAAAATAGAGTGATAAGCATTGTGCTGAATGAGAAGAAAAAATTTGCTTTCGCTTTGGGAAACAACAATCGGAAAACAACATTGACATTTTTTCTTACATGTTATGGACCAAACTAGCAACCGATGCTTTCAAAAATATATTTGTATATTTTCTGCACTGTTGATTTTAATTTAGTAAATGCAACTAAAAATATCTGCTTGGACGAAATAATCAACAAGGTAGATCAATTATTAAAATAATAGATAGTTGCAGCCCTTATTTAAATAATCGTTAGTTGCAGGCTGAACAACTCGTTTTTCACAGAGTAGGCCAAAAACGCTGTTTGTGTTTGAACATTCCCTATTTAAAGCTTTAGGCTAAGACATAGGCTACGTGGTATTCACATGCCTATCTAAAGCATCCTGCATCGTGTGTGAGCATGAAGCTAATGACTTCTGCAAGATGTAGCGATGTGTTAGCTTAAGTGTACAAACAGGTTTTAATTGTTTTAGGTTATTTAAAAGGGAAAAAAAGAGAAATACAATTTTTAAAAAGGTAATCAAATGGCATCAGTAAATAGAGACATTTAAATGCCTCTGACTATGCTAACAGAGCTCTCTCAATACACCCTCAAGTGAAAGCAGATAAGCACTGACACACATTTCTTCTGTTTGAGTAAATTTTGCTGCCTCAGTGCAGAATCGGGAAAACGAGCCTGCCCAAACAAGGTCACAAAGTCCAGGTAGCTCTGAGCACACATATCAGATATATCACTGCAGACATGCGTCACGCAGATTTCTTTCTTTTTTTTTTTTTTTTTGTAAAATGTGATTGGAGTCTGTAAAAATGCCCTCTCAATCTCAAATGATTTGAGGTCACATTGCGGAGATGCGTTCAACCAAATCTGTCACATGATCAAAAGGTTGAAACTGGTTCTTTCACAAATTCAAGACAATCATTTTTTTCATTCTTATGTCTACTGGAATATCTCATTACGCATTGGAAAATTGCTTTGAACAATTCTTGTTTTTACCGGTGGCATCTCAGGTCAGAGTTACCGCAGATTGTCTTCACTTCGTTTGCACACTCCCATCCAAACACTGCCAATGTTTGCCTCTCCCCTTTTGAATGCGTCTCCATTTGAATTCTCAGCGTCCCTTTCTGTCTGCTTCCGTGGTAACGTTCCATCCTGAAAAATGTATTATTCTCCCTACACAAACTGTAGAAGTGCTTTCATCCTGCGGTTACCATGGAACTGAGTTTAGAGGTCATAAATAGAACAGGAAGTCCATTGTTCCAATGTGTCATACAGTGCCAATTACTGAGCAGTTTAATTGACGGACCTGTCAACACGAATAAAACGCTGGTCACAAAGTTCCTCAAGCCAGCTCTTCATTTTACGTCATAGTGAACACCCAGATAGTCAAAGTGAGCTCGGGCGTGTGTCCAGTGGCGAGATTCTTCACTGAATTAAAATTGGAGCCAAAAAAAAGACGGGTGCAGAGGTGATCGCATAATAAAAGGAGGATAACTCAATATTTGTGCAGATGGCTGAGATTAAGTATTGGTGCTGAGATATTTCTTGCACACCGCTACAGTCTGAGAGCAGGAGCAGTCAGACAAAGAAAGCAATTATAGTCGTAAATACTGATGCGGAAATGCTAGGCGGCTTTTGTTTGGAAATTGCAGTGCTGGGTTGTGACTCTTTATTACATGGTGGTATAAAGTATGTTTGTGCGTTTTGTTTTTTCTTTGACTCAGTCCATGTGAGGAGGGGAAGACAAAGATGAAAATTGATGTATAGGTAATTCAGAGATGTTGTTTTAAATATACACGATTGATGATAATTCCCAAAAATTTGCATGAAGACTGACAGCTACAAAACGAGTTAAGCCTGTATCCTACCGAGGAGCAAACAAAGGTTACGAATGACCGTTCATGTTTCAGGTTCAGGTTTCGTTCAGTGTTCTTAAGACACTCTTAAGACATTCTGAAGCAGTCTTAATTGTTCTGAAACAGTCTCCGGACCGATGCCGCGAAGATACGTCACAAGACCACTTCGCCGCCTGGCATATACACACAGAAAAATTCCACATACATTACTCCATACAGAATAAACAGTGGAGACGAAACACCACTTTTGCGTCTTCTTTTAGAGCGCCGTTATGGAAACATGACCTTGCTGTTTGTTTTTTTGTCCTTCAGATACGTTCAAGGTTGCAAATTTTGAATGTTCAACAGATTCAAAATATGCTTGTGACAACAAAACATTACTTTTGATTTTTTTTTTTTTTTTTTTTTTTATGACTCCTACATGACAGGCAGGTTGTGGACATGGGCTTTGTGCTTCACCTTGAGAGCACCTCATCATAGCGGCGAGGAAAAGCCGCAGGACACTCCAGCGGGATATATTCTTGCCATCAGAGATTTTAAGAGGATATACAGATATAGAATAATGGCATTGAGGCTGGTATCAGTCCATACCAAGTGACAATGTTATATTGCCTCTATGACCTCAGAGGTTCCACTGTTTCAGTTAACAATGAGTGCACAAATCTTGATGGCGGTCCATGTTCCACCCAGGGCCATTGTATTGTAGTTCAAACTGAGCTCAGCATTTGTGGTTTCTGTGGTATGAATCATTATGCTGTTGCTCTTTAAACCAAACCCAGTTTGCTAATTAATTAGCCTCTAATCTGCCAGTAAGTCCCTCAATTGTTTTGTTCTATAGGCAATTACAGTGACAGACTTGCGAATGATAAAACCACAGAGTATGAATCTTACACACAGATTCTTACAGAGTAATTGACCTTTGATTTTCTCTGCACATAATCATACTGAGAGTAAAAGTCCCAAAAATAGATTGGATCACACAGTAAATTCTTTTTCAGATAAACCACAGGCAAAGACACAACACCCACACACAAACACTCTGAAGCCAGCCACCTACAACATCTCCCCCACAGCATCATCCTGTCACGACACTAGCTAGAGACTGCCAGCCAAAGAAAAACACTCGTGCCCCTTAAATATTTTCCTCTAAAAGCTGGCAGACATGAGAAAAGTCATACAAGCATTCCTTTAGAACCACCCTAGGGGAATTTTGCAAAAAAAAGGACAAGAATCCTTTTCTTGTCCTGCGAGTGCTTCGACATAAAAGTGAAGAAAAGGAAAGGAAACAGAGGAGGACACATCAACTGGGAATGTGAGGACCACTCATTAGTATCACTCAAGTGCATCGTTACCAGAGAGAAGAAAAAGAGACGGTCCCCTCCTGATGGTTTGAAATGAACCATCAAAGCAATGACACACAGAGAAATAATAAAGTGCAGTGGAAGGCTAGAGAATGAGAAAATGGAGACTTAGGCTGGATTTACACTGCAGGTGTGCCAGATTCAGAGCCATCATCTACTCTGCCTCAATTTGGGTCGGGAAAAACCCTGTGGATGGGTGACAGCTAAAAAAGCCATCTCAGAAACACTCAAAACGCCGTCTGTGTATAACAATGTCCTGACAACTCTATCCAAGAAAGATAACCACGGTAAGAGTGGTCCTTGATGATCTGTTTAGCCAAAGGCCAAAATTTCAGAATGGTTTTAATTCTGACTCATTTTCATTCTGGAAATCCCTTCATATACTGCAGTTTAGTACTAAAGTCAGCAATACTTAGATCTACACCCGTAATGATTAATCGACAACCAATCGATAATGATGAATGAATTTTTAAATGGATTCAATCAATTCAAACACTAAATTTAAAATTCTCCAAATCCTTTCCGCCTCTCAACAGTAAATATCTGGTTTCTGTGGTCATCCACGTAATAGGAATGATATTCTTGAATTAAAATCTGAACAAATCGGAAACCATTTATTTGGAGGTGGACTGTTTGTTCGTTTTTTAAGAGTCCAGACATTCAATCCCAGATATGTTTATTTCTTCTCCTCTTGCTAAAGGATATTCTGAAGGAGTGTCTGACGAGACCAGACAAGTTAATGAATTCATATAAATTAGTCTAGGAAGGGTCTAAGAATACTGCATGCATGTAAAAATCTGAGAACTATCACATAAAAATGATCCTCTTGGTGTGGGGATGGCCGAAATAGTGGACAGCGAGTGACAAGGAGAGCCCATGGCTACCCCTTGCCACCATGTAGATCTACTCCTGGTCTTGAGAGGACGTAGGCCGATTATCATTGTGTTAAATTAAAAAAACAAACAAATAAACAAAAAACACATTTATAACATCTGCTTTTATTTTGGAAAACAATGACTGAGATTCATGCCAATTTTCTGACATGTTAAGGACCCAACCAACTGCCAAATTTAAAAACAAAACAAAACAAAACCATTTTGGCTTCTCAAAAGTCTTATTTACGGTAATAAAGGGATATAAAACATGTTTTCATTGATTAATCAATAAAATAATCCACGCAGTCGATTAGCCAAATAATTGCTAGTTATAGCTGACTAGCTGACTGTGGGCAAGATCCTAGCTACACGGTGGCAAACTTTGTGGAACATCATCAAGACATCACACCACAGCTTTGATGAGTCAAGCAGTACCCAGCAGATGTTGTGAAAAGTGTTTGTGTTGTTCTACAATGTTTACAAATCCTGCATATTGTATTGAGTTCTCCTGTTGTAAAGCGAACGTGGAAGACATGACAATTCATGTACGAACAAATTGTAGCAATCCTCTTGACCTGGGTCAGGTTTCAAAAGCATCCAACATCAGCCAACAAAGATGCTTGTCTGTCACAAGAATGAAAAGCAATTTGGCCTGGAAAAACAAAAAATAAAACCCTGTCTTACTCTCTCGGAAATGTTTGTTTGGCCTTGCAAACACAATCTTCGCCCGGCATCCCTAAAACTATTTTGCACACTCAAACATTGAATCTCACACAAACCACAATAAACATGAGCACAGATGGACTTAAGGATGGAGGACTTAGAGGGGTATGCAGCCACAGTTGTTGGTACTGGGAGGTTCAAATAAGATGACAACTGAACACACAAGCAGATATATACATACATGCTTCTACAATTTAAACAATGCAATCTGGAAGGTATCCTTATTGTTGACTTTGCAATATTGCATTGCACATATGTGATTGCTTTTTATGGAAATGAGGGTCGTTAGTGCTGTCGGATGCAAACTGTTCTTAAATCTACTTGTTCTCGATATAATAGTCCAATATCATCTTCCTGATGGCAGAAATTCAAACTTTTACATATTATGTGGGCAGCAAAGGTTTACAGTCAGTCAAGCAGAGCTCTAGATGATCATTCAGCAATATTTACATATTTTTTAACAAGGTGCACACATGACGCATCATAAGTCACCTTGTTGATTTTGGAGATAATTTAAGACTCCCCTTATGATCGTGAAGATACGGTGGGTTTTATGTACATGTTTATTTTATACTGTGGTCAATAGTGCTGGTGTGCCGCATATTACAAAAAATATCTCGACCATTGCTAAGAAAAATGCAGAGCTTTTTTTTTTTTAAACTGAGTTACTCGAATTAATCAAGCACTCATTTCACTTGTACTAAGTCAAAAATAAAAGCAGTTACAGTATCTCTTAAGGGCTGCATGTAACAGCCGACGTTGTCCTGTGAAGCTGATGAAATCAAAGCGGCAGCACATGTCTCTCATGTGGCTTACAGTGTCAGAAGTAGAAGTCAAGCCTATAAAAGTGAATCTGGACTATAAAGTTGAATCGAAACCCATCATTAAAAGTCGCAATTCCTGCTGCTTTTACAGCCAGCTCTTGACTAATCAGCACCAGCTGACTATAAAAATCAGAACATGTGGTTATTATCTGCCGTGGTCATCCGCTGGTCAACCCTCTGGCCCAAATCTCATTCTAAGTTCACTAAACTGCATGTTGGCGGACAACCCGTGACAAGTTACGGGCTCACTCAGCAGCGGACCACAACCACGGACACACAGAAAAAGATCTTTCCTCATAAAATGAAGGGTACTATTCCAGAGGGGAAGCCGACAATTGAACAGCTCCTGCAGCCATCCGTCTCCACGCTGCAATACGCACACGTTAGAAGTAAGACCTCACCGGGTGTCCTTCCCATGACAGCTGGTCCATTACAGGAGGTGAAAACTCAAATTAAACCATAACCGTCCATGAGGGGAGGCCATGTGGTTGATGCATAGCTTACATTCGCTTCACCTTAAAGAAAGACGACCACATCACGTCTGCAGTGCAGCGCTGGACTGAGTTATGCCATGTTTCCAGTAAGGTAGCGGGTTATCTTGAGGCGTTGCTGTACTCGTATTATTGGAAAACAGTCCAATATAGTGCACAGATAAAAAAGGAGAATTAGTACAAGAACTCTATTCCATTTTACTTTATAAAAACATAACAGTAATTGTCAAGCGAGAAAAATGTTGACCCCGAATGGTAAGCACAGTGAACCTTGGAAACTAGACTCGGAAACCTGACTGAAATCTGAGGCAGAAATTAGACAAAAGAAAAAAGCTCTGACAGCTTGAGTGCTCAATGTTAGTCCCTGCTCAGTAATTACAAATAAACTGAATGTAGATCATCAATTATTCAAATTGATTCAATCAATTTGTATGAATAAAATTCATGATGAATTTCTCAAAAGACTTGATGAGACATGCTTCATTAAATCAGTACAGCCTCACGCCAATTAAAAAAAAAAAAAAAAAACGTTAGTGCATAATAACATATGGAATACAGAGATGGAAGGCAACATAATCTCAATACATGGTGCCAAACCTAAAATGATTTTGAGCCGTCTCATGCATCTCACAGACACAACCCAATTATTTCGCGTTGGCAACTTTTCTAAATGAACAGATGACCACTTATTTTCATTTTGTGATACTGCATGACTACTTTACAACCGACATGCTCTCTTCCAAAAAATACATGAAATTCAGCAGGCAAATGAAAAAAAAAAAGGCGGGGTTAAAAGAGGACCATTAATCATCGAGAATAAATGCTTTATGTCTCCATAGGCTTGTCCTTTGGCATCTATTAGAACTGCACTTGTTCTTCAGATCCCAACTCCCACCTCTTATCTATTTATATATTTGACATCACTTGTAAGTGTGTGTTCAGGACAAAGCAGCTGACATTTTTAGTTCTTTTCACTCTCAGTCCATCTTTAAAAAAAAAAAAAACACAGAAAAGCAACTTGTAGCCTGAGTGAAAAAACTGCTGTTATTATTGCTGGTTTTGCTATTATTATGTCTTCTTATTTTGCAACATTTGTTGAGTGTTTACGCACACATTTGACACTTGTGTTCAGGGACTTTGTGTTCTTTGAAAAACAAATGGCTTTTGCAAACTCGTCGTCAGGTGTCCTATGGCCAAGCAAAAGAACAATTTTGACAAACGTTTGTAATTTAAAAATAGAATGATGAGAATAATGAAAACTATTGGAATACAACGGAATTAAATACTTTTTTTTTTTACATTTTCACCAAATGTTCACAACTGTACAATTACAAAAAAACTGTACCTGCATAAAAGTTCAAAAACAAGTCTTTTTGATTCTTTGACCCACACACACATTGCTGATACACTCCAGGTCTGTAATCTCACTGTGCCCACATAACTAGGCACACATACGATGTTCTTATTTGTATTCCTGCAATCTGTAGCTTGCATTCACTCTCAGAAAACCGTGATATCAATTTCATGAATATTCACATGCTCATCAGAGTGTAAGAAACAATTGTGCCTAAATTAAAGCACTATTTACTATCAATGCCTTGCAGAGTATGCATGTATTCCTAAGGACTGTTTAGTTTTCCTCGAACGCACTGAGCACACTCAAGTGCTGCGCCCTGCCACAGCTCATCACACGCTAATGAACCTCGTCACTGTCTGTCAAATCTGACAAGCACTCAGACACACACTCACACACATGAATGCTCGAGAGACATGCATCTTTGTCGGGATTTGAAGGTCCTTATCAATCATTTTCTGGACGGATAATCTCTCTAAAGGATTTCCTGATAGATTAATGGCATTTGTCTGAAAGCCGTTTAATACTTGAACAGCTCCACTTAGGAAGCTTTTACACGCACATACGCTCTTATATCATTTAGTCGTGACTTCACACAAACTGCCACGGGCTGTTGGAACTCAAAAACTTTATTTGAGTGATTTACATGACTGATTTGCTGTCGCTGACAAAATGGAGGTGAGTCCACCCTCCACTGCACGATGACACTATGTCATTACACAAAATAGCAGATGGAACCTCAGTCTAGAGGCAACTAAACGATTATCGTTAAACAACTATTAATCGCTTAGAACCATTGCTTAACTTAAATTTGTTCAATTCATCTGAATTTAGCTTTTCAATTTGAATTATTCGCTGATTTGCAATCATCAATGTATGTAGACTAATTATATTTCATGTAAATAAAACAGGAACATTAGCAAACATCAGCTGAGAATTACCGGTATGTGATCGCTGAGTATTTGCTCACAGGATTTTATGATTAAGAGCAGGTTCTGTCAATTGTAGAAAGCTGTCCAGGTCATGAAGACGCAAAGCAGCCCCAGATCTTCAACTACTACTACTACTATTTGTCTTTTCGTATGATGTTCTTTTCCTGCGATGCTCTAATACAATTATGCCACATGAAAACAAACACACCAGTTTATCTCCTCAGGCCATAGAATATTCACGATAAGAAACCCGGCACCGGTCCGTTGTGAGGCAGATGTCACACGCTAACCACTACACCACTGTATGAGACGCAACCAAATTCTTGTGGCTTCCAAAAGAGAGTACATACAAAACTGAAGAGGCTGTTGCTATATTTCCAAAAGGCCTAATTATAAGTGGACTTCTGCTGTCAACATTATAGTGTAAGTAAGAGCCTGTCTGTGTGTTGCGTGGGCTTAGACGTTATCAAGGTGAGGCTGATGAGACGATTCAAGAGCTCTATCGCACAGTGTTCGTCATCGCCGCGCTCTCCAACATCTTCAGCAGGATAAATCTGGCTCATTGCCTCCACGCTGCAGCTCTGGCTCCCACGTACGCACACTTGTGCTCCTGGCTCACACTCGTAACGCTCCTCTGATGTGAAATATCAATTTGCATTTGTCGCCGCGCCGCAGCGAGCATAATGCGCACCCATGCTGTGATAGCATATCACTCACTTGCATGGAAACCGCGAGCTTTGCTTAAAATACTGTACATATAGCAAGCGGTTCCATCAAAGCTCTTCTACCGCCTACGTTGGATAAATATGCCTTCTGTCTTCCTTTCAAACTTGACAAGGGGATGGACACCAGATAAAAAGTGAACGCGTTCCGATTATAACAGTAACAAATCTCTTATTGGAGTGTTTTATGACACAACAATGCCTTGCGTGGGTGTGGAAGGGAAAAAAGCAAGATGGAAAGGAAATTAAATGTACACAGATTTTTTTTGTTTTGTATTGTTCCCATTCAATGACCATTTCCCGTGAGATATTTATCCTCTAATACATCGGTCTCAAATGGGACTGAAGGGGGCACCTCAGAGGTTAAATCAAATTTTAACAGGATTTCTGCAGCTATCAGCTAATCTACTTTAGTACTTCTAAATGTTGTAACGTGAACAAAACATGTTCACCACTAGTTGGCCATCTAAACATGGTATTCTAATCAGTATTGTATTTATGGGAAAAAAATTGTAAACTAAAACATGGTGGTACAACATTTTTTTTCGTCCTGAGGTAAGGGAGGGGATTTATTTCAGGTAAGAGGTGCACCTAGAGGCCATTGCCTGTATTTTTTTTTAATCTGATATTTTTTTCTCATTTTACTTCAACTCCACCGAATGTTAACATTTTCCCCTTGGCTGCAACTACTAGCAAAAAATATCAGCGAAGGAGCGCCTGCACAAAAATTGGAAAATGCGCGTGTGTTGTAGTTTTCCTGGTAGAAAGCCTACATACTCTTATTGGTTGCTACACAACCATTTTTTGGAAATAAAATACATAAAAAACAAACGCGACCTTGTGAAAGCCTCTCGCCACAACAAGGCACACTGCCACACCGAGCTGCCAAGTGTCGCCTGGCTTATTCTGACTGGACAGCTTCCTGGACTCCTTTCCCTCCTTCCTGTGTCCATCCTGCCATGGCCACTCTCATCTCCATACAGCTGGATTCCTTGACACAACAACTCTTTCAGTAGAAGCACTGTGCACGAAAAACAATGTTTTTGTTGTTGTTGTTTTGGGTGATTAATAGTAGTCAAAGAGGTAAACAAGCGATATTTGAAGGTCATAAACATTTTCTGTGAAGGTGAAAATATTAGTGCAATTATCGGCCAGAAAAAAATCAAAAACAGAAATCTCCACTCCCTACTAAAATTTGTGCCATCCTCAAGACGGCATGTTGGTTGCGAGTCAGTGTAGCAAGTAAAAGTCACAGTCCCCTCAGGACGGAAGGCAGAAGACTCTTTAATATTTCAAGGCAATGATAAGGACGTCAGGCGGACTGTGCAGAGATAAGATGACTGCGGGCAGGGCTGCTTGAGGAGAAAAAAGGCTTGGAGGGAAATAGATTTAACAGGCTAGATATAGCGTAAATCTGGCTAAACTAAACAGCATGTTCTCACAAGAATTTAGGATATCAAACAAAAAGTAATTCAGTTTGATTCATCTGAACAACTTCGTATTAGGGATCTGTGGCAGACTAGTATAATGTCTGAAGCAGGAATTTACAGTACAGTGCGCATATCTTGCATGGCTACGGCTTTTTGCTCGGTGTTGTATCCGAAACAAGAAAAGAGGCAGTTATAAAGAACACATGCAAAAGAGATTGAAACTATTTGAAGAGAAGAGGGCGAAAACAGAAAGTTGCTGTTGGGAAAGGTCAACAGACAGAGCCGAAGAAAAAAGATTTAAAAGAGAGCAAAGAGGCGAAAAAGTAAGTCATGTTTTCTCAGGGGAAAAAGCGTAGGTGCCCTGGCTTTCAATCTGAAAGCCTTGCGAGAGGAAAAAGTAGGGAAAAGGCCTCCCGCTGGACCATCATAGACAATATTCACCGCTTTGAACCTTTGCTCTATTACTGCCAAATTTTCACATGCATTCTTAAGGCCCCTTCAAGCTACGTTTGACTCTGCTGCCTTTCACTAATCTAAATTGTTGTTCGGGTCAGGAGAATCTTTAGGGGCAAAGTTTCACCGCATGCTTGTCAAATAAATTACCTCCCCACCACACTGCTGTCTTCTATAAACAGTGGCTGTAAACGTTATTCTCCTCCGTGTTCTATTAGCTGCCTGGGAGCCTGAAGCTGAGCTCGCGTGAGATAATATTACAGTATAGCATAATAAAATTTGGATTACATTTGATCAACTGGTTCTATTTTTTATATCCTGATGGGGAAAAACAGTTAACTCGTGCGTTCAACGTGACTTTCTGCTGTGTAGGCAGAACAACCAAAGAAGATTTTTTTGTATCACTTCTCGAAACCTGCATGCACTCACAAAAAAAGAATTTGTTACTAAAGGTAGAGTGCAAGACTTTGTAGAAAATTGCTACAGTTTTGCAGTAAGTTGAATATAGCAACATTCTTTAAAAATTCAAGAGATGGCATTTGACTTCAATTTCCAAGATTAATTATGAAAGTAACAATTAATTATTCAACTGCATTATATTACATACATACCGTATACGCTTTTAGTCAAGCCAATGTTCTATCTAACGAATTTACAATTATTTGAACAGTGGTGATATCGAGTGCCTTATGTATGTGTTTATATTGCGTATTAATCAAAAGCTCTAATATGTACAATACAGGCAAAACGTTTGGGCATATATTCTCAATTGATTCACTAAAGGAAGCTGGTTCTATAAATTTTAAAGGTTGCCCATAAGGTGAAAGTTAACAGTTGTCCAAAAAGGTTGTCGGCTGTGTATTAACCTGACTTCTGCAGGACACAAATTGATAAAGCAAGATGTTTTACTAAATAACGCTGTTAAGGTAAAGTGAAAATGATTTCAGTTGAATATCTCTTGAAGCTCATCTAGAGAATGCAAAGAGAGTTCAAACCAGTAATTGGAGCAAAGGGTGGCTATTTTCAACAAACCAGAAAAAAAAACAACAGTATTTTCACCTTTTTTTTGGCTAAATACATCACTCCACATGTATTCATTAATGTAAACAGTCATGATGATAAATAAAATGCAACGAATGACAAGGTATGTCCAAACGTTTGGCCTGTACTGAATTGGATTGGACAGATGTGTCACGTAGGGAGCAGAATCTGGACCCATATGCAAAAGTCTTATAGTCAAAACCACCGAGTAAAAAAGAAGTGCACAGCTGGACATAGCAGCGCTTAAAGAAAAACCAGACCTGGAAGAAAACTATGAAGACAACTTTGTCATCTTGAGAGCTTGATGTTCTGACAACTGAGCGACTCAAACTTAAATATTTTACTGATATAATAACGAATCAAAAGGATCTGCCCAGTCACAACAAAACGTAAGCTATCGCCAAGAAGCGCCAGAGTCGTTTCCACTTATGCGGGAGACTTGACATCTTTTGACATAGGCCGAGCCTTTCTAAGAACCTTTTATGACACCTTGTTGGGCTTAGCATTGTTTATGTCATCACGTGCTAAGGTAAAAGACATCACAGACGGAAATAGGAAGAGACTTAATGGAGTCGTTAAGAAAGCTCGCTGCCAACTAGACTCCATCTAGGAGGTGGCATAGAGAAGGATGTTGGCTGACATCCATTTTGGACGACACCTTCCACCCCCTGCATTACACTGTCGCGTCCCTGAGCAGTAAATTAAGTGGCAGCCTTTAACACCCTTGGTGAAAAACAAAGCGCGACCACAGGTCATTCCTGCCCGCAGTGATAAGACTCTTTAACTGCACTGAAATAAATACATAGCGCACGTTAAAAAAAATCATTAAATTCAATTGTAAATTAAATCAAATGACTTTGTATAACTGTTTGTTGCCGTAGCCGGTGATCCATCCAACGCAAACTCACCCCCATCCCCTATGGGATCAATAAAGTCCTCTCCTCTCTTTTTTTTTCTGCCCAGCAGCTGTACGCAGAGGTCCCAGTCTCGCTACCGGATAAGCTCATTAAATAAACTCAGGAAAGGGCAGCGTATGTCTCTGGTTTGCAAACACGTACAGGTTCTGGATGTGTAAACAGACACGCACCGCGGAGAGGAGAAGCCGCACTAAAAATAGTGTTAAGTCCAACAGGGAAGGAAAAGAAAAATGGTTTGGGAAAATAAGAAAATAAACAAGATGAGCAGGAAAGTGGAAAACTCAACTGGAGCCATGCAGTTAATGTATAGTCCCCACCTCCCTAGCGGGATTAGCGTAAATCTAATATGTCCCGCTGTCACTTCAACTCCTTTTAGCCTCGGCTTAGGGACGCTCTCAGGAAGGGAGCGAGGCTCCTTGGAGCCCTGAGCTGTTAGCATTAGCGCAAAAGCTTCCTCTGCACCACACTAATCAATTTACGACTGTGCTTATCTGCCTACCATCCACTGCCAGCCATAAAAGCGGCCATTTATTAAAATAGGCCATTACAATTCACACATATGGGCCTGGTATTTACAGTACCAGAGGTTAAATGAAAAATTAAAGCGAATGTACTAAATACAGTGGAGAAAAAAACTGTACAGTTTTATCACGAATGTCAATAATTTATCAATAGACAGCATGGTGAATTAGTGGTTAGCGCATTTGCATCACAACTGAAAAATCAAATTTGAAACTGGGCTTGTATGGAGTTTGCACAAGTCCGTGCATGTGTGTGGTTTCTCAAGTTCTCCGGAGTGAATGTGAAAGTGAATTATGGCTGGGGAAAAAACGTTCACCAAGTCAAGTTAGTCAACCTTAAAAATAGGTTGACTGAAAACCTCAGCCTCCAAGCTCTGCAAATGCAAAATGGATAGCTTATTTTCAAAATCATATCTCTTTTGAAAGTGTTTGGGAATCAAACAGGAAAAAAAATGAGGTCTCTACACAAATTCATCTATGATGAAAAATAACCTCTATGACACCATTTCAAAGAAAAGTCTGCTGGACACAAAAATTCTGGGATCAAAACATTTGGCTAATGTTCAATAACTCTGCCTGGTCACAAGAGAAGTTGAAGGGCGTTGTGATGTCACTGGGGTCAGAATGTGTCAGTGTCCCATTTTTGCTTTTCTAAATGAGGCCTTTTGCAGGCCTCAGACAATAAGCTGACAACAAGTGCTGCTCTGTCTCAGACTGGGACACTCTCACTTCGCTTGCTTCAGCACTTCAAAAAAAAAAAAAAAAGTCAAGTTTTCCCAGATTGAACTAAACATTCAATCCCATAGGAAGATTATGTTTATTTATTGCAATAACGTCCATGTAAGTCATCAGTCTGGTTACTAATGAGTCTCAATCTGCCTTTTTTAATCACTCAACCTCATTTGTTTACGGCTTAAAGGCTCACAACTGTTTTTTTTTTTTTTCATGTAAACAGCAGATTGCTTGGGTGGAACTCCCTGAAGACTCAGCATTCGATTGGGGTGTATTTTTGTCTCCAGCCTTTAGTGGAAATCATGACAGTCTGCCTAGTAAGAAAATTATTGGGGCTGTTTATTGATGTAACACACTACAACACTTATTCAGCAACGCGCCTAAGAGGGTAAGGGAACAGAGCTGTATGCTTTTCTGGCTGTGAAGATTTTCTATTCAACTTAACTCTGCCATTTAGGCAACTCAAAGGTTTGGAAACGCCCTTTAAATCAGCATTTTTCATTATTTAGCTAATGCAGTGCAAGCCTTTTTTTTAGACTCTTTCATCCTAACTTTTGAAGAAAGAAAAATGGAAAAATAAGTACCAAGGGATTGAATGTCTGGATATTCAAGAAATGAATAAATAAAAAAATACATAAAATGGATGAGTTACAAATTTTGTGAAATTTTATCATTTACAAATTTTCTGAATACTTAAGTTAAAAAAATATTGACGAAGTTGTCTGATAAACGAAAAAATGTTAACCAAACCAGTTTTATAATTTTGATTCTTCAAAGTTGGCACCTTTTGCCTAGATAACAACTTTGCACTGCTTTCTTTTATCTCAATCCACTTCATGATATGTTGCTGTATGACCTGGAATGACTTTCACTTCAGCGCTGCACATGATCAAAGACTAATGGCTTGAATTACTTGAAAGGAGTTTCCGAACATTTGGCTGGTACTTTATGCACTTTGGGTGGAGCAACCCACAAAAATAGGTGCTCCCTGTCAAATCTACCTTCAGGCGTATTCTATTGTTTCTTAAACACTTATAGGGATGCATTATTGCATTTAAGCATTGGATGCAATTAAAATTTAGACCGCAGGTTGTAACATTGTTGTCAAAGGGATCCACAGAAAGAAAACATCAAAGAAATATCTCTTATACTTAAATGTTTTTTGTCTTAAAGTGATCCATTTTCATAATGTCTTATGATTTTATTTTGTTGAGGTTTATATGGATGCGCAGATCCATTAGTGATGAAATTTTCCAGCAGACGCACCGAGAGTAAAACAGATGATGTTCCACGATTTACCTTCTGGAGTTGCTAAATTAAATATGCCTCGAGATACCACACCGTATGTATTTCCAAAGTTTAATAAATCAGGACTCAGATGGCACAACGTTCTGTTTAAAGATGAATTTTTTTCTTCTGAAAAGGTTTTCTGTTGGTTTGGGGTTACTTGACTGAAATAATAGGAGTGATTTCTTCATAATTAAACAAGTTTCCTCAAAGAAGAAGCAAATATACATTGAAATCAAGGAGGATAAGCAATTGCTACAGGTTATTCACAAAGTGTCAGTCAACTATTATAAAAGCATGGATAGAAATAGAGTAGAAACAAGTGCTTCCATGCATGTGTAATTTCTTCTCTTCTACAAATGCTAATCACTGAATAACGCCTTTCAGATCATCTAATTCCTGCGAGCAGCATATATCCCAGACTTTGTGGCATCGGGGTCGGCTAGCTTCTGGTGATATTTAAAGATTTGCTCTTCAAACTCTACAGTTCCTTAGTGAATAGAAACCACATGAAAATATCAAACGTGTATCAGCTGCATTCCTTCCATTCAGAATGGTGGATGCATGTGAGGCACATGTGAGCGCCAGACTGTCTGAACAGTTGGGAGTCTTGAACTTCAAAGGCACACTAAACTGAAAGACGCAATTGGGATCACATTGAGAAGCGCATGTGTTTATGTGTGAGTGGTACAATGTTATAACAATAAGACGCACCTGCTCAACCCAAAGTCCCACCTGCCCGCAAAACAACAGGAAGAGCCACATTTCTGTGAATTGGGCAAACCTCATATTCTCTCAACGTACACAATCGCACCAATGTGGTTAACGTTGAACAGCTGCCACTTGCTAGCTCTTCACAGTCAACATTCTTCTCCCGCCGCCCGCCTGCGCCAAGACAGCGAGCGCACAACTGACTCATCTGTTTCCCTAAAGGCGCTCACAAAACAAGCGGCTAATTGTGGAAGCGCTCGCTCACATATAGAATTAGGCTACCACTGTGTATTGATTGCACGAGAAAGCAATCAATTGCCTAAGAAACTTGACGTGCCTTCTGTCGATATGCTCCTTTAAAACCGAGCGATTAGGCTAAAAAGTCCAGTCGATTACAAATCTGATTAAATTTGAGGCTGTTAATCTGTGACTGACTCAGTGCAAAGAATTGGTTTCCAAACTATGGCTTGGGAGGCATTTGAGGGCCACTTTCCATTTTTTAGCGGCCCACAGCAAATAATCAAATTAACTTTTTGTACACCCAGATCAAGAATTCTTTTGTGTTAAAAAAAAGGGATGTAAAAATGTTGAGTGTTTCCCCCCCCCAAAAAAAAAAAAAACAACGACTATAAATACGAAATAAAATGGTTTGTACCGCCTCAAAAAAATATAGATTTACATATAAATTTGGATTCTAACTTATTGTGATTCGGAATTGAATTAAAATGTTCCAGAATTAATATTATGGTCCACATAATGTTTTTTTTGTGGCAAAAAGCATGTTCCTTAGAATCAAAAACTTAGTAAATGTAAAAAAAGAGACATTCTGTCTCCTTTTGTTAGTCTGTCTTGCAAAGCAGACTGCCGTAGTTTTATGATTCTTTGCACATTTATAAATTGAAATTTTTAATATTATCAAACCATGAGACAGTCAAAGATTCCTATATCCTACATTTTTGTGTATGTAGCCCCCAGATGAAAAATTTGGACTCCCCTATCTTAGACCATATGTGAGGCAGTATATGTATTATGAGTTATAATGTCACATCATGACTTATAATGTCTTGAAATTGTTTTTTTAAGCACCCATTTAGCAAATAACTGGCATACATGGCAACCCGATGCAGAATGTTAAACTGTCAACCAAGCAACTATGGCAAGCAGCCAAGACAGCGCAAACTGAAGACTTGAGGAGGTCCTGGCAGGATGGTTCCATTCCTAGAGCCAACATTCAATACAAGGAATGGGCATAATAATAGGTGTGTTCTTGGTTGTTGATTAATTGTGTTTCCATGACATTTAGGCAAACTTGAGTGCACTACTTCTTGGCAAATGTCAACATGGACGCAGTTCAGTCTAAAGAACAAAATGTCAGCCATGGGAATTTTGGTGCATGCACGCTAAGGGTTGAGCGACAAAATAGTTTTTTGAAGTCATTGACCTTAAGGCGTCATAACGTCAATGTTTTTTCAGCAGAGTACCGCTTTTTGTAGGTTTTTTTTTCACGTAATGACAGATTTTGACAATGATATAGAAAATAGAAAAAAGTCATTATTACACTGAATGAACATTTTCAAATAATTTAGAGCACTGCGAATGAAGTGGGAGTCGAAAAAAAGTCAAAGATTTTGTTGATAGTATTATGATTTATGCAGCTTCACTAGTCCAAGGCGATAGTGCTCGAAGCCGGACTCAACACGTATTTTTTTTTTTTTTGTCTTGGACTTGACTCAGACTCCTTCGTGTTTGAATTGGACCTGTGAAATATTTGTATGGACTAGACCAAGTCTAACTGGTTTTACTATTGAAAATGAACGTCCCCCTTTAAAATAAATTTTAAATAATGCTGTAGTAGTAGTATTATAAAAATGTAATATACAACAGGCATTTCATTGGTTAACCTGATCGTATGAGCCAACACATGCAGGTTTTTTTTTCAGTCAAATCAACCAAGAACCGAGTTATAAAAGTTATTGTATAAGAAAAGTTAGCTGAACACCAATATGTTTCTTTTTATGAAAAATGCTGACAGCGAAAAAAAGGATATTAGGAATGTTTACACCAAAGCTAAGTTGCTCTACAGGCATCAAGCCATTCAAGCATTTATTTGCCATTTTATTCCGTCGTTAGTGTGGTTCCACACCAGGGACAAATTAACGGAAGGCCGCAAGAGTTATTTTATTTATTTATTTTTTTTCAGAGCCATCCAACCTTCTGGTGTCTTGTGTTCTAGTATTTTCCAGCGGTGCATGACCTCCCGCGCACGCTCCACTTTCCACTTCGTTTAACATCACGGAAGAGATGAACCCTTGTCAAGTGTCAACTTTTGCCGCAAGAGACGTGAAGTCAGTACAGGAGGATGACAGCGGAAACAAGACAATGTGCTGGGACAAACTCTTGTATATATCATAGATTAACAACAATTTTTAGTAGTCTACAAAATGAATTTGTCGGCCATTTATAGTTTGCAAATACCGCCAGTGAGCAAGCGTAAATCACTTGGACTGTGTTTCACATATGTTCATTCAAGAAAACCATTAACTTTTCGAATATTGTGTTTGCAACAGGAAGCATGCATGCCCGCATTTAAGCTCTCAAACACACATTGCTGCTGTCTTAGGTCTTCACAAACAGCCCCCTTTGCTTGCTCTGTCTAATCCTGTAATACCAACAGTGCATTTAGCCCCATACCGGCTTCCTTTCATCCACGCCAAGTGAGGTCCGGTGCAGGTTGAACGCAAACAACTTGGTATTTTAACTACATAACCCCAAAGCGCTCTAAGCCTCGGGTGCTAAACAAAGCAGCACCAAAAAAAAGCATGCAGATACCTGTATTAATATTCAACACCAGCCTCTCTGACTATAAAATGGCCAGCGTTAAGTTGCAAAGAAGGTGAACTGTGCCGCATGACTGCTTCAATTGCTCCCTAAAGCCCCATATATTTTATAATTTTAGAAATTAATAATAAAGTTGAAAATAAAATGCCCATTCAGACTGAATATACAGCGAAGGTAAGCTCAGGACAAATGACGCAGGGCAGTTAGACCTCTGCCAAGGCTGAAAAATGATTATTGGCTTCTTCGAGAGAAAACGTTTTTTTTTTCTGCAATGCAATTAAAATGGCCGCCCGTCAATTATTTGCTGATTTGCGCTGTTCATGGGGGCTGTGTCATTTCTGTATAGGGTGAGAGGACTCCTGTAATTCAAGCACCTCAGTTAAAAAAAAATGCTCAAGGCATTTTATTCTGGCTTGTTAACTCGTTTATTTGATATACACTGTCAGGTAGATGGCAAACTAAATGAAGCAACAAGTGTTCATGCTATGCATGACAGTAACCCGCTGCCAATGCAGCGAGAACTTCAAAATAAACCTTATATTACCTTACGTTATTAAATACCATATAAGCCCCAGCAGCGCGTTGCAACATTTGACTCATCAAGGAGGTCAAAAACACTACATTGTCCTGAAATCAACTTCAAATGCTAATTATGCCACCTAAGGGCGCTTTAAAAATACTTAATTATGCTGGTTATATGGTGGCTGTTGCCAGCACTAGATGCCAGTAGCAGCAGAGACTAGCAGCAGTTGCTATAGTCCTTTGGTTTGCTTTCTTAGTGATACGCTGTCAGAAAGTCAACATCGCATGTCAAACGGTCTTCCTAGTGTCCTTCCAGGTCTTGTTTTCCGAGGCTAGTTTCCTAATCTAGCTTTCAAGTCTATTTCCCGATGCTGACTGTGGATACTTCAGATTTTTGTGTGTAAACCTTCCACTTTTGCACTTCAGTGTCCCATCAACTTCTCGGTCCAAATTCTGCTCCTTATATCAAACATGAGACATTTGTCCAAGCCACTATCCATGTGTCCACCAAGTGGCACAGTTCGCCATGGTACAGCTTATAGGATATAACCTAAAATCACACTGGCAAAGTGATTGAGTCACGGATGGTAAACTGAGTAAACTTCACTCGACCTCTTTGAGAACAAGCTTACAAAAGGTGTCCTCGATGCCTCAGATGAAATCTCACAGTGCTTCAGGCAACAATTTGGCAGAGAAAGAAGATGCTGAACATGACAAATGACTCACGTTGAGATTTCATGCAGGTTATCCTGTGTCAGCTAAAACCCAGTGTCTGTTTAATGGATGAATCCACTCACCGAGCCAGAAATGAGTCCGATGTGACCATGGATGGGTACTGATAAATGTACAGGTATACACATTGAGCACGGGTGATTCAATTGTGCTGAGAGGGTGCGGTGCAAAGAAGCACAAATTATATCAAGTGTGCAAGAGAAGACCTGCAGCATCTGGGCAGGACGAATAATGACTGGCAATTCGTGCTCATGAACATTGTCTGATTTTGGTGGGGTGATGAAAGACTGACTGTTACTGTCATGCTCTTACAAACAGCAAAAACAGAAGTACCTAATAGAGACACAGTAAACGGCTTCAGGGTTGTATTAGTTGGAACGCTACTAAACACAGCAGAAAAACACAACGGGTTGAATCATTCAGCAAGACATGAGCGCATCTCGGTTTAATAAGGTGATGTAATAATAGGTGGATTTGTGCATTCAATCATTTGTTTTGTGTTCTTTTGTAATTTTCATTTTTCGAAAGATAGCTTCCTCAACGTCTCCTTTACATAAGTTGTAGATGTGGAGTAAATGTTAATTGCATCCAAACCTCAGATCATGTTTTACATTGACCTAATACATCCTCAGAAATGTTTAAAGGTAAAGGCATGTAACTTATTAAGCAATAACCTGGTTAATGTTCCAATTAATTTGCACTTACTTTGAAAAGAAAGGTGTACTTTTCTTGTCACGGCAGTCTAAAAGCATTATAATAAATTTGCTGGTACTTACACTGAAAAAAATAAGTGAGTAAAGTAAAACTATAGTTCCAGACACATTTTTGACTTAGATGTATATCATCATCCTACTTTTAAAATCTATCTGGATTCAGAGGCTTTAATTTCATGCAATCATTTATTGGAGTAAATTCAATGCAGCACTTTTTTCAGTGTGTTCAAATTTAATGTAACATAAAGTGCCTTCACCCCCCCCCCCCCCCCCCCCGCCCCCCCAACCTGCGACCCACAATGAAATATATTTAATGTTCCACTCTATGTTTATAACTAGAATTTGAGCTGGGCAAATGGCTTATTGATGTGTTTTGGGCACTAAAAAGTCATTGGTTCACTTCCCAATGCTCTGATACCATAATATGCAATTTGAATGAAAATTAAGTCAATGTGGAGAGAAAATGAAAGCAAGCTGAAGTTCCCTGCCCGCTGGCAGGAGGAAAAAAAATGGAGGTTGCATCCAAAAGCCGCAATATGGTGCACAGTTGATGTTCTTTAAAAAAAATCAAATAAAAAGTGTGTGGGGGCGGGGGGGAGGGGCGCATGGGGATGAAAGTCGACAAAGTTGTTGCTCAGGGACTTGCAGTAATAAAATGCCCTCTTGCCTCTATGAATAAACACACAGTATCTCTCCAATACATATTTCTAAACAATTTCAAACCACACATTGGGCCACAATCTTTAAAAAGGAACTGCAATGGGCTCTTGGGGGAAAAAAAAAAAAAAAACAACATATGACCACTTTTGGTCAAAAACTGTCAGCAGTCAGGACTTTGACTATTATCTGTGCTTTCACTTTCCTATTTTAGGAAAGTTGTCTTTACAGGGCAACCAAAATGGAGTCCAACTGAGAATAAAAGTACAAAATATCATCCTGCTTGTGGCTTCTACTGTACATTGCAATGTTGTACAGCTTGATGAGGGTCATGTTGAGACAGAATGGTGCCAGTCACATGACATGTGATAAAAACTCAGTTTAAAGTGTTTTTCTTGAACCGTTGCCATCCTACACTGAACACGCTGTCATATGGGCAAGTGTCTCTTTTACTGCAAAAAGGCAAACATTACTCAAGTTTAGATTGAGGGGTCCACTATCAGATGAATGATAAGCAACTGCAGTTCACTTACCGGTAGGTGACAGAACCCAGATTTGGTTTACCTTTTTACGCAAATAACGTTATCAGATATTAGTATCTGGCCAGTATTGCCAGATATCAAATTGCCATTGACTAAGCCCACCTTGCTAGTGGTTTGCACTATACTGCAACAATTTCACCTAATAATTAATATGTCAGTGAAAACTTAATTTTGTTCTTAGAGAGATCCTCAAACGAAACAAAACATGAGTTACAATTGTTTCACAATGTGTGTGTCACAAATCTACTTCGACATCCTGAACTTCCTGAAGTGCAAGACCTGTCTGTTAGTAATTCCTAAAGTATGAATTTATGAGTATAAAATCTCGTCAATGTTTGTAAAACTGGTCTGTTGTTTTACTGGCTCATAAGAACAAAGCCTCTGTCTCAGCTTCAGTAAGAGTCGTGGGTTGGTTGTAAAATTAAACTATACGCACTGTATTTAAAATTTCATGCATTATTATTATTATTATTGTATACACATTTTCAGGGCACTGGAAAAAAATGCAAAAACAAAACAACCTATTCAATTAGCTGTATAGACCAAAATCAGGCTACATCATCAAGACAGAAAACATTAAAATCTAACTAATTACTTTATTATTTTTCTGGGATAAAACTTTTTCACATTTTTACATAGGTAGTTTTAAGATCTAATTATTCAGCTTCATATTTGTTTTTTATTTAAATATTTATCACATTATTACAAGAATCGCTGCTCACTTACATCGCAAACAAGTGAACTCATTTATTTACAGTATTTTATTTGTATCCTAAGTAATACAAGTTGCCATGTTTATCTTTAGCAAAGTTGAAAAAAAAATTGTTTGCACTTTATCGGTCTTATACAATGCACTGTTAATTTGTTTGCAGAAATATTTAATGCAAAGCAGACATTTTGCACTTAAATTGTAAAAGGTTATGCATGTTAGATGCTAGCTAAAATAATTGAATTTTGAATTGAATTTCCTGTTAATTTTGCTTATTTTCTTTAGGAAAAAAAAAGGAGTGTGTTGAATTTTTGCGAAAAAAAAAAAAAAGATTATTTATTTTTAGGCAATATCTGCTGTGTTCCAATGTAACGGAAGGAGAGAAAATTCATAGGTGGGTGGATGATCTGGAACAAGCTCTGCAGAGTATTTACGGTGATATCCAAAGTGAATTTGTTTCAACTTTGAGGAAGTTCTTTTCTGCCAAGAACTGTCAGATGCTCAAGGACATTGTGAGCAGGTGCATTGTCATGTCGAAGAAACCAAAAGTTGTTTAGCCACAATTCTCGCCTTTGTCTTTTGTACTGAACAATACAATAATCTATTTGTCAAACATGTATGAAGGAATACTCGTTGTGATACCAGTTTTGGAACTTTTCGGACACAACTTATATATGTTAAGCAATAAATAATAATGCAACCTAAAACACTACTAGAGATCCTGGAGTTTGGTATTTGTTGTGTTGATAATTCTACATGTACACAAAGTAAACGGCACCTAGGTTTTCATTGTAAAACATTAAATAAAATCAAAGAACTCACCTCTCCGCCGTGTCCGTCAAAAATCCCGAAAATCGACGGGTGGCTCTTGTTGACCACATCAGCGAGCACATCATAGCGGTCCTCCATGTGGTCTCTCCGCCCTTGGATGGAGTACACGGCGACGTTGTGGCTCTTCATCTCCCAGGTCTTGGCGAACTCGGAATCCAGGACGTCCAGGCCGCCGAAGCGCTCGTTCTGCATCATCTCGGCCACCTTCCCTTTGACCATCTTGACGGCGTCGCGGCTTGACTTGACGATGGTCTTCACTTCGTCCGTGTGGAAGAAGTAACTCCATAATGCCAAGCTGATGCACAGGAGGAACAGGGTCTCCGGACGAAGCAAAAAATAACGCATGATACGACCTAACAGGGACAGCAGGGTCATCGTATCCTCTATCATTTATTATGGTTTACACGCGTGGGAATCGCGGCAGGTTGTGCGCGCTTACGCCGGGGGATTTCACTCCATGGCTGGCGTGTGCGGCGAGGACCGGTCGTGGAGAAACAGGCTCATTTAAAAAAAACAGAAGCTGGAAACTCGAAAAAGAAATGACACTTGGGTTCTCGGGTTATTTCGCCGACGCGTTCGAGGCGACCACTTCAGCTTTCAACCCCGCTTTGAAAGACGCTCAGTCCGCAAACCATTTGGGGGTTCGGCAAGTCCACTCCGTTGGACTTCGACGAAAACAATGTAACGGTTCTGGGTTCGACCTATGGAGGCGTCCGTTCTTTTGGCAAGCCAAGTGACTGTTCCCCCCAGTCCCTCAAAATAGCAGCTTGTTGTGCGTCCTCACATTCCCAGCTGCCACACTGGCTTGCGACTGAACACTGCTGCTTGACTGAATACACGGGCCGTGATGCATTCATGTACATTACGTTATTTAACAACCCATGGTGCTTCTGTCACAAAGTAAGGACCTGAAATTTAGACAAATGCATGTAAATTTTACAACCATAAAAGGAAATTTCCAGAATGAATAAAATAGATCTGTATTTCATAGCGCTTTCACAACAGCGACAGCTGCAACTAAGCGTTTTACAGAAGATAAAAGCATAAAAAATATATATCAGATCACGTAAAATTAAGTGTAGGCAATAATACAATCATAACGGTTATAGATGAAAACTCACATTTGTCACCTTCCATCTATTTTCTATAGCCGCTTATCCACAAGGATCCATAGCGTCTTTTGTTTAGTAGAATATGTACATACACACAGAAAGAATGAGGGTCAATTCTGCAGTCCATTTAGATCCACTTCAATCCCAAGATACATGCAACATTTGGAGTTGTAGTATTTATTAATTCGTTCATTTATTTATTTCATTATTTATGGAACGAATTTCGCTGGATATTAGCGGTTCACGTCTCTCTGGGCCGCTCTGTACAGAAGTTTCCAATAGTTTTGAATGTGTCTCTCTGACAGTCAAGCAGGTGATAGTAATGAGGTTGACAGACAACTCTGCGCCACGATAGAAATATATTTTTCTCTCCCTATGATACAAATTGGATTCTAGTCTATTTATTATATGCAAAATCAAAATATTTTTCTGCGTAGTTAATTCTAACAATTCTCGGATAATTTTATACAGGCGCACGCTCGGCAGCCGCCGGGTCCTTCAGGCATGGGTGACGTCCCTTAGCCTTTCTCCACGAACATCGATGGAAAAAACGTGGAGCTGAAGGTTTGTGTAGAATATTGTTGTTGTTTTTTTGATTACATTAGTGAACATATTCGTCCTTTAGAAACCAGATTTTTGACTTTCTGAGATTTTGTGGGCATGGTTTAATCTTTTCTTTCCATCATCTCTCTCTGGCAAACCATTTAAAACTAGTAGGAGCGACGTTAATGCTAATGCTAATGGTAAATGTTTGGCACTTAATCAAGAACCAGTCCTCATATTGTTCTTACAGTTTTGTCACTAGTTTTAATTGTCCAGAAATATCGCGTTCATGATTGTTCAGTCTACTAAGTGTCCCTTCTTGGGACAAGTCGTAAGTATCAACAACTCTTGTGTCCATAGAAGTCCTCTGCACGAATCTGTCATCTTGTCAAAAATGGAATACATGCGATCTGTTGCCACGAGCACCCAAGGAAATATGTAAGTAATCAGCCTTTTACTCCGATGTTATTGGTTGACGTCAATGCTGGGAAATAGCTTTAAAACAGCAATGTAATTTCTTAAGTAAAATCTCCTTTGTCCTATTTATTTTAAAATATAAATGAAGAAAAAGATATGACACACATGATTCCCCAGCCCTGGTTGTAATCGCTTACGTTTCATAGCCGTTCCAATAAGAGTAATAATGTCAGCATATTATGAGGAGATCGTAACCTATTATAGGTATTGGGTGAGTATTTGCAGTGATGTTGTTCATATTCATCCCCATGGATTTTTTTTTCCCCCAGCCTGTGCTGCACTTGTGGCGTCCCAATTCCTCCTAACCCAGCCAATATGTGTGTGGCTTGTCTACGCACTCAAGTAGACATTTCTGAGGGAATTCCCAAGCAAGTGACAGTGCATTTCTGCAAGCAATGTGAACGGTTTGTGCTATGATGCCCCCCCCCCAAAAAAAAACAACAAAAAATAAAATCGTACTCCAGATCATTTAATCTGCACAAGATTGCTCTTGAATACTTCTTTTCTTTGCAGTTACTTGCAGCCTCCAGCCACATGGGTGCAGTGTGCTCTGGAATCCAGGGAGTTGCTCACACTTTGTCTGAAAAAAATTAAAAGCTCTATGACCAAAGTATGTGTTAATCTTACTCATATTTCTAGTGACATATTGACAGGAATTTTTGGCCATTCGTAAATGAAAAATTTATATTTTGAAACACTTCTCCTAGGTGCGACTTATTGACGCTGGCTTCCTGTGGACGGAGCCTCACTCAAAAAGAATTAAGCTTAAGCTTACCATTCAGAAAGAGGTAATGACAAATATGATAATAGTACACACTCAATTCTATTTTTATATATTTTCCTCACTAAATCGTGTTTTTAGAAAGCAAATTGTGCCGTCCCGTTCGAGCAGATGATGTAACCTTTTACCATCTCTTTTGCTCTCAGGTGATGAACGGCGCCATCCTACAACAGGTATTTGTGGTGGAGTTTGTCATCCAGCCTCAAATGTGCGACGACTGCCACCGCGTGGAGGCCAAGGACTTCTGGAAGGCCGTGGTTCAAGTTAGGCAGAAGGTAAGATCGCATTTACTCTGTCAAAAGATGACTTTTGCTCTATTAAAAACTATAGAAACTGAAACCTCTGCAAAGTTCAGTCAACATCACCACGTACTGTATTATCATCCTTTTTCGGACATATTCTGTAAAAGTTCATCTCTATTCTTAAGGAATTTATTGCACTCGTCAACACTATGTGCCATTGCTTCAGATAGGCAGTTTATATTAATAATCTGGATATTTAACAGACTGTAATGTGTTTCAGTTGAAACTAGACAGACGCTCCTCAAAAATCATTTTATTTATTTTCACTGAAATGCACTCAAATAAGATGTTTTTTGAGAGGCCTTTCTTTTTTGTCTTTTGTTCAAATGATGCTCTACTTCAAACAGACTCTTCACAAAAAGACTTTCTACTATCTGGAGCAGCTAATCCTCAAACACAAGCTCCACCAGAATACCGTCAACATCAAAGAAATTCATGGTGCGGTTTGGTACTTTTGTATACTTCCTTTTAAACTGTATGCTTTCTCATTTATTATCTGATTTGTTGTCATTCTCACAGCTTGTGTTGAGTCAGTGCCCACTTTTTTATTTTATTGAAATGTGTTTAACTAGCTTTCAAATTAAACACTATTAATCATTTTGATTAAACTGTTTTAAAACATTTTATTTTGATACCTTTTTATTTACATTTTAAGTGAAGTACATTTGAATCGAATCATTAATAAAAACAGTAAATTCAGTTATGTTTTTTTTTGTTTGGTTTTTTTTCCCCCAATCAAAGTACAGCGTGAGTCTTCTAACTAGATAATGTTTCAGTGACTTAAAATAATTTAGCAGTTTTTACGCTTTGTTTGCACCTCACATGATTTTGAGTATTTGTGACTCCCCCTCGACATTGTATGAAGAACAGAAAAAGTGGATTTAAATTGTCTTTTTATTATTTCCTAATTTTTTTTTGGGGGGTGGGGAATATCTGTTTACTAGGAAATATTTTGGTGCTTTGTAGCCCTTAAAAATAATAATATAAAATACATATTTTTTAAGCCCCAATTCCAATCCAATTTTGGAATCAGGACATCCCTACTTAATAGGAATTAAAAACTACCATATTTTTGATGAAACCCTACCTACTCTGTTACTGTCTGTTAATGTGGGTCATAATTGTGGAACTTTATGTTTTTTTGGGCAATATTGTGTATTAAAAAAATGTAAGCGCAAAATGAAGATTAAAACAAGGCGAAAAGGAGATGTGGTAGCCATATTTTCTTCCTCCTTCTACCATATGTTTTTGTTGTATTGCTCATGGGCTCCACACCCGTTGATGCTCTTGCTTCTTTTTTGTCTCAGAGGGCATCGATTTCTACTACGGCTCCAAGCAGCACGCTCAGAAGATGGTCGACTTCCTCCAGTGCACCGTGCCCTGCAGGTGAGATACGTAAACAAACAAAGGCCCTGGCGGTAGGTAAACATTTCATTTATTTATGGGCAAATTTCACACTGCTTGTGGCTATGTAGTCTCGGAAATAGACGTTTTGAACAGTTAGGAGCGTTAGTGTTAATAAAATTAAAATGATTAACTTCTATTTTGTTTTACTGTGTTCGTTATAACTTACTACTTTTCTAAACCCCGGGTTGTATAAATGAAGTCCCTAAATTTCTTTCTTTCCTCAATTTTAAAGGTCAAAGGTGTCCCAGCGCCTCATCTCTCATGACATCCACTCAAACACATACAACTACAAGAGCACATACTCCATGGAGATTGTACCTGTTTGCAAGGTATTTCATACATTAGTATTGGCCTGATTCTTCCAGTCATTTTGGGTGGGACAATAGTTGTTATGTTTAGTTTCTGAGCATTTTACTACGGTATGTAGCATTTTTCAGTTCAACAATCCTCACTTTGACACTGGCTTGTCCTGTGTTGCTAGGACAACGTCGTTTGCCTGTCACCGCGACTGGCGCAGAGCCTGGGGAACATGGGTCAAGTGTGCGTGTGCGTCCGGGTCACCAGCACCATCCACCTCATCGACCCAAACACCCTACAGAGTAAGTCCAGGCTGCTTTTTAGGCCGACTGACATTGTGCCCATATTACAGGCTTTAAACCTAGATATGTGTCGATTTTGTCACCCAAAAACCTGATTTTATGTTTTGTTTTGTTTTTTTAAACCTAAAATGCGGCAAAGTTGGGAAAAGAAAAACGTACAGAAGGGGCTAATACTTTTGCATGACCGTCACAGAAATAAGCAGTTTTAAGCGGTTGTTTAATGAGATTTTATAGTACCTGTACTTTCAAGTGATCTGACCAATTTTTTGCCAATTTATGGCACTACTGTATCTTACAGAGCCACTTAGTAGTGGAGCTCTTCTTAGTGTACAGTTGTCTGTATTTAGGGCTGACTAATTGAAGCAAAAAAAAAAAAAAAAAAACATCTCAATTGTAATACCCCACCATATTGAAGTTTAACATGCAACTTTATTTTTCCTCCTACGTCCTTTACCATGTATTCATATGTGTATACACATGCAAACAAATCAGACTGTACAACACATCCGAACAAGTCAATCTGTATTACACTAACAGATTTATTAGACAGTAAATAAATGTTTTGATTTCATGTTTTTTACGAAAACAAAGGTAAATGCACCAAGATTTAATATGACAGATTGTCTAATTTTTTTTTTTTTCAGTTAGAATTGTTCAAGGTGAACCCTAGTCTAAAATGAAAAATAGTCTAAACATGGACTACTCAAGGGGCAAACGTTTTGACACTTGACTAAAAAAGATGGTTGCTCAGGGCTCAGCTAACAGCCAATCACAGCTCAGCTGGCCATGTGACATTCACAAGATGAGCTACTTATGGAATGAAGTCTGCTCGGGGAATTGAATAGAATAAGAATTTCATTGTGTTGCGTTACTATGCATATGACGATAAAACTCTTGAGTCTTATTCACTTATCGATTGGTCTGGTGTCATTGCCCTGCATTGACCTACGAGGTATGAAAAATCGTATCAGCAAACCAGATGTTCGCCATGAAGACAATTAGTCAATCTGCTAGACACATGGCGTGCACGATCATGCACGTCGCCATCTTCCATGTGCTTTCAGTCACGACTCCGCTTGACGCGCTGGGGAGGCGGACCAGACTGCAAACATATTTGTTATGCAGGCCGTCTTCGCTCGTTAGCAACACGGCGGCTCAGGGGAGAGCGCTGCTTAATCAGTGAAAGTATGGCGGCAATTAGCCGTCGTGTCTTTTTCCTTTTGCTTTCCGGTGTAATCCGGCGTGTTCCTCAGCGGAATGCTGACATTTTGAAAGGCGCATGCAAGTTATTAATTACTCTTCAAAGGCTAGAACGTTTTTTTTATGGATGCAGAAGTATGGCTTTAAGGCTCGTGTTTTGTTTTTTCCCTCTTGGTAATTAACTACAGAGTTCCTCTTTTTTTTGCGTGCGTTGATAATTTTTCTATACTATTTTTTTGATTTCTTATTGTAGCATTATGTGAATGGGTTACAGTTTAAGTGAGCTAAGCAGCGCATCATGACTGATTTATTTCTTTTATGTAATGTTCTAAAGAAACACAGGAAGCCACATAATTGGATCCTCGCTGCTTTGTCGGGTTTTCCCTCATGATGCACAATGATGCTTATATAATAAATCATCTCGCACTCAAGTTGCTGAGGTTGACGGGAGCACATACTGGCGCCACCCCTTCAACAGCCTCTGTAACCCACGGCAACTGGAGGAGTTTATCGTTATGGATATTGACATCATCAGAGACCAGAAGTTGGCTGCTGGGGCTGGCATGAGGTCCAATAAGGTGAGCGGGAGTGTTTGTGTGTGGTTGCACACCAGAGTGCATTATTGCCGGAGTGTTGGGGGGGCTTTCCTATTCTCTTGGAAGCAAAATCAATAGTGAGCCATTACATTATTCCTGAACCTGCATATGGAATTCAAGCCAGCATGATAGAAGTGTTTTTGTATTGATTGCGCAGGGAATAATGAGGTTTGCCCGTGACACAGCTCCTCGACTGCTGCATTATTATTATTATTACTGTTATTATTATTGATATTTCCGTCACAGTAAATTGGAGCAAAGAAAGCGGCATTTAGTCGTTCGGTAACGCATTTCAAAGGTTTTTAATGGGTGTTTGTGTTGGCATTTTTTCCAAGGTGCTCCACCATATGGAAATAATTTGTTGTAGCTTCAGTCATAAAACGTGATGAATGATGAGTATGACTGACCCCCCCAATCTACCCACCCCTTTTTACCCCTCTAATGCAGGGGTGGGTAACTTCTTTTTTTTTTTGGGTGGAGTCTGATTTATTTATTTCGATGGGTAATGTATTACAAAATATTCATCAGCAGGTTTTGAAACATTTTTTTTATAGTTAAACCAACTTTGAAGTTCAATATGTGTGTATCTAAGAACAATTACATGGACATGAGTACAATTGGTACATAAGTGCATAGTATTTTAAGTGTATGGTTTTTTTTTAACAGCATTTTACTGTTAAAACTGCATATTTTTACAAAGTCTTACAGTAAAATGAGTACTATTTATGAACAAACCCTAATTTTTAATAAACGTAGGCATACATACAATAGCAAAATGCCATTTTAACAATTTGATTCATTACAGCACACTTTGGCCGAGGTGTGGGTACAGAAGACTTCAGAGTTGAACACCTGTCAGCAATATCACTGCCGCACATTCCTGGGACACCTACTCAACATTGGGGACCTGGTCATGGGGTGAGTATTGCTGACAGTCCATTTACTGTTTGATAGATTTGAAAAAAGAGCAATCAACTTGACGTTTTGTTTTCAAAAGGTATGACTTTGCCAATTCCAACGTTAACGACGAATTCTTGAATAAGATGAACCCTCATCATGTACCTGATGTGGTAGGACGTTCATCTTATGTTGCTGCAACAATTTTCACCTCATGCTGCCCTTTTGTGCAGAAACACAATACTGACACGTGATATAAAATACTGATTAACTGTCAGACATTGAAATATCCGCTGGACTCTTTAAGGTGCTTATCAAGAAGAGCTTTGACCGCAGCCGCAGAGTGAGGCGCAGGAACTGGAAACTTCAGGAGATGGCCAAAGACAGAGAAGCCATGGATACAGATGATGAAAGGTACCGCAGTCCACTTTTTTAAACTTTAAGTTCCAGAATGGAGTCATCTCAAATTGCAACCATAACCTGTTTGTTTTCTGAGGGCTGGCAGCAGTGGATATCTTCACTTAATTTTGCATTTGTGCCTTCAGACAATTCCAGGACTTCTTGGAAGATCTGGAAGAGGATGAGGCTCTGAGGAAGAATGTTAACATCTACAGAGGTGAGCAGCAGCTGCTCCTGATGAAAACACTGTTTTGCCTTAAAACAGCAATGCAAACAGACCCATGAGTTTACGTAACTCACTACAAGTAGTGTCAATGTTTATACAGGGCTATTGCATTTAAATAAATACAGGTTGGCTCCTACATGGGAAAGTAACATAACTCTTTTTTTTCCTGAAGATTTTCTCTCTCTCTCTCTCTCTCTCTCGCTCTCTCGCTCTCTCTTTGATTGTACCGCATGTTTTAAATGCATGTATATTTTTTTTATCAATTCATTCATACTTCCACATACCACTTTTTGACTTTTCCTTTCAGATGCCTCCAAGATCCCAGTGGAGAGTGACACTGATGATGATGGCGCGCCACGCATCTCCTTGGCGGAAATGCTGGAAGAGCTCAGCCTTTCGGATGCCACGGGAGGCGAGGGCGACGACATGATCGAGTAGACGTCACGAGTGCTGATTGAGCCGCACCGCAGAAGATGAGCGAAACAATCTCATTTATAAAATGTAGCGGAGTCAAACCTCACCGAAACAAATTGTTGTTTATAATGAAATTTTTAGCCTCATTAGAGCTTCTGCTTGCACCCCTCTTTAAAAAATTAACGTTATCAAAAATCATGTAATAATTTGAACAAAGCAGGACTGTCACTGCTTGAATGTTAAAAATAAATATCCAAATGCAAAGTACTTTGGGTTGCCTTGTTTGAAATGTCCACTAGAGGGCGCTGTAGCATCAAAGCTAGTATGGTGGGAGCAAGTTAACTTCAGAGGAAATAATTCAACCGTGTGGTCAATGCTAACATTTTAAAAATGTAGCTCCACATTTTATGGAGCCACTATACTGTCATTAAATAGGCAATTGCATCAAAATAAGTGTCAGCACTAAAAAAGATACCATATGAAAAAGTATAGTTAAAAAATACAACTTTATTTCATGTATTTCAAGTATTATTTGTACATAAACTAATTCGGTCATGAAATAATTATGGGCAAAGTTGTAACTTTTTACTGCTAAAAATGGCTGAATAAACAGACTGTCCCTTCACTCATCTCATGAGATAACTTGCTTCCCTAAACAGCACCAGCTGCTTTGCATAACACCTAAGGGTGAACCCGGAACCACATTAAGGAATTGTGACCACTCAACTGTTCTTGTGTGGATTTTTTTTTTCCACCCCAGCCGGTAGTATGCCATCTGACAACATTGATTGTATCTTACAAGAAAACTAAAACCATTACAGTGTTGAAAGTGAAAGCACAAAATGTCAGGTTGCTTTTTGAGAGCATGGATGGTCGATATTCAAATAATCCCAGTTAAGAACCATATGGGGGCTCCCACATTTATTTCAGCCAGGCTGTTAACAAAGTTGTGCTGACACAATTATAGGCAGATATGGAATAGTTCAATTATTACACATGGTTTGGGTGAGGGGTGAGATAATCAACTTCAGTTGTGATCTCACACTGGAGGAATGAGTGAGGAATGAATCAGGGAAATGTTTCACACACTAGCTTGAGGATGAAGAAGGGAGTGCCACCCCCCCCCCCCCCCCCCCCCCCCCCCAAATAACACCTGAACTGAACCGTCACTTGATCTTGGGAACGCGAAAGAAGCAAATCGCATTGGTGGGTCTGAGTGGGGAGGGGGGGTTGTGTCTCAAACAATGTCAAAAGGAGCCCCCCCCCCTTTTTTTTTAACTTTCAATCACTCACCTCCCTGATAGCTTTGCATGTGTGCAAACTGAGCTCTTGTAACCCTAAACGCACTTGACACTCAATTTGTAGTCACTCTCAACTCCATGTTCACAGCTTTGCTGTTGCCTGATTTGTCATCTCTCCAAATTGAGGATTTTTTTTCGTCCATTAAAAACGACATATCAACACATTTCACTGACAGTACACTATCGAAACCTTAAGAGCAATGATAACACAATTAAGGACTAATATATATCTATAATATGTATAAAATAAAGCGAGGCGAGTCTGTCACAATGTACAAGTTGAGTGATTTGCAAGTTTAGTTACTCATTCATCTTAACCACTCAACCACACTTGCTACTTGTGTACAAGCTTCTTATATGATGCAACTGCATCCTAACATAGTACCAATAATTACCAGCATTAGCTTGACATACATAAAGTGTATTTACTTGCTAAATACCACACAGTGGGTATTAGTTGAGGTGTTTCTTTGCTTTTCCACAAGAAGACAGTTGGGAAAGCTTTTCTCGCATCTCTAACTTTGCTGACACTCGCAGTTCCGCTCCTTGACAACAACAACATACATTATTGATATGTAAACACAGACAGCGCCACTATGGCCTAACGGTCATGCACGGGTTCACACTTCGTGTTCACACTTTGTGCTTTGTTTGGCTTGATCTCTGTTTTTTGGTGCCGCCTCTGGCCGCTATCGGTATTACATTTTGTCGTGAGGAAGGGCGGTGCGGCTTCAGTTGAGAGTAATGTCCCCCCCTTTGGTCCACAGTAAAAATTTGTGAATTTTGTACAGCAGCAGTGGTGGGCTGAAACGTAAACGTCAATCGGGGGACATACGGCGAGCGTGACAAGTCAGACTTAACATGTCAGAACGTAATCATCTACGGGAGTGACAATAAATAAATCAGAATTTCTAAAACTCGATCTTTTTCCCATCATTAGATCATCAGTGACGTTTTATAGTAATGGTTTAGCAATACATGTCAAAAGATAAAATAACAACCCTCAGGCGTTTTTTTTTTTCTATGAAGCGCAACTTATTAATGTGGCTTATTGTTGACTTACATGCGTAAGTCATGTATTATATGTATGTGTGTTATACTGCCCCAAGTGGCTGAAGCTCATATTTCACAAGGAGCATCTCAATGTCAAAAAGATGTGACAAAAACATTTTTGCTGTTCTTCAACATTGGAAGTACACTCATTATTTAAAGCAGCACCGTGTGCCTTCCCGAAAATCAACTTAAATACACCAACAAAGTATTTTGTACTTCATTTCTTCCCACTCCTGCGAGTCTGCAATAATCTGCAGAGCTCGGCGCGCCACTGCAGTGCATCCTCATCCTCATCATCTGAGCGGCTGCAGCATGGAGAGGATGCGGCAGGCAAAAGTTTGCAGGTGCGTTCAAATACCGCCGTAAAACGCACTACTGTCATTCTAAGCCCATTTGTTTTGCTTGTGCTTTTTGCACCTGTCGCGACCAGGTGAGCGGCTGCTGCGGCGGCGTGGGGCAAAGCCACAGCCAGTGGGTGTGGTGTCATCTGCAGTCTCCCTCGCACGTCTTACTACATATAGGCTTGACACAAACTGGCGAGGCAGCTTTTTGCCCTCTCCCGCCGCACGGCGCAAAGGCAGCAGCGCAGCGCAAACGGGCCGCCATCAGCGCTCAGGAATACGACGTCATAAACGGGACGCGTCACTACTTTCAAGGTGAGTGGCTAGTGTGAATCATTAGCACTTTTGGAGCTAATGGTTCTTCCAATGATCGGTATTATTGTTTAAATGTTATATCAAAATTTTAAAATATCACCCATATTACCTCCCTTATTTATGGATATACAGTTGTTTGAAAAACTTTGCTGAGTTGATAGTATATTCTAGATGCACACACCTGTTGCCCCTCCTCCCCCAACGCAACTCAATCCGCAGCTTTGAAAGCCACATTTAATAAGATGACTATTTTCTTGATATATATATATATATATATATATATATATATTTCATTTATATAGTCTCGATATACATATTTCATTTATATAGTCTCAATTGGATTCATGCATAAGTGCACTCATAAATCCATATTTACCGTACATAAATTTCATGAAACATAAACAGTTGAAGTGATGGCATTATTGTTGTAATCTGATTTATGACTTTTAGTGTGAGCCTAAAATCAAAACCTGTATGTAACCAAGATCATGTTATTTATTATAATACAAATGAATTTATTGCTTGTTTGTTAAAAAAAATCATGGGAAGACAATCATGAAAAAAATCATCAGATTATGTTCAATTGTAATTTTGAAGGGAATTTACAGGTTGTTTTTTTTTCAGTCTGTCAGTCAGATTGACGTTTTCTGCAATTTTCTCATTTCACATTAATGATATCATGCAGTAATGCATTTTGATGTTTATGTTCTGGGTGAAGTAATTGGTGATATTCTATTGAACTCCTTGGGAATTCTGGGATTGCGTTTAAACAATGAGTCTGCACGGTTTAAGTGTTGCAGGCAAATTGGATTGGCGCTCTGCGGCAGCCTCTAAATGGAACACACATTTTTCCATTCGAAGCTGTGACGAGTCAAACCAATAAAAAAATTCACAACTACAGACTGGGTTAAGCTGTAGCAATGTAGCGTTTTTGGTGTGTGGGAATTTCTGGAATGTTAAAAATAATTCTCAAGGTGAATTAAGTGACATGAATATTTAAAATATGTGTACTATATTAATGTATGGTTCTCAAATGGGTGTATGTGAAGGCACCTCAAGGGGGTACATGAGATTTTGACAAGGTTTTTGCCCGTATCAGCTAATCAAATTAAATTGATTTTAATGGTGTGACAGAAAGGGTACTTTTCTTTTCGAATTAGGAGCAAATGAATTGGAACATGAAGCACTGTATTGCTAAAGAGTGTATTATCTCTATTCTGTCTTATTCCAGCCTGCAGGATGAACTTCAAGAACCTGAGGGAGTACCTAGCCTGGCTCTACTACCAGTACCTCCTGGTCACCGGCATCTACGTGCTGGAGCCTTGGGAGAAATCCATCTTCAACTCGGTACTCTTCTCTGCCGTCGCCATGGTGATCTACACTTCCTACGTCTTCGTGCCCATACACGTGCGCCTGGCGCTGGAGTTCTTCTCCGGCATCTGCGGAGGACAGCCAGAGAGCACCATGGCCCTCATGAACTAAGATGAGTCCCAATTACCTCCAGACAGGCATCGACTGATTCGTAATGAACTCGATTGTGTGGGAATGTGATCGACTAATCACCTTTGGAAATGCTGCTTGATTCGCTCGACTAGTTTGCTGTGTAAAGAAGAGGGACAAAATTATTCGCAGGAACCCTCAGAACAACTGAAGAATTTAATGATCAAAGCTGTTTCATTTCATGTTGTAGACGTAGGTAGCTAGCTAACGGCACCCTCTCGTGATAGAAAGGCGCCTAGTGTATAAGTAACCCACAATTCTGGCAAATAGCTACCTGTACCTAGCTAACATCATGCTTTAGTGACATGCGTAGCTAGCTGGCTAAAAGCATTTGTGGTAGAACGGTAACCAACTAACCTTATCCATTAGGGGTAGGTGTAGCTAGGTAGCTAACTGATAGCAATGTTTAGTGGTAGGTGCAGAGTTTGTGAGTAACTCACAATTGTGTCAGATAGCCTGCGTATAGCTAGCTAGCAAAGGGTATACATCAGTTGTACGCATACCTAGCTAGCTAACAGCATTCTTTAGTGGTCGGAATGTTTTGAATTTGTAAGTTACTCACAGTTGTGCCAGATTGCCTACATGTACTGTAGCTACCTCGCAAAAAGCATACGTTAGTGGTACGCATAACTCGCCAGCTAACAGCATTCTGTAGTGGTATGCGTAGCTTGCTAGCAAGATAACAGCAATCTTTAGTGTTAGAAATGTTTTGCGTTTGTAAGTAAGTCACAAATGCGCCAGATAGCCTACGTGTAATCCCTAGCTATAAGCATACGTTAGTGGTACGCGTGCGTAACTAGCTAGCTAACAGTTTACTGTGTGCCACACATAGCTTGCTAGCTAACAAACAGCAATCTTTATGGATGGAAATGTTTAGAGTTTGTAAGTAACTCACAATTGAGCCAGACAGCTTACGTATAGTTAGCTAGCTAACATACTTAACGAACTAACGACATTTTTTAGTGGTAGAAATGTGTGTCACAGTTGCGAATGAAGGCGTTTAAATTCTCAGAGCCCTTGTGGGTTGCGGGGCGCCGTTTTAGCCCTCCAGAAAATTTGAGCGCTAATAAATGCTACGTCTTCATAATTCCATATGTTTTTAAAACACTATCGATGAATTCACTTAAATGTCCCGTGCGCTGTAATGTGAAATGAAAATGATACACAATAATTCCGAAGCTGGATGTGGAACGTTTGCGTTATGAGTCCACTAGGACGACGATAGCGACGTATGCCGTGAGGCCTACCTCCGTCCCTCCAGTGTTTTAACTGTCGGTATGCCAGGAAGGTGTGCTCGCCACTGAGCACCAACAAATATTGATTTAGCACGCCCTCGTAATGTACGTGTGGGGTTTGGCTTTCGCTTTGATAAGGCTTTACTTGATCTGCGGCTTACTCAGCCCAAAAGGGAAATGTTTTGTCGGCGTACGCTGCAGTTGAAAAAGGCCTGCATGAAAAGTAAAGCTCTGCTCGCGCTATTGTTGGTGTGCCAGGGGTTCTCAAACATTTTATGTTTTATTTCCAGGTACCCCCCCCCCCCCCCCCCCCCACACACACACACACACACACACACACCTTTTGATTGCAGCTGGACTTGCGAGATTTTGTAAACAAAATAATTACTGCCCAAATTTTGGTCTATATAAAATCATAATTACAACTTTTGAGATGCATTTTAACAGGATTTATTACATTGATTTTCCTGCCATTTTAGCAACATTCAGATGAGCGGTGGTCAAACTATGTCAGCAAACAGAAAATTATTTTTTGACTTGTGTTTCACCTCAAGACAGTAGGTGGCGGTAGAGACCAGTTAATGGCTATCTTGAAGTGTCATGGTCGTCTTTACTTCATTTACATTCTACCAAAATATGTCATTACGTATTCACATAGTATATCAAGGCTTGAAATAAATTAAGCGGCTTCGGATTGTTGTTCGCTCTGTAAATTATTAACTTTCCACCTAATGTAAACATGAGCTTGCTAAACTAAGAAACGAGCACACCCCGAATAAGTTTTGAATGACAGTTCATTCGAGTTCAAGAATGCCCGTTTTCGGTTAGCCTTAATCAATGCTGCGTATGAAACACTCGCCGTAGTTCAGGCCGCTGGCGGAAAAAAAATAAATCGAAAAAAATATTTCTTAACCCCGATATTGTCCTTCCGATTCTGATCAGCTAAAAATGTTGTGATTTGCCCAATTTTCGATCACATGGTTAGTTAAAAATTGTTCCCTCAGGTCCCTGCAATAAACATGTAAAAAAAAAAAAAAAATATATATATATATATATATATATATATATATATATATTCAACTAAATTGATACAATTTTAATACATCTTTTTAAACTCACTTTAGATACATGTAAAAAATAAATAAAAAAACAAATAAAAAGAATGGACTTACACGTTATTCGTTGTTCTTAAAACCCTGATTTTATTTCTTCAAATTATTTTGTGATCCCCAGTTTGAGAACCTCTGCGGTAGCCAATAGACATGTTCGAAGTAGTCGTATGTCTTTTTCTGCTTTTTAATCACATTGTTTGATTTGTGTGCTTGTTGATTGCATGTTATTTATATAAAGTTCTATATTTATATACTGTACTGGTAAATGCTTGGCTGGTTTCAATGTCAATTACCACACTTTTTTTTTAAACATGTATTTATTATGTTCTCTTGTGGCCATATCACAACACCGTACAGTTTGTTCCAACTTCGCTTTTGTTACACACGCGACATGAATATTTTTTTTTTTAATCATCCAATCAAAAATAAAGACATTAAAATAGTTTTTGTATGTCTCATGATTAGTTAACTAGGCAGCGGTCACTTATGTCTTTGGCACGTTGCTGGCATAATAGAGTTGATTCACACAATAACAGAGCAAAGTCACCAAACCGGTTCTCGATGGTGCCGATGAATAAAAGCCTTTAAGGGCTTCACTTTTAATTCCGCGAAATTATCCGTACAAGTTTCAGGGACGGCGTTCAGCGGCGTTCACGTCCGCCCTTTTTCACACTCTCGCCATCCCTAGAGGGAAATTCTGATTTCTACATAAAAATCGTGACGTCACAGCAAATAACTTTTTTCGATGAAATACCCCCTCTGAAGTATTTTTTCAGACGAGTACCCAACTTACTAAATAGAGGCGCTAATAACCCGTACTTGTATAAAACAAAATAAAGACATGTAACATTTTGGAGTCACTATAACACCATTTAGGCAATGGGTTTTCATGTTACAACCAATTTGCTCTTAACTTGAAAAGAAAAATGATTAGAACATCATTTGTCTTGTATTTTATTCCGAAACTCCAGAAAATAGACCATGTATGTAACCTTTTGTTTTGTTTTGTTTTTTTTCCCGCTCATCGCCAACGGCGATGTGATTCAGGTAAAGGCAGACAACATTTTGAGAAGCAGACTATAATTGAGCCCATGGGTTGCTTTGTGTTCCAATCAATTTGCTCTTCATTTGAAACGAAAATTGTGCTGTTACAGTTACAGAATTAAAAGGCGTGAAAAGATTTGTGGATCCCTGCAGAAACCCTGCTGAAATCTCAAGTACCCCAAGAAGTGCATTCATTTACCCTCAATTTGAGAACCACTGCATTGATTCATGAAATAAAATGCACTTAAGCTCAGGATTTTTTTTTTTTTTTACATAGACCTATTCTTAACTATTTTAATGGTTTTTTTTTTGGTTTTTTGTTTTTTTTAATAAGGTAATATCGCATTTTTAATCTTTGTGCAGTATTTTGACAATTTTTGGGTCATTTTCTTTGACATAGTTCTCGCATTGTTTTTGAAAAGGAATGGCATTGCTAAATAGCTAAATGGTGGTGCCATTTTGAACTTTGAAATGTTATCACCATGTGGGTGAAATTTCAGCCCCCTACTGTCTTTTTTTCAATTTCTCTTTGATGTCAAATTATGTAAAGATCAAAGGATCGGTCAAAATACTGAATAAAGGTTAAAAAAATCAATTGAGCTGCATTGTAATAAAAAAAATGGGCCTCTAGCCATTTTTTGTGCGATTTATTTTTTTCTGTCACCTCAAAATAAAAGACAACTTTTTCTGCTGTCCCAGCGCTTGTTTTGAACCTTGGTCCACCTTTTGAAGAAGCCTCCCGTGTTTACACCTCATGTAGGTCAGAGGTTATCGCTGCGATGCCATGTTGGGGCAAAACCACGTGTTGCGTTCGCTCGTCACCCATGACAGTCGGTAACAACGGCAACTGTGAGAATGGGCCGGGGGAGGGGGCGTGTCTAAGTGTACAACGAAACTCCTGGCAACTTCATAGGTGCACAAACATGGTGGACACATGACACTCATACAATTACAAGTCTCATCTTACCAGGAAAGCCCGGAAAGGATTTAAATATTAATATCTTGTCACACCTTCGGCACACACATACACGAAAAACGGAACTACTGAACGAAAAACAACTTAAGGCAGAACCCCCTTTTGTGTGAGTGTGTGTATATGTGTGTGTGTTTTCAAGCAGTGTAGTATTTCACCAAGAGGCTTTTGAACACATACAGCTTTTGTAGGATTAATAGTTTCCTCCCTGTAATGTAAACAAGCATTTGTAATTTCATGTTGTGCTGCAGGCCAAACATGACGACCTTTGAAGTGCAGAGGATTAGTGGTTAGTGGCCTACATCTGCGTTCGAATCCCTATTTTAAAAGCTTGATATTTAGTCCATTTTGTGACAACTTTCTTTTGACACAAAAATAGGTCCAAACAGAAAGTTAGGTCAAATTGATGCAAATACTGGGTCGTTCCTTTCTTTTTTTTTGACACAAAATTAGGTTATATTCGACCCACCTGTTTTTTTACAGTGGAGTTTAATTTAAAATAGTCCAAACTTTAGCCTCTCACCAGAAAATATTCTACTTATCCAGCTTTCCATTTAAGCAGGCTTTTTCATCTTTGTGTTGAATATAAAAAAAAAATCACAATCGTAAGTAAGCGTAAGTAAATCAAAGGGAGTTTAAAAAAAATCTGATTAATCAGTTAATCAACAAAATATAATTGATTAGTGAAATAATAATTAGTTGCAGCCCTAGTCTTAAGTGTTACCGATTGTCTCGGTTATGATGGCTATTTTCTGTATTGTGAAATTAACGCTTTTGAGTGACTTTAAAATCAAATGATTGTCATTGCAAATTTGGATTCAAATCAGTTGTAATTTAACGCTTTAAAAACGTTGTAAAGTGACTCAACAGTGCCCTCTAGTGGAACGTGTACAACTAGCGATACTGGTCTTGTTCAGGGTGGCCTGACAATTCATTTATGTCCACTGTTGCGTCCATTTTGTCACAAGACAGCAACGTTAACAACATTCCAACCAGAGACACATGAGACATCAATGGAAAGTCCAGGATGTCCTCTACTGAGCACACTAGGACTTTGTTGGTTAGCACCAATGAGTCAAAAGATACAGACCAAAAACAAATACCCACTATAATGGACACAAATGAAAAGAATAAATTTATTGGCTTGTTATACGCATGCTGGGCCTTGGAATGAGAGTCGTGGAGTTAAAAAAAAAAAAAAAAGGAACAATCATCTCCTTTTTACACACTCTGTTGCCATTAGACCTCTCCGTTTCCCCGAATTCCATTTCCTTCCTTCCCTTCTGTCATGGATCCTTCTGAGCGTGTGGGGTCTCAGCCAAGCCGAGCGTGTCCACGGTTCAAACGTTCACTGGCAATGGGTGGGCAGTTCAGAGGCAGCTTAGGAGAAAATCACTTTCCAAGCATGATATGAAAATCAATCATTTTCCTGTCGCGCTATATTATAACTAGCAAACATAGACTTTTGAAGGGAAAAAAAAAGTCATAATAAAAGCCATCATGCAAGCCTTTGGTTTATATTTGTGTCCCCCCCCCCAAAAAAAAAAAGTTAAAAAAAAGGTACACAACAGCATCCCCTGTCAAAGCTCCCAGAAGGGGAAGGAAAAAGTCAAAAACCCCAAATGGGGAAAATCAGAAACCTTCAGAAGGGACCAAGTTTGAAAGCTTCTAAAGTTGAATAAATCAGACACTTTTAGCATGTTTTAAGTCTTTTTTTTAAACCTAAAAATGCTTGGTTAAGGGGCACATGGCTGAAAACTTATTTCGCATGGGGTACATCACTGAAAAAAAAAGCTGAGAACCACTGATCTAGGGATGCTAGCTTAGTCCATAGACCGTAGTTCCAAACTCGAAGACTTCCTTGATATGGAACAGTGTTTAAATGGGAGTTTGCGTGGATGACTTTCAAACCGTAGATGAAATTTGTCAAGTTTAGCGGCCTGGCTTCTGTCCCAGACGCTTCTTTGCCGCGCTTTGTCCCGCCCGGAGAGTATGCTAGCCGCTAGGCGCTTGGAAGAATGCCCTTCCGTATCGGGTGACCCATGGACCCAGGGCCTTTGCGCCTCTCCGAGCTCGCATGGAGGGGAGCGCTCCTGGCGGCCGCTCGTATCCCGTGTCACAAAAGCACCTTTCTGTGCGCGGCGGTTCCGCTTCCACCTTTGTTGGATTTCGGACCTCCCCCCCTTGTTTTTGCGGCCGACGGCCACATTGGTGGGCTTGTTTTCTTCTCGCCCCGGATCGGATGGACCGAGACAACCCCGAGATGCTTCCGAGCCATCGTCCAGAGAATACGTGAGCGCTTTTGCGCAACTTGGTGAGTTTTGCCGACGTGCTTATCTGTTCGACGTTGCTACGTTGGGCCTCCTAAAAGTACCCGCAAATTAAACATGCTACTTATATGTTTTTACTATGAATTAATATCAGACATGTTTTTCTTTATTATGTGTTTTTTGTTATATTTCCTGGATATTGTCCATTTTTTCATATTTCATTTGTATACTTATCTTTTGTATTACATGTAATTGTGTTGTATGTAATCATTTTTGTATACAGTATTTATATTTTATTTGTTATTATAATTCATATTTATTAAAATATATTCATATTATATTTATACTTTCACTGATCGTATATATATTTGGTTTATCACGTATATTTTTTTTATTTACAGTATGTTTTTGTTTATTATAAATGCTTTTCAATTTATGTTTTTCATCCTATAATACTGTGTAAGTTCTCCATTTAGAGTATTTTTATTCGTATTTTTTTCTTTTGTGCATGTAATTTTTTATGGTTTTATTTTCACAGTCACTCAATAATTTATATATATATATATATATATATATATATATATATATATATATATATATATATATATATATTTAATCACGTGGATTCTATTATTGACCATGCTTTTGAATTTACAGTCGTTATCCTTATTATACAGTATATGTTTTCTATTTAGAGTATTTTTAGTTTTTTTCTTTATTATGTATAATTTTTCATATTCTTATTTTTCTACTTACTAATATTATGTATATATTAATTCATATGTATTTTATTATGTAATAATATATATACATTTATATTTCATATTTCTTTTATATATACAAATATACATATATATGTATAAAGTGTGGTTCATTCTCAGATCTCGCTTCACCATGAGGCCAATCTCCAGTCAGTTGACTCTTCTTACCGTCGTCATGGTTACTCTCACTGTGATGTCCTGCGTTGAACCCAAGACCACAGCCAAGCCCAAGTACCAGTACACCAAGAAACCCCTCTCTCAGGTCACGGTGAACAACCCCGCGGCCCCCAAGCCGCTGCCCACCTACCCCAGCCCTGCTTTCCCCCAGGACCAGACGGTGAGCAACGAGCCCCCTAGTGTTAGCCCTGATAACTACACCCTAGATTACAACGAGTGTTACTTCAACTTCTGTGAGTGTTGCCCACCTGAGATTGGACCTCAAGGGCCAAAGGGAGAAAATGGACCGATAGGTAAGATGAAGCAAATCCTCTTCTAATGAGGTTTATTGTTTTTCATTTTCTTCGGCATTTTAAATTTGACGTATCCAGGGCCACCGGGAGAAAGAGGCTTTACCGGATCGGCGGGTTCACCTGGACCACCGGGAACAAGTGGTCTTAGGGGGGTTAAAGGAGACAAAGGTATTCCCATTTTTTAAAATGTTCGACTAGCTTGCGTGGCTACATCTTGCAAAACCATCAGAAAACTGTGGGTTCTTTTTTCATGTCATCGTTGCAAGACAGATGGGGCTCATTCTACATTGCTCCATTGACCAATAACACATTTAAATGACACACTGTAAACCCCCCCCCCCCAAAAAAAAAAAAAAAAAAAAAATTGCAACTAGCTTGCGCGGCTACACAAGGCCCAAAATGGGTTCTTTTTGCCACGACATCCTTGTGAGCCAGATTTCACTGCACTCAATCTTAGTGTATGACAGATATGTCATTTCATTATTTCAAAGGAACAATGAATATTATTGGACATATACATGTTATGATGCAAGAATTAGCCAATGGCTAATGAAGTCAACCCGATGTTCAACATGCTGCCAACTTGGATTGGTTGTAAATGGAATGGTCCTCCAATGGTTCTGGTCCTACTTGGAGTCGATTTTTTTTACCATTGGAAGTTTTGAATCTGATTAAATGGCCTTGACATATGGCGTCCCTCAAGGGTCAATTCTAGGACCCCTTTTCTTCAGCTGTCATCATCCATCGACCAGTAAAACAGCCTTCTACCAGCTGAAATACATCAAAATTGAAGGGTTTTATGTTTCAAGCAGACTAGGGGAAGACTAGGATTTTAACTCCAGTACACTTCCTCCCCAAAAAAAGTTCAACAGCTGAAGATGAGCTCTTAAAAAAAACAGTAAATTTAATAATCTGTCAAATTCTGAACTTTGTGTTAAAGGTCTTTGGCTCTTTATTTTTCGTGTACAAAATGCACTGTATAATCAAAGCTGCCTTGTCTTGGATCACAACTCTGTGTTGAATACATAAAATACTGTATGAAGTAAAACATCTATTACCAATTGTAATATTATCAAATTTCAATGTTTCTTCTTTTTGTATTTGTGTCTACGAGGGGATAAGGGTGAAAGGGGCAACACTGGCTCGAGTGGATACCCAGGAAGTCCGGGGAAACCGGGTCAAAAAGGTACGACATTTTGACTTCTAGTGCAAAGGCACATATCTATCTATCTATCTATCTATCTATCTATCTATCTATCTATCTATCTATCTATCTATCTATCTATCTATCTATCTATCTATCTATCTATCTATCTATCTATCTATCTATCTATCTATCTATCTATCTATCTATCTATAACCCGCTTTGTCAATGCGTTGCTTCGAGTTCCAATTAATTTGCTCTTAAATTGAAATGAAAATTCACCTTTTCCTGACACGGCATTGAAAAAAATTATATTTGCCAATACCTGCAGAAAGGTATTTTGTCAATGCTCCGATCTTTACATCAAAGGCATTTCACATCCAAGGTAAAGCATTGAAAGACATTAGGGAGCTGAAATTTCACCCAGATGGTGACACCATGTCAAACTACAACAGGGCACAACCAATTAGCTACCAGGAGTGAGCCAGTTACAGTATTGGCGAAAACACTGCCAGAATGATGTGGAAGAAAATGACCCAAAAATGATCAGAATACCACACGAGGGTTCAAATCTGTATCATCCCTGTAGGTGATGTTGGCCTCAAGGGAGCAAAAGGTGAAATGGGAATGCAAGGCCTCCAAGGCGACGGTGGTCAAAAAGGCGAAGCTGGACAGAACGGGACTGCTGGTCAGAAAGGAGAACCGGGCAAAGGGGGCCCACCTGGACCCCCTGGAATGATTCTTGGTCCTAAAGGAGATAAAGGCGATAAGGGGGAGTGTAGCACATTCGGGGAGCGGGGGCCAAAAGGTGACCGCGGAGACACCGGCTCCCCGGGAATCCCGGGAGCGATGGGAATCCCGGGGATCAACGGCAAGCACGGCGCTCCGGGTCCCGTCGGCGTCCGCGGGGACCCCGGGCCCCCTGGAGCGCAGGGGGAACCCGGCGTAAGAGGTGGACAGGGTCCACAAGGCGTTCGAGGGGTACAGGGGCCGAAAGGAGATCGGGGTTACCACGGGATGAGAGGGGAGCGTGGAATGCGTGGCTTCAAAGGGGCCAAGGGTTCGGGTTTACCTCAGAAACGCTCGGCCTTCAGCGTGGGCATCTCGCCGAGAAGATCCTTCCCGCCGTCCGGTTTCCCCGTCCGCTTCGACAAAGTCTTCTACAACGACGACAACCACTTCAACGTCAGCAGCAACAGCTTCGTGTGCGTCCACGCCGGCGTCTACGTCTTCTCCTTCCACATCACCGTACGCAACCAACCCCTGCGCGCCACGCTGGTGGTGAACGGCTCGCGCCGGGTCCGCACGCGGGACTCGCTCTACGGCCAAGACATCGACCAGGCTTCCGCTCTGGTGGTGCTGCGTTTGGCGGCCGGCGACCAGGTCTGGATGGAGACCCTCAGGGACTGGAACGGGGTCTACGCCAGCAGCGAGGACGACAGCATCTTCTCCGGATTTCTACTTTACGCAACCTGATGCTCAGCATCTCCTCAACCGTACTTTAAGTAGTGGTACAATTCATGAACTATTTCGATGATTGCCATCGTCATATACTGTAAATTTATCTCGTGTTTCAATAAACATTCTTTTTTTTTTTAAATGGAGTTCAGTCATTTAAATTGAAGATCATCACAAACTACACTTTGCCTATTTTATGAATAGTAAAAATTGGTGTATTTACACCACTTTGAGCTTGCGGGATTTATGGCCAGAACCAGCCCGCGGGTTTTATATTTGTCACCCCTTACTGAGACAAAAAAGTAGTTAACAGTTGTTGAAAGTTTTTATTTATATAGCTTTTTCCTTGCATCAGTGTTAAAAATTATACTGTTATTTACTATTTACATCATTTTATGGCTCTAAAAAGTCTATGCAACCCTGTTCAAATTGGGAATGATGCATTTAAAATGAATATGAATATGAATTGAATAACTGTAACGGAATAAAAATCATAGTTTGATAGTGTAAGTGTTATTTTGGATGTCTTCTTGTTTTGCTGTTATCTGCCCTTCTTTTTTTTTAACCCTGTAGCTCCCACCAGAGGGTGACAGTTTGAATAAATCATTTGATAAACATTATGACGTAGCTGAGAACTCAGCAAGTAAGTTTAATATGAAAAAACGTGATTTAAAATAAAATGATATTTCATGAACTAAAAACGGGACTTGGTATCGGAATTTTCTGTCACACTTGATATCGATTGATACCAAATCTCAAGTATCGCACGAGGAGAGTGTGTGGGCGGAGCTGAACGCGTGCGAAGTGATTGTCTAATAAAAAGCACCTGCGAGCGTATTTTTCGCTTGCTACCGTCTCATTATCGAACATTTGAAAGTATAATTCATAGAAAGAGTCAAATGAACTCTGACGAACTGCAGCAATGGCTTCAAGCGTCCATTTTGGATTCGTTGTCAACAATTTGCTGGGCTTGTGCCACCAATGGAGTACTTGGATACCTTGGATTCTGACGGTGAATTCATATCACGTGACGGGCCGAGCACAGCGCAAACCACCGGTATGTCGAACTCCATTTTATTTAACTGATACATCTACTTGCTTACACAAAGTCGATGTTGGTTATTAACCTTAAATAATTGATGTACACGGATGCTATGGTTGTTTGATGTCATTCTTGCCATGTTGCTCAAAACCGAATTATCACGTGGGGAAAGTGGCTAGCTTGTTTGTGAGCATTTATTGAATGACGTTTGATTTTTTTCCCTGATGCCCAGGGTTCATTACTGTTGAGTTAAAATTAATATTTATAATAACCGCTTCTAACAAAATTAACCGAGGATCGTCGTGGTACATATTCTGCGGGTTGTCAATATTTATGGATGTTGTAACTGGCTCAAACTGTTGACGATGAAAAGTGTCAAAAGGAAAATCGTTCCCACTGAAAACGTTTTATTGTGTGAAATGGAAAAAAAATTCAGATTCAGATATTTTACTTTAACCATTTTCAACTGTGAAAACTTTATATTTGGTCTAATCAATTTGAGAATTATTTTTCATGTTCCTTCTAATAACGTTTCCCATTTGCTGTCGAGTGAACTTGACAACCACAAAGTTGGCGAAGCAACCAATCACAGCTCATCTGTTTTCGGGGTTTGATCATGTGACAGTCGCAAGCACAAACATGACTGGTTTGTTACCCGAGCTCTGATCATGTCATTTTCAGTCTGTTTTTAAAGATATTTATCTTACATAAAAAAAAAAAAAATACTGGTTATCGTATCAGACATGAACTTTTTACTGCTGAAAATGGTTAAGGTTTATCTTTATTATTGTGTTTGTGTAATATGAAATACAGTGGTACTTTTACTCGCAAAATTTATTCATTCCAGAAGCAATTTCGTAACGTGAGTCTTTCATAAGTAGCGCTTATTACATGTAAATAGCCGAATCCATCCCAAGGCCCCAAAAATGCTCCTAAACCCTTTAAATGAATATTATTAAATTATAAAAATGCAACAGAAATGGTAACACATACGTTAGTGTATAATAATAAATAAAAAAAAATCATGTAAACAGAAAAAAACACTCCTAAACCCATTAAATTAATCATTAATTGTAGCAGTTCACAATATGAATGCAGTTCACTTGTTTACCTTCAGATGGTGCAGGTGTGTTAGTGATGGGTGCAGAGAGAGACACCTTTTTAGCATGTTTAATTTGTACATTTTTGTTTCATATTTCCAGTGATCCAGGAGCCATTTACAAATCCACAGGAACAGTAATATTTATATTTTGGATTATTTTGAGCATGTAAATTGAGTTGAGTTTGAGTTTCATGGGAAGCGCTTCCTGTGCGCTGCCATTGCTAAAGTGCTAACGACGTGCTAACAATGCTAACGTCAGCCCAAAGTGGTATGTTACATATGTCAATCTTCAAATAGTTCCGCTTCACTCCGCTTGCTTAGGCCAAGCTGGGGCACCTTGGCCTTGCAGCTGTACAGTCCCGGTCTCCGTTTGACCAAGTCATAGTTGTCAGACATGGCTGGCCCCAACAGCTTGTAATCTCGGTAGAAATAGTAGTGTATGGGCGGGGTCGGGGGGCGGGCGTTGTACTGGACTCTGCAAATGAGCTTTATCAGATCCACCGAGAGCAGGTCGGTTTCTGCGACCACCTCGAGCACGGGATGCGTCAGAACCTCTGAGAAAAGAGTAGAATCTGTGCTATTGTGGTTCTACTTTACCAGTATTGTAATTTTATGGCACTTGACTTGGCAAAAAAAAGCAAGATGAACTCACCCAAGACATTCACTTGAACATCATTCGAAATCACTGAGTGAGTTTGTCTGGCGTCGTCCCAGGACGCCCTGCAGGAGTACAGGCCTTGGTCCTCCATGTTCACGTGAGGCAAGTTCAACTTTGGGTCGATGCCACTTCGACGCAGCACTTCAACGCCATCTTTGTACAAAATAACCTCGTGAGGTCGAAAAGGTCCGCGGACGCGACAAGTCATGTTCACGGTCTCCCCAGTGGTGAAGTTCAAGGTCTCCCCGACGAGACCCGGGAGCTGCAAGACTTGGAGGATGGCCCAACCTCCTGAGGAGAAAGATGGAGCCAATTGAGATCTAAATAACGTAGTTTGAGACAGAATTTTGGAACCGATTAAGCCTTAAAAGCGGGGGGGTTAAACTCATTTTTGTCATTGGCCATTTAGTAGTTACACCTTGCCTCATTGGGCCGATATGAGAAAGCCGTCAGTTTTTTAAAAATGGACTTGGTTTAAACAAACTGATGACTTGTTTTGAGATCAGAAGTAAATACAACAAATGGTTGAGATTTTGCCAGTTTTTTTGCAGTAACTTCAACAATAAATCAACAAACTCATCCTTTATTTCTGTTTTCAAAACTATCATCAATTTGCTTAAAGTCCCTTTTTAAAAATCGGACTTGGTTTTCTCATATGTGTAACAGAAATGAGTTAGACTCCCCCATGTGCTGGAGTGTCTTTTAATAACAATTCTCCAGGTTAGAGATTATAAAGCCATACCTTCACATGTCTCTTACCGTCCACGTTTATTTCCGCGGGCGGGCTTTTGCGGGTATATAGATTTCCCACAGCCGTGTCCCTGACCCCTTGGCAGCGAAAAGCTCCACTATCACGAAGTGAGCCTTTCAGAGTCAGCGTTTCCCCTTGGTGATCGAGCGTCTTGGATCCCTTGAACCACGAATAATTCCAGGTCGACTTGCGGCCATCGGGAATGCTGCACTTGAGCTGGACGCGTTCCCCGGAGAAGACCCGAGAATGTCCTGACACCGATTCTATTAGAGCTCCGTAGGAGGTCTCTACGAGGGTTTAAAAACAAACTGTGAAAAATGTGCGCTGACCGCCATTATGACTAAACGCAATTCAATTTCATACCCGCTGGGACGATGAGTTGTGGTAGTGAGGAAAGAACTAAAATAGAAAAACACATTTGAGCAATATCAGTGATATATAAGTATATATGTTAGTATTTTAGATTCACTTACCCAGAAAGGATATTGTTGCAATCATTGTCACTATTTTGTTGTCTTGATGGTAGCAAGCTTTTATTCCTCAAAGAAAGGGAAGTGAAAATATGTTTTTTTTTAAACTCTTAAAATAGAAAACAGGAATTCCTCTTTGTTTCATTTCACTTTTAATCTACAAGGGTTAAGTGAACCATGAAGGGATTTTACGTTCTTATTAGGACACCGGAATGCATGGCATTTGGGAAATTGTGTCACTGCCAGGATTAAGGTGTGGAAAGAGGGGTATGTCCCAGTTTGCCTGAAAGTCACTTTTGCAAACCATTGTAATGACTAACCTAATCTGTAGATGTCAGTGTTGCGTCATTAGATTTAAATTCATAATTTTTTAGTGAGGAAATCCATTTTTTCCCCCCATTATGAGGGAGAGAGGTTATGGCACCTCACACCGAATATATACATTGAGATGGGTAGTTCAGAGTTGTCACTGCTGATGGAACTTTCAATAGTAAAATAATCTGCAATTCTAAGTGCTACTTGGCATCTAATAGCCACTTCTTGTGTGTGTGGGGGTTTTGTGTGTGTGTGTGTGTGTGTGTGTGTGTCACATTAGAAAACATTGTTGCCAAAATACTAATCATCTTTGTTATTTTTCACACTAAATCATTTTTCTCTTCTTTTAGCCAGAAACTGATGTTTTGGATGAAAAAAAAACATGTTCAATTGTTAATTAGTAAAGCACAGGAAAGCTTTCCTTTCTGAAAGATGCATTTGAGTCAAACATCAACAATTCTAAGGAAAAAAACACGTCTTAGAAATCATAATTACTTAGATCTAGTGATAGTAGGTCATTTGAACTTGTTTCTCCAATTATACCACTTTTTTCTTTCAGATTTCCCCCAAGATAATCCATAAGTGTAGAAATAGTTCAAAACACTATTCTGATATTACACAATCATGTTACTCGTGTGAAAGTACAGCGGGATCAAAAAGTGTCAACACAGGCGTTCTTCTTTCCACTTTTATTAGTCATCATTGCTTATCACTCACACACCCAGTGATTACAAATAAAACATCTTTTTTTACAATAAGTTATATTTAAATAAAGGAGAATTGACCTATCTCCTATTTCATACAATAACAAACCTATAAGGATGTTTTAAACCTCTCAATACACTCACTGGGCCACTACTTCAAAAAAAAAAACAAAAAAAAAAAAAACACCTTTACAAAAATATAATACTCCACTGAATACTACTAATCACAATGCACGTGTTCATCAAAAACGGGCATTATTATATTTGTAAAGGCATTTTATGCATTCAGTTCTGATAACTCTCAATATATAGTGCAGGTGTACTTAATGTTGTGGCCAGTGCAACTTACTCGAGCTAATTCAGTTTAAAAGCTTGCTCTCGAAACAAGTAAAAATATATGCCGTATATGGCTACAAAATGGTAACAAGAATAATGATTGCAATCAAAATAATCATAAAGTTCAAATGGATATTGCCACTTCAGGGCATACCTGAAAATACAGTGTCTGTACTATCTGTCATTATATAGTCTCCTTTTAAAATCATTCCCCGCCGGCCCCGTTAAAATTGGTCTTTGACGTCTATAGCCGTCAATGGCGGTGAATGAGTTAAAATCATAAAAGTGCATCGAAAAGAGCATCTCTTTTTAGGTTTATGTTTTGATTGCATGCCGAGAAAAGGGTGGTACAACTCAAGTGGAAAATATCACGGGGTTGCCACTTCAGTCCGTACGCACTAGCGGAGGATTTACAAATGTTAAAAAATAAAAAATCTCCACGGAATACACGTATGCAAATGATATTCTCCAAATTCGGTGTTCAAATTTGAATGCCGTAAAATCTAGCGTTGTTTTTGGGCGACAGGCGGGCAACGTTTTGTAGTGGTCAAACGGAAACTGCGAGATGAGATTCGAACTGGCGAGCGGTATTCGCACCTCTGTCGGACATGACAAACGCGCTCGAATGCTAAATCTCGCCCCCCGTCATGATGGGTTCTTCCTATCTCTTCCTGTCTGGTATCAGAAGGCGTTTCGGACGTTCTAATTTGGAGGGATGGACAAGTGGCGGAATTTTTCCGGCATCAACCGGCAAATACTTGCGGCGTTAGCGGCGGCGGCAGGTGCTCGTTCTCTATGTTATCAGAGTCGATGGCCGAGGAGGCGGCGGCGGCGGCGGGAGGGGCGTCGGGCGCGGGGAGCTGGTGCGTCGTCTCCAAAGTGTCAAGGACGCTCTGCACCTTCTGCTCCACTTCGTCCGTCCAGTCGATGAGGTCGCTCTCTAGCTTGCGCGCTCGCTCCATCACCAGTTCCTGCCGCTCGCCCAGGCCCGTCAGCAGATCCAGGCGCTTGCGCACCTGGCCGAGGGCGCCGTCGGGAGACGCCTGGGCCCCCGACATATAACGCTCGAATTCCTCGGAGGTCATGTTGAGCGACTTGCCGTCCAGCTTCTCGATGAAGGCCAAGGCGCAGCACTGAGGAGAGAGTGCTTGTGAGGCAAATGACTCGAAATAGTTGCGAAAATGCAGTAATAACACAATTGTCGTACGCCTAGAGGTACCACTACAAATGTAGTTCTAAAATGTATTAAATCAGACATGGATGGCACGTCACTGTTTATATTCCCCACAAGCTTTGTGCTGGTGAGAGGGGAAAATAAACTGTTTCATACATCAAAAAAAGGTTGAGAACCACTGAAAAAAGTTAGTTGTAGCCTTAAACGGTTTTAATAATGCTTACAATTCTACAGTAAGCTGCAGAAATACGCAATATTCTTTCATTTTTATATTTTATATAGAGGCTCAGTGTTAACTCCAAATGGATCATTTTTGGTCGTTACTTGTTCAAACATGAGTTGAGCAGTTGCACTGTGTGTGTGTGGGAAGGGGGTGGGGGGTGGGGGGTGTTGTTCGGACAATTATGTTCCTGTGTTAGGGTGAGTGTTGTGCGCGGAATGTCTTTGCTAACCAGATTAGTGAAATAGTAGCCATCTTCTCCGGTCATGAGCCTGCCGGGGTTGCAGAAGCGCGTGATGAACTGGATGTTGGACTGGAGCCGCGGGGGGTTGGCCTTGAGCACGATGTAGATGAGCGTGGTCAGGAAGTCGTCGGCGGACGCCGCCTCTTCCTTGCTGACGCGGATGGCGTTGAAGATGTGCTTGCTGCAGCGCGTGATGCACGCCAGCTTGTCCTTGGGCACCCGCTTGGAATCGATTTCGATCACGTCTGGGAGAGGCCTGCGTCAGTCGGGACCGAGACACCCCGCCCCTGGCTGTGCTACATCGACAGGAGCTCACCTGTGATGGCTTCAACTATGCTGTCGGAAGCCCCGGGGATCTCCTCGTCCACGGGGACGCCCAGCATCTCAATGGTGACCCAGTGCAAGGCTCTGAATAACAATAGAAGCAAAATAGTAGCCCCAAGTGCACAAAAATAATACCTGCACTAGAGGGTGAAAAAATCTCATTATTTTTGACAAAAATGGATGGAAAGTCGATTTTTGGAGAACGTCAAAGTCCATCCAAGTGCGGGTGTGCATCAAGTGACTTTCAATTATCTAAGTTTAGGCCTGAAGTAATCAGTTAGAACACAGGTGTCAAACTCAAGGCCCGGGGGCCAGGTCCGGCCCGCCACATCATCTCACGCGGCCCGCGTAATGCCCATTCCAATTCAAGTTTCCGGTCAAAAAATCGCATTTGAAAGTCAATTTGAAATTGCTTGGGGGGAATAGCAAGCGCTTTTTGCCCTCACCCTCTCTCTGATTTCAAAACTAGTTGGAAGTGAGACAAATACACCCAAAATGTATTTTATCACGGTCATCCCGGCCCTCTGACAGAAACTGTAACTGCAATGTGGCCCTCCATAAGTTTGACACCCCTGAGTTCGAATCTCCCTTGTACGAACCTGATCCTCTTCTGAACTGCCAGATCTTTCTTTTCATCATCGGACGTTTCGGGACAGAAAACCTCCTTGTAGAGACGCGTGGTGATGTACCTCTCCACTTCATCCATGATATTCTCTACATATTCGGATGATCCTTAAACGAAAGCATCACTGTGACAAGAGCACATGGGAAAGGACACCGGCGTTTTTGTACCTTTGAATTGCGTGTGAAGGCGCTCGGAGAGACTCTGGTAGAAGTCCTGGACGCATTCGGACATGTCCTCAGCACCCATGTCCTAATAGCGGGCAGCGCAGTGTTGAAAATAGCTTTGAAATGTTCTTGTCTTTACTGTATCTGGATCTATTGGAGCTCACCCGCTTGTAGGCCATGCTCTCGGTGAAAGCGTGACACTGTTTGAAGATTTGCCGGCCGTATTTCAGAGGCTTGAGGAAATCGATGAACTCTCTAGTGGCGTGGTCCGTGTCGGCCGAGGGGGGCCGGCTCGCTCCGGGGACGGAGCTCGGGCTGGATTGGGCATCCAAAGACGCAGCTGCATCTAGGAGGGAGATATACATACGCTTGTAGCTCATCTTTGAGCTTGCTGTGGCAAATTTTAGTCAGTTTTTAAAAAAAAATGTTTTTGAATGAATGAATGAACTGAGACTCAAGAAAGACACGTGAAAAAATGTCTTTGGGATTTAATGAGTAATGCACAAGCTATGAAAATGATTTAAAATCAGTATATATTATCGTTGTCTGAATATTTTCTATAGGATTTATCTCCTGATAAATCAGAGCTTTAAATAGTTTGTTGGGTTTAATACTTCAAATAAATTGGATTAAAATTGTAATTGTCCAGCATGGCGGGTAAAATTGATTTCAGCGTTTGAACGTATTGCCCAGCACTGAGCTCAATTCATTTTTGTATTTTTAAGAAATGACATTTTTGATTGAAAATGTACTTTTACTTTTTTTTTTTTTTTTAAACCCATAGCCCACTTATATTCTTTGAGGACAATGCACATTAATCGACTAGCATAATTAATCGAGCAAAGCATAAAATTATTTTCCTACTGTTTTTAATCACTACATCAAATAGTGAATATGCCACTTTAAAAACATGCAATATATTGTTGCAATGCATAGTTCAACAAAGCCAAACTTTGCTATTATCGCCCGTAAAACATTTACATTTTCTTAAATTCTTGTGTATGGGATGGGACGTTAAATGGAAAACATTTTCCTCTCGCAGGGGTCAGATTAATCTTCCATACCTTTCTTTGGTGGCGTTTTGATGGAAGGAGTGAAAAACTTGGTGACAGGGTTGACCTTGCTGGACCTTTCCTTGGTCTTTCGTTCCTCAAATTTGCTGAAAGGTGTGACGGCGGGCTGCGGCGGGGCCTTCTGCTGTCTGCTTGCATAGGCTTCCCGTTCTTCTCTCTGCAGCCTGCGGCGGATGAGAAATGAGACTGAAGCATGAGGGAATGTTGATGGAGGATTTGGCTAAAGGAAATAATGTAGAGCAGGGCTCCTCAGGCGGGTAAAGACATGGCAACAAAAAATAAAACTCAGTTCACAAACAGTTTGTGCTTTTACGCATTTATCCGGGTGACTCAACTTGAATGTTGTGCTATTGCTTATTCCATTGATTCATCTGCTAGGTATCATGCCTTATTTTTTTGTGAATTTTTTTTTTTTTTTTAATCCAATTTTTCCTGATCTTTTTTTCACGCTTTTCCTGTTATTTTGACTGTTTTTAGTTTACGGTAGTTTGTGTTGTGCTATAATGTTTATAAGTAGTAATAATGTGTAAAAGCATTATGTTTATTACTGATTCTTCAATGGTGTTGGACCCCAGGAAAACTAGCTAGATGGTTCGGCACTAGCTAGCTAATGGGGATTTTGAATGAATTTGGTATTGATTTGGCAAAACTGAAAGGAACATATCACATTTTCTTTTTTTATTCTATTTTTTGTGACACTTCTTAGCGAGTACCTAAAGGCCTTTCTGTCCCGTCTTTCTCTGTTGGTCATTTTTTTATAAGTTTCTCTGACTTTTCAAGCCTGTTGAATGAAAAATTGTTGCCTTGTGCAAGTGTCATAAAATGAGGGGAGAAAAATAAATCATGCACATGTTTGTGGTGCTTATTATGTGAAACTCATATAACTGGTTGTGCATCTGAAAAACAAGTAAAAATCTCATGTATTTTTATGAATACATTTGACACCTCTCTCCCCATATTTAAGGAGTCTCTGAATAAACAGAGTTTCGAAAGTCCAGCTCTTAGGGCTGCAGACGAACCTCTCAGCAAGAGCCCAGTCGTCCTGGATTTGTTTTTGCTTATCTCGCTGGTATTCCTCTCGCCAGCACTTGGAGCACAGGCCCTGCCAAGCCGCGTTGCCATAAAAACCACATCCCTTAGTACAAAGCAGCTCGGACTGGTCCAAATGGATCCCGCGACGTTCTGATCGCTGAGCCATCATCCTTCAAAGAAGACTGCTCGGAGAGCAGGACACGGAAAACACAGTGTCAATTCAAATCGATACATGAACTACGAGACTCTTTAACTCGTTTCTTAAGATAGCTTCTGAACCAACTGTCATCTCGGCAATTGCGCATTCACGCTTCGTCCGCGGTAACTTGTAAATCGACAAACCTTTGGCTACGTATTCAGGGTCGTCCATTGCATTTTTGAGAAATATACATTCAGAATGTAAAATATTGGCATGTAGTTAGCTAATATGTAACAGGCTAGCTACGGAAGCTAATTACAAAGGTACCCTTGGACAAGGGGCAACAATGTACTGAAAAAAGATGGCGTGTGGTTTTTGACGACGTACTGTGATCATTCGTAGGACGGGCAAAGCTGTCGCGCAACGTTGCTCACGCTCCAGGTTGTAGTAAAGTGAAATGTTTACATTAGCCTAACGGATAGATCCTTCACAGTTCACACGGATAGAGTCGGCCATTTTGTCGCTTGACCGGCGGGGCTCTTCTTCTTTCTTTTCGTAGCGCATAGAAATCACGTACAATAGTTTATTGCCATCTAGCGGATTGGCCCTGCAATCGTTTTTTACGTCAATACTAAACAAATGTGCATAACCGAACAATCCCTATTTGAACACGTTTTATATTTTTTGTGAAAGGTTGGAACAAAATAATAAATGCTGCCTAGCAATACACACTAGTAACATTAGCCCTTCTAAAAAACAAACAAACTTCTATTCCCCTATAAAAGATGCCACAAGATGGTGCACTTTTAAAAAAAAAAGTTTGTGCTGAATTGTGTCATTATGCTAGTACAACGAAATTTACAATACAATCCCATAAAGGGACAATGTGTACGATTTAGACCATTTTTCATTACAGACAGCAGAAGGTGTTGCATTTACTATTGTCTGTAGCTATAACACAGTCCCATTGCCACCCTTTATGTAATATCATTCAATGATAACTAGACCTACGATTATATTTAAAACAATGTTGGTCATCAAGAATGCATTTCTTTGCACGTTTTTTAAATTTATAATCATTTAATTTATTCCTTTTGAATGAAAAATGGTCTAAATCTTACACACTGTCCCTTTAAAGTGCAGAAAACAACAAAATACTGCTGGGCCATGATAGCAGATAAACACACACATTCATTACTGCAAAAGATGAATTTTTGCCCCTCCTATCCTTTGTGAACCTTGTCACCTTTCCAAGCACCGATAACATCAACTTCACCTCGCTTGGCATGTCGTGTCATGATGTCACTTTTTCCATTTGGTGTTGCTCCTGTGAGTTCTCTGAAGGTATCAAAAGAACATTAGCTTAGCATTGTGACAATCTATGTATCAAAAACACTGCATGGCATGTGGATAAGCATGTTTGCAAAATGGAACACTGTAACGTGGTTGCACTTATGTCTCCCCTCCCTCCTTTTTTTTTTTTTTTCTCTCGGGGTGGGACCACAAAGAAGGAGAGGTCTGCTGATGAGCCGCTCAAACGGAAACTGTAGAGTGGATATAAGCTAACAAAGAAGCTTTCAAATACTTTTCTGCTCCCAAAGGATTGTTTCTTAAAGAGCAATGGCAGGTAAGAGATCTGCATGAGCTTCTGACATGAGAAAAGTTAAACGTGCATGTTTCGGGTATGTGAACATGAGGGCAGTAAATCATTAGACAAATTTGGCCCGAAGCCGCGCACATCTGCACGAGATACGTCATTCTTTCACTTTTACAACACATTTATTGTATTTGCAAACTTGACAAAGTATTTAGACGGTTTCGGGACTTTGGCGGGGGTATAGGAAGGCGCCAAAAAAAAAAGCTTACGTGACCAAATGATAAGTTCAAACCTCAAACCTCAAACCTCAGGTGCCTCCTTGGCCATGTGGGCACATGGGGGACATTTGCTCAGTCAACAGATGCTTTTCGTTCAAATTCTGAGCCCCTCCATTTTGAATTGATCACGTGAAACATAAAAATGTAATATTAACACCCAGTACCACTCACTTCGGGTAAAGCGTTATGTAACCTAAGCACAATGGATTATATTATCGCTCACCACCAGCAGGAAACCATACTGTCTGCTATGTAAACTTACAAGCACAAGAGTACTTTTACGATATTTAAAGTGGAGGTTTCACAGCTGTAATCCTGTAGAATAGCGGTTAGCATAAAGAAATAGTAGCGATACGAAATACCAGCCTATTTTAGACCCCCATCAAGCCTAACAGAAAAAAAAGAAAAGAATATTCCTATAAATACATACCTGGTTTTTGAATTTCTTGAATCCTTTTTCTGGAGAAATTGCACGTGAATGCTGAAAGCTGAATGGAAAAAAAAATATGGAAGCATGTGGAATAATGCGAACTTCCTTAGACTCATGCAGTATAGTAAAATGATTTTATTTATATGAAATGATAATCAACAGTGTGAAATCACATGAAAGGATTATTATATGTACATATGGAAAATCTTTTGTTTTTTGATAATGGATCGATACTTGGGCTTTTTAGAAATTTGGGGAAAGCAATTGTGGGAGGGATGAGCTGAATATTTGGATGTTGGAAGAGTTTGAATCGGTGAAAGTATGGGAATTTTGGGGGAAATTTTGGAAAAAGAAACGTGAGTTTAAAGTTGGAATCGATAACATTTGAACTTTTGACTGCACTTTGCAATTTTGAGGAAAAAAATCATGTTTTTTCTTCCAGCGCAACTTGGTAACATAAAACCAGCTTTTGCGGGCAGCGTATCCGAAGCGGTGCTCGATCAACTTCTGGACCTAGTTGAAACAGATGGCACCTTGAATTCTGGCGAAGTAGCGCACATCCGTCAGGCCTACAACACCACGGCAAAACAGGCGCGCAACTTCATCGAGACGGTGAAGGGCAAAGGCGACGAACCCAGCTACAGGCTGATCCAACACATTCGGGCCCAAGATCCTAAACTTGCAAATAATCTGGGACTGGACGCCATTGAATTCATGGATATGAGATAAGAAGTTAGTGTTTTTAATTTACCCCTGAATCACTCATCATACTCAGAAACAACATAAGTAACGTACGTTACCTGTTGCAGGGATACTACCTGTATTGTTTCTTTCTGATTGCAGTTTCTCCAGAGAAGAAGAAAAACATCACTGGACGATAAAATGTCTTCTTATTTTGTCACTATGTTGTTCCTATGATCCTAGAATAATTTCTTACTTCAGTCACTTGGGCATTTCTCTTCTGTCTCTTCCCCATAAACTTTTATTCATAAATCTGCGTGGCTTTTATTGACTTTTATTTCCATGACAAAACTATCACTCCACAATTGTGTCTGTCAGGTTCTAGACCGGTGCTTCTCAACATTTTTTTCAACGACGTTCCCCCTGTGAAATGTTTTTTTGGCGCAGAGCCTTTTTGAAATAAAACAAATATAAAAACACTTGATTTTTTTAATATTTGGGTTGTTGACGAAATCACTGCCAGCTATTTTAGATGCTCCTTCACCAAAACATTAAAAAAAAAAAAAAAAAAAAAAATATATATATATATATATATATATATATATATATATATATATATATATATATATATATATAAACCAGTGCTAGTACCCCTGCGGGTACTTGAAGGAACCTAATTGGTACTCACGATTTTAAATAAATATGCAAAAATCATTGAAGAAGAATTATTCAATGAATTGCTGCAGGAAAATACAAGGTCATAAAAATAATTTTATGTTCAGTAGGTTATTTATTTTCATTATTGTAAAAAGACAGATTCTCCCCCGCACGAGAATGATCGGACCCAACTTGTCACGTGCCACCTCTCGTTACCTGTCATGATTCTATTGTTGTCAACACATCTCTACCACGATCCCAAAAGAGGACACTTTAAGTTGACATTTGTGCACAAATATATATTCATAAATATTTCTTTTTAAGAACAGGCCTGACATTTTATGTTGATTATTTTTGTAGGGACAAGTATTTGTATTAATAATTAAGTTAATGATTTATTTTTGTGACCAGAGCTCTACTATAATCCCAAAACAGGATGCTTTATGTGGACTATTTCTCTGTTGCCAAATATTTATTTATAATGATTTATTTTTGAGAACAGGTCTGACACTATTTGCTGATTATTTTTTCTGAACAAATATTTTTTAATAGTGAAGTTAATGATTTATTTTTGCGAGCAGATCTCTAACTATAATCCCAAAACAGGATGCTTTGTTTACTATTTTTCCGTGGACTAATATTTGTATATTTTTTTTATGTCTGACACTTTGTATTATTTTTTGTGAAAAAATATTTATTAATAATGAATGTATTTATTTTGGATGAGATTTTTTTCTATGATCCAAAAAAGGACACTTTAGGATGATTATTTTTTTATGGACCAATACAAATTAAGTTTCAAAGGGTCTAAAGTTGAATAAAGCAGACACTGACAGCATGTTTTATATGTGTGTGTGTGCATATATATATATATATATATATATATATATATATATATATATATATATATATATATATATATATATATAAACTACCATCTCTCAACTAGCTATGACTGTGTGACCTGATTTCCATAAAATGATTGTCATCCAGGGGAAAAACCCCAAAACTTTTTTTCAAGGATCTTTTCGTATACATGTTTTGTGTAACCCTACTTTTTGGATGAAGCACAACGTGCACCAAGTGCTCAGCCATTTACAGTGTTGTATATGCACCGCATTCGAGGGGTGGAATCCAAACTAAAGTTACCCCGACCGTTACATAAGCAATGTTACACTTTTTTCCCGCAAGCATTTACCAAACACTTCAATTTCCTGGCCAAAATCTCTAAAGCATCTTGTTGGGGGATCCCTAATGCAACAGATGATGATTGCTTGTTTCCTATTTATGTACGACAGCAAAAGGAATTTTTAGAATGTAATTACTGTAGTTTATGTGTGTGTGTGTGCGTGTGTTCTGTTTAGTGGCTCGGTTTCCTTCAAACCCCTCCCACATTTTACACGGTTCAGAAGAAAAAGACTTGTCAGTCGAGAAAACTGAACAACTTCCTTTTCTTTCAAGCATCACTTCGAAGACGACAGAGTGACTTAAAAAATGGCGGGTGAGATGATTTTATTTGACTTTTCATTTCTTCTTTCCAAAAAGTTTTTGAACGACAGGAAACGTGTTCACGTTTACTTTCACTTTTGCAAAATTTCCCCGTGCTTCTTCATAGAAGGCGAAACCCGGAGAAATACACTAACTGAGAAAGCATTTTGTCGAGTAAAAAAAAAAAAAAAAAAAAAAAACTTTTTTTTTTTTTAAGGCTGGACGCGCGCGTTTACAGTTAGGCTCCGTGTGTGTGTGTGTGTGTGTGTGTGTGTGTGGGGGGGGGGGGGGGGGGGATACTAATAGGAATAATTATATATTTATTATACATTTTCCCAAACATATTGAAGTATATGTTGAAGCAACATATGTTTGCAGTGGGAAATGGGCATTTTGTCAAAACATATGAGGTTGCTTGCAGTAAAAAAAATGTTGGGGCGGAAGTGAGCCGAGAGGCCCTTATCAGATCCGTGGTTGGCGCATGGTGCCAATTTAAGGCCGTCATGGCCCACGGATGACGTGTGAAGAGAAGTGTTGAGTATCGATAAACTGGCACTGGGCGGCGTGGGGCGCACCCGAAATTTTTGCTTTGTTTGGCTTTATCTTTGTTTTTGGCGCCGCCTCTGGCCACCATTGATACTACATTTTGTAGTGAGAAGGATGCTGTGGGTTTGAGAGCAGTCAGTCGCACACGTTTTGTCTCTGTGAAATCTGGCCCACTACTGTCTGTAAGTTGTACTTTCTTTGTAAGAATGTTGATGTATGTTAATATGCCCAAACTTGTTCGTTGATCCAACAACTTGTGACTGTGGATAACATGCTAGCTAATATTAGTTCTTATCTTCATCGTGTTATATAGCCCCGCGCAGTATGCGTTGAACTCGTTCGCATTTTCGTATGTGCCAGGTATTTCCCTTGAAATTAATAGCTTTTGTAATTAATAATATGAAAAAATAAATCTTTTGTGGAGATGAAACCTTCTGCCGCGCCTTCAAACCGTTGCCCTCTGGTGGTCGATAGAGGGCTCAAAATATTTGGGGAAAAGGACTCTGAGACAGCTTTTACCACAGAGTTATTCATGCTTTGAATACCACTGAAAATAACTCCTGTAAAACTGATTTATATTCTATTAGTACTTTATTTATATATTATTTTTGTTTATATTTACTGTTCAAGTTATTAATATGCTCCCAATTTTGTTGTATAAATGTGTACAATAACAACGAAGGCATTCTACACTATTCCAACATGATTGTGTTGTGCTTCTTATAGACCAACTGAGGGACGTGGAAACAGATTTTGTGGAGAAGGTGTCCGAGCCAGTAATCGACCAACTTATGGACAACCTGGTGCGTGACAAAGTGTTGATTGACGGCGAGCAGGAGTTTATCGCCGAAGCGCACAACACCAGAGCAAAAAGGGCTCGTGCCCTCATTAAATCCGTGATTAAAAAAGGAGACGATTCAAGCTGGAAGATGATCAATCATCTTAAAAAAAAGGACCCCACGCTCTTCAAGGAATTGGGCCTCTCCGATCAGTCTTCCCAAGGTGAGGTGGCAAGGTGATCGACGTGAACTCTATTCCATTTGAATGCAAACGTCTTTTGTCTGCAGCGGACTCTGGAACGGAGCCCCAGTGGTCCCCCACACTCCTCCCCTGCCAGAGGACCTTTTGGAATTTGAAGAAGAACGACGCTAAGGTTTTGTCGCGCAAAAATGACGTACATTTTCATAGAGGCAGATTCCTGCTATTTGAAATAAGAAAGGAAGAAACTTTAATGTTAAATATGCACCGCACATACATGTATATATGTGTATGTATACATAAATAAGTATCTACGCATATGCATGTCTGCATTTTGGACTTTTACCAAATACATGCTGACTTTCCTTGTTCATTTTTTTTTTTTTTTTTTTTTTAGGTCTACCGGGTGACTGAAGAGTCCATTAAAAGTCGTGTGGCTCTGCTCATCACCAATATAGAGTTTAAGGAGGCATATCTAGACAGGGATGGGGCTGAGGTAGATGAACGCAACATGGAGAAGCTGTTAAAGGCGCTTGGATACGAAGTGGTCAAATACACCAACCTCACAGGAAAGGTAAGGCGCATTCTTTTAAAAGTGTATTTCCTGAGTCGCTGAGCGACCCTACATTCGTTCCGGAAGGAAATGGAGGAGGCCGTCGTCAAGTTCTCCAAACATCCCAAACTCCAAAAGACAGACAGCGTGTTTGTGGTCATCATGTCTCACGGGAAACTGGGATCTATCCTCGGCGTCAACTGGAACAAGAATCAAAAGGGGGACCAAGAAGACCTGTTCCCTATCGATAACATTTTCCAACAGCTGGCCTCGGCCAGCTGCAAAGCGCTGCTGGATAAACCCAAGGTTATCATCATCCAAGCCTGCAGAGGAGGTCAGATATAAAGACGCGTTTTCCATTTTGTACGAATGCGATGATCTCACCTGGACATTTTTGCACGTGTGTGTTTTAGAGGAGGGAGGCTCGGTGCTCATCAGGGATGGCACAAAAACCACGGCGAGTGATAATCCTCAGCGGGGTGCTCCATCCGCATCTGCTGACGGCGACAACATCGTGGATGACGGTTTCCGTTTTGTGCACAAAGAGAAAGATTTCATCGCGCTTTTCTCTTGCACCCCTGGTCAGTACATTATGATGCAAAGAAGACGCCAAAATATACATTAAAAAATGTCAAATATTAATTCTGAAAATATAGTCAAATAAAAGTACATAACAAAATACAAACTTATATAATATATATATTATATATAACTTATATAATATATATATTATAATATAATATATACAAACTATATTTTTTATATATATATATATATATATATATATGTATATATATATATGTATGTATATGTATGTATGTATATATGTATGTATATATGTATGTATATATGTGTATGTATATATATGTGTGTATGTATATATATATTTATGTGTATATATATATATATATATATATATATATATATATATATATATATATATATATATATATTTATGTATAAATGTATATAATATATATATATATTTATGTATAAATGTATAAATGTAAATATATATATATATATATATATATATTTATGTATAAATGTATATAATATATATATATATATTTATGTATAAATGTAAATATATATATATATATATATATTTATGTATATATATATATTTATGTATAAATGTATATAATATATATATATATATATATACACACACTATGATCCCTCGTTTTTCACAGTTAATTGGGACCGGGGCCCCCCGCGATAAGCGGAAACCGCAAAGTTGCGCAAAATTTTTGAATTAAAAAAAAAAAAAAGGAATGTAGGAGGAATTTTTCTAAACGTGAGAAGTCTTCAGTCGCCTCCACGGAATTAGAAAAAAACGTTTTTTTTCGATACATTTAAAAAAAATATATTTTTAAAATATGAAAAGCCTTCATTCCATCCATATTAGTTAAGACAAATATTACTGCAGGACATTACACATATTTACTTAAATCTTATTTTATTAAACCTTATACGGTAACTGAACTGTTACCCCTTTTCTTTCTTTGAAGTCTCACGGTCTGTCTTGGAGGAGCACAAACAGCCTGCATGTTTAACGAATAAGACCGCACCTCAAGGTATAAATAACAAGCGGGAGTCGGGGCGGAAGTAGATGACAACTCCTGCCCTCATTGGTCGACGGTCGCGCCGGGAGCCAATCGCGCGTCAGAACGGGAGAGAGGGAGGAAATACGCCTCCCTGTCCCTCCATTGAATTGTCTAAAAAAAAAAAGTCGGAAAAACACTCGGATTGCAGCACATTCAAGCTCTCTTTTTGTTGTCGCCTCATTTTCAGATACCGTATCATACAGACACACAGTGAACGGCGCTTACTTTATTAAGTTCATCATTGATGCTCTGAACACTTTTGCATGTGAGGAAGACATCGAGGAACTTTTCAGAATGGTAAGTTTTACATAGAGGGAATATTCTTGCACACATGTCAACGAGGTGCTTGGGCCACCAAGAGAAGAAATAAAAGCGGAAAATAACTTGCTAATCTTATGATTTTTGTCTTTTTCCTGCGCAGGTGATGGAACGCTTTGACAAATTGAAATTGAAATTGGAAGATAGACAGATGCCATCAAAAGACAGATGCACTTTGTTACGGCGCTTCTACCTCTTTCCAGGCATTTGACACCTGACCTCACATCCGGAGGAAGAAAATCCAAAAATGGAAACAAGTACTCATATATTGGCCCTTTTCCATTATACCGGTTGGCCATTTTTTTTTAACCCTTGTGGCATTATGTTACTTATTACTTACAATGATTGAAATCCCTTTATTATTTTTTTTTAATGATAGAATAAAAGAATCAACTGAAAAAAATGGAAACAAGTACTCATTGTATATCGGTACCACATACCCAAGTGATCAGATTTGCTTATGAAAAATCGGATCCGTGTCATTCAAACAAAAGATCAGATCTGATAGTCATGTTATTTTTAGCACTCGGCATCTAGTGCAACCTGTTTGAGGCTGCAAGTAGGCTCCTCCCACCTGCAGTCCCTTGTGAAGGTTTCTTATTCCCCCCAGATGAGGTTTTTGAGTTTTTCCTTCCTCTTCTGGGAATTCAGGGGATGCTCTTGTGTATTATTTATGATGTTCCTCATGACGTTTTTTTTTTTTTTTTTTTTTACCTGTGAAGCCCTTTGAGACTGCGGTCATTTTGGGCCATACAAATAAAATAGACTTGATAGTGACAAAAAAACGCAATTGTGTCACTTACACGCCACCTTTCTTGCAGGCATGACAGCAAGAGAGAAGTAACAAGCGCCGATAAAAAATTAAACTACAGTACCGTTGTCTGATATTTGAGTTTTTTAACTGAATAAACACTCAAGCAGTCAACCAGTCTTATTTTTCCCCCAGACAATTTTTAATTGAAAAAGAAAAAGAGTCGAAAAACAAATCCATGTCATCACGACACAACACAAAGGCAGCAGGTCCAGTAGGCAACATGGTAACACGGTCGCAGTCCGATGATCTCTTTATTTATTTATTTTTTTTACAGCGCTACTTTGACTTCATGCCGACATCTTCCAGTGAGAACTAAAAGAACGCTTATCAAAAGACGCACAAAAAAAACGAGGGTCATCAATTACACAGGTCGAGCAGACTCCATTTTTTTTTTTTTTGAACATACTGGCAGTGTTGAGTGAGCGTACAAAACAAAGTGACTAGCAGTTCTTTTCATCCCTTGCGCTCAACATGTCCTAACAAAACAACACGGCTCTTTTTCCGCATGCACTTGAAACCGGACCAAACACGGTCTGAGATGGTGATAAGAGAGTGGATGGTGATAAGAGAGTGGGGGGGGGGGGGGGGGCGTTTTTGAGATCTTTTTTGCAATACAGTTTTCCTCAAGTTGACCATGTAGGATTGTTGTGGTTGTTTCATAAGGGAGGTAGAGGGTGAGCATAGGAGAAGTAGGGACACCCGCAGAAGAAAAGGGGGGAAAAAAACGTAATAAATAAATTAAAAGGAGGAAAAAAAGTATCTTGTTGGAGAAATTCATACATTTTTATTGTATGATTTTTAGGACTTTTGAGGATATTTGAGGCTAAAATCATTTTACGAGTTATATTAGTTAGATTAAAATAGTTATTTTCATGATTTGGAGCATAGGTGTGGAACTCCAGTCCTCGAGGGCCGGCATCCTGCATGTTTTCCGGTTTTCTTTCCCCAACCCACCTGATTCAAATAATTAGCTCATTAGCAAGCTCCGCAGGAGCTTCAAAATGATCCCAATCATTTGAATCAGGTGTTTTTGAGGGAAAAGGTATGAAAACCTGTAGGATACCGGCCCTCGAGGACTGGAGTTTGACACCTGTGATTTAGAGATCATTTTTACCAGACTAATCATAAATTGTATGTGTTGGAGTAAAACAATCATACAATTATAGTCTTTTCATCGAAATAAAATGGTGTTTTTCCAACGTTAAAAGTTACAATGTAAACGTGATTACAGTTTTTTTAATTCTGCAAAGTAGTGATTGGAGAGGATTCCTGGAGGGTCTTTTTTTTTCCCCCCAAAAAACTACAATTTTACTCTCAAATATCCAGTTGAAACCATAATTTCATTTCCATATTACAAATTCAGTTTGTGTAATTTTTAGCTTTTTCTTTCTTTCATATTGTGCAGCCGGGGTTATCTTGCCAAGATGGCGTTTATTTGTGGCGTATGGTCAACAGGCGGAACTCCATTCTCCTTTGTACTCATTGGAAAGAAAAACAAATGGAAAAACTGTCAGCAAAAATGGCTTTTGGAAAAAAAAAAAACATTTTAGTAGCTTTTTATGTTGCCCACATGTAAAACAGATAACTCAGTACATCGTCAAACTCAAAATGAAGACAGCGGTACATGACGCTGTAACGTCTTCCACACAATAATTCACTTTTGGAGTGGGGGTAGGGGGGGCATATCTTTGACAACACTCAAACATTTTGTTGCAGCACCACACATTTTTTACAAAATCCAAACTCATGCCGAAAGGGAAGGAAGTGACACGCCGAACGTTGCGTAATACCTTTGCATTCATGGCAAATGAGAAAGTGTGTGTGTGTGTGTGTGTGTGTGTGTGTGTGTTTGTAGAGGTTTAGGCCAGCGTGCCCCCCACGGCAGATGCGATAATGATTCCCAGAATCACACAGCATATAATGATCATTATTTTCTTCTATTTAACGAGGGAAAGGAGACGAGAAGAGAGCGTCAGTTGTCCGGGTTAGCGAGTGGGGAGGAGAAGAAAACATGTTAGAATTATTTATTTATTTGTTTTGTTAAATCAACACACAGAAGCCACAACAACTGCATACGGGCTAAAGTATCGGGACTCTGAATCTCGTCTTCATGTTGTTAGAAGAACAACAGCATAGGTGTGTCTTAAAAATGGTTAGCTTAAGATAGCCATGGCTAACAAAACTAGCATAGCTATCATGGTAGTTATCTTTAAACAACTTACGAAAGTTTATCTTGAACCTAACCATAGCTACCAAAACTAGCACAGGCACAATGGCAGTCATTTTTAAACAACTTACAAAAGCTTGTTATCTTAAAGCTAGTCATAGGTAACAAAAACTAGCATCGCTATCATAGTAGTTTTCTTTAAACAACCTAAGAAAGTTTGTTAACGAAACAAGCATAGGTACCGTGGCAGCCATCTTTAAACAACTTACCAAAGTTTGTTATCTTAAAGCTAGCCATAGCTAAACACTAGCATAGCTATCATGGTAGTTAGCTTTGAACAACTTAGTTTGTTAGTTTAAAGCTAGCCATAGCTAACAAAGTTAACTAGCATAGCTATCGTGGTAGTTAGCTTAAAGCTAACCATACCTAGCACCACTGGCATAGCTATCACAGTCGTTATCTATAAACAACAATACGTATTTTTTAACCTCGCAGTTAACTAATATGTTCATATTCACAAAAATACTGTAAATTGAGTCCTAATACCATTGCCCATACCAGAACAATTAAAGAAAAATCAGTGATTACGGTTTGTGTCATTGAAGTGTTAGCATTGAAAACATGCAAAGCATTTGGTTATTTTGCATTCCTTCATATCTTGAAAATTTGGTCATGCAAAATGCACCGCACTTCGAAGAGACATGCATTTACTTCCATTTTAACGATGTAAGGGTGTTCAAATATCTTCTGTGACATGTATCAAATAACTACAAAAAGTCTCTGGATCTGAGCATTTTGTTTTGGGGAAGTGGGCTCGCTAATGCACTTGCTAAAAACTACTTATAACGACCAAGGCCCTTGCTTGTATTACACCACTCGGTATTGCCAATTTATCAACGTTGTTGTAAAATTTAGAAACAATGTTAATCATTCGGGAAGTTGTTGAACTCCACATCTAGTCGTTACATTAATTCTACATTTAAAGTAGACTAAAACAAAAACAACAATTTTAGCATAGCATAGCAAGGCTAGCTGCTATGCTAAGCAAGGCTACGTTATGTTGAATGGTAAATGGAGTGCACTTATGTAGCGCTTTCTACATTATGACGCTCAAAGTGATATACAAAGGCTCAAATTCACCCATTCACTTTATGCTATGCTAATGCTAATTTAACCATAACAATTTTCCGAAACAGCCAAAACGATTAACCTAGCTGCTTAATTTTACACTTGCGCAGACAATAAATATATTCAAATGTCCCATTTGAGCATGTTTTTTTTTTTTGTGGATTTGTGGCAAAAAAAAAAAGCTCAGAAGAAGTCATGTGTGTTACAGCGGAAAATTCGTACTGTCTTTTTAAAAAAAATAAAGGTTAATTATTTGCAGGGCCCGTTTCTTTGCAAGCAGCACAAAGTCCATTGACAGTATGTGAACAATAAAACGGGCCTCTTTATTCTGGTCAAAGCAGCTGGATTGTCTGTAAGCGTCTTCTGATGTCCTAACTTAGTCCGACTGCCAGACTAATAGCGAGGATGCTCAAACATACAGCGACACAACCTCCTATCAGGAGCAACTTCTGCGGAAAAAAAAATAAAAATAGTAATGACACACAACGGTGATTTTTCTTAATACCAAGATGTAAACACACCAGTTTATAAACATGTTTGCTGTTCAAAAAAAAAAAAAAAATCCAGTAGGTGGCAGAGTGGATCCACTGTGCTTGCAAATGCTTTGGCCATAGCTCCTATACTGTAGGTACTTAATAATATGTCCACCTGAGAACCAGTTTATTCATTTGTGTCCACTGTTGTGCACACAAATGCATAGGATGGATCTCAGGAGAATATTCAGTAGCAAAAACGCCATGGTCACTTTTAGGTCAAAAATGGCTTTGATTGATGACTTGAAGACTATTTTTACTTTTTTTTTTTTTTTAAGAGTCCAGACGTTCTAGCCCAGGTACTTATTTCATCTTCCTTTTTTTCTTTCAAGTGTTGGGCTAAAGCAGTGTCTGAAATTGGCTGGTACAAAATGAGTAAATGTCTAAATTAATCAAAAATAACATAGCAGTAATTGATTACTTTAAGTACTTTAGGTACTCATTGCTAACTCAGTTATCGACTAATGTCTTACTAAAATAATGTAGCAGCTAAAGTACTCAACTATTTACCCAAAGTAATCGATTGGTAAAATAATTATTCTTTTAAAAGTAATTAGATAGATAGCACTAGCTATCTTGATAGGTACTGAAGCTTGTGCTAGCTAGTGCTGTCTATCTACTACTTATCTACTGCTACCAAGCGCAATAGATAGGTAACACTAGCTAGAGAGATAGCTAGCATTTGCTAGCTAGCTCGATAGACACACAGATAGACAGTAACTAAATTACTTAGTGACTAAGTAACAAAAGTAATCAACTATTTACCTAACGTCATCGATTACTAAAATAATTTTTACTTTAAAAGTATGTAGAGGGATACCACTAGCTAGCTTGATAGGTACTATAGCTTGGGCTAGTTAGCGCTGTCTATCTACTTTTCGACTAATCTACTTTAGTAATTGTTACTTTAGCTAGCTAGGGCATTACATAGGTAACACTACCTAGCTTGAGAGATAGCTAGCATTAGCTTGCTAGCTCGATAGACAGATAGATAGACAGTGCCTAAATTACCGAAAGTAATTGGTTACTTAAGTGCTTGATCTTAATCCGACAGCCATTTTAGGCCCTCCTTTGGCAAAAAACAAAAAACAAAAATCCCTTAAAAAATATATTAGTATGTAAAAATGTTTTAGTACTGAATGAGATCAATCGATATTTTGAGGCCTCTTGTTACAGGTTTTCCTATGGAAAGTTTTTTACTAGTTTTTGGGCGGATTAGTTTAACAATTAAAGGGGCAGTATCGAAGAAACCACCGCGCGTGAGGAAAAACGACCTCTATGAGAAAGAAGGCGTGAGCAGCAACAACAGCCAGCTTACGTGTCGTGCATGCAGACATCACTTCCACAATGACAACACATGCCAGCCGGTCGTCACGTTTGGCCAGGCGCTTGCCACTCACCCTCCGAGCTTTACTCTGGTATTTAACCGCCTTCTTAGTGTCCGAAACGGCCCTCTCCACATAGTCTACTGAGTGTTCCACATTGTACTCTATGCGGTCTATCATCTCTCCCTGGCAGAGGACGGCGGATGGACAGGAAAGAGGAAGGAGGAGGTGGGTGGAGAGAGGGCAAAAAAGGGAGAGTTAGTTTCCGCATTTTGAGTGCCTCTCACCCGCCTGCTGCTTTTTTTCAACTTCTTGCATTTGGGGATGGTGTCTTTTGCTTGCTCCACGTAGTCTTGTGCCTCGCACACAATGCGCTCGATGTTATTCACCAGTGCGCCCTGCACAACAAAAACAGCGGCGAGTCCGTTTACATTGATACACACACCAAAAAAAAATAATTGTGATAAAAGCTATCAGAGTAGAACTAGCTTGTTATACTGTAAACATTCAAAGCAACTGGCTGAATGAACAAGTGATTGCATAGATCACAAGTACGATTCCCCCATATGGATCAAAGAAAAAGAAGGCTATTACCTTTGTGCGTTAGCTGGCGCCAATGTTCTCTAGCGCTTAGTGCCAATGATGCAGAGACAAAGTGCAGAAAAAAAAGATAGAAAATGGGGATGTTAATAGTAAGGGGGGGATTAACACACAATTGTGAAGCATTTAATCACAGAAAGGTTAGTCCAATTATTAATTACAATTAATGTAAACAGGAGAAAACATGATCCACCAACAATGTGTTTGTACAAATGGCTTCCAAGCTACCTATAACTGAAAAAGTGACTTTGAGGGCTTGTAATATGGAGAGAAGTACCTACTTACCGTGTATACACATTTACACGACAGACAGACAGACAGACAGACAGACAGACCGATAAAGCTAGCAAGCTAGCTCGGTACATAATTTCAGTTAGCTTGCTCGATAAATAGTACTTGCTAGATAGATAGATAAAGCTAGCTCGCTAGATAGTTCTAGTTAGCTAGCTCAAAAAATAGTGCTTGCTTGATAGACAGACAGAGTTAGCAAGCTAGCTCGGTAGATCTAGCTAGCTAGCTCGATAATTAGTGCTAGCTTGATAGACAGACAGATAGCTAGACAGATCCTGCTAGTTTGCTCGATGAACGAATGAATAGCTAGTGTTAGCAAACTAGCGCAGTAGATAACTGCTAGCTTCCTTGAGACATGGATAGATAGTGCTAGCGAGCTAGCTTGAAAGACATTGCTAGCTTGCCAGCTCAATAGACAGACGGATGGAGTTTGCACCTGGCTCTCCACCAACATGGCCATGTCCATGAACATGTCGTGAAGTTCTCGGATGCTGTTTTCCAGCTTGATTATCTCGTTGTGCCGGGTCTCGATCTCATTCATAGCCTGCTGGGTGATGTTGTCCATGATGATCTTCGGCAGGAAAAAAAAAAAGAGAGAAAAGTTCTCTTTTGTTTATCGGGTGTAATGTATACTAGTGTAACCCATTTCCTTGAGGTCTAATTATTTTTTTCACATTCGCAGTAACTGGTAGTGTGATAACTAAGTGGTCATGCCATGTTGAAACTTGACATGTTATCACCATCTGGGTGAAATTTCAGCTCCTTAGTGTCTTGTTTCAATGTTTTCCCTCTCATGTGAATTGCCTCTGATATAAGGGCGAAGGAAGATTTTTTCCTCACTTTGATTTTCTATTTCTTTCTTCACGTCTAAGTAAACAAAGTAAAAACGTCGACATTTTAATGACCAAACTTAGCGATAAACATGATGGCCTTAACCGAGGAGCATCTGGATGACATAACTTACCCCCGACGTGAAGATGGCAGGATTGTCACTTTCCAGCATGCTTTCCAGCTCCTCATTTGTCGTATTTCTGCCGGCTAGGAAGCACAAAAACACGCAGTGGAAGAGACACTTAAGAACAAACCCGGCAAGTAAATTCTTTCAATGAAAATCCTTTTGGAATTCTCCTCCCTCGCTGATTAAGGGCCATTTCTCCACATCATTCAATTTAATTAAAAGGAAATGTGTGCGCTACGCTACTTGCTCTCAAGCCATCTGACGGGGCCACCTTTTAATAGGCCGCCTTCCCCTGCACGGCGAGGGATGTGATTTAAAAAAATAATTGGTGTCGGTATGCAGGGCAGACATCATCCATCTGCAGACGCCGCGCAAAAGAACAACTTTTGTTTTTTTTATTCTTTTTTTTTTAACTTGCTGATTACAATGCGTCTATGTTAGCGTTCGGTTAGCTAAATCTCGCGTGTAGTGTCACTGTGATGGATGGATGGATAGCTAGCTAGCTAGCTAACTAGATAGATTGATAGATAGATAACGTTAGCTAGCTCGCTCGCTAGCAACAATGTAGCATGAGCTTGATAGCTAGCAAGATAGATAGATAGATTCGAATGATCAGGATCATCATCGGGTTTCTGCTGAACTTGCTGATGAGCTGATCATTTGCATCAGGTGTCTCGGGGAAAGAAACCTGGAAAACCTGCAGGACAGCGGCCCTCGAGGACCGAGTTTGGAGATGCCTGCTTTAAGACATAGCCATTAACTGGTCTCTATACCGCCACCTTCTGTTATGAGGTGAAACACAAGTCAACAAAGACATTTCTGTTCCTTGCGACGGAGGGAGGGGACCTACCAGGTCTACTTAACAGAATGTTTAAAAAATCTGAGTAAAAACAATATAACAAATCCTATTAAAATGCATCTCAAAAACTGTAATTTTAATGGTTTTATATGGTCCAAAATTTGGACAATGATTATTTTTGTACACAAAATCTCACACGTCCAGCTGCAAACACATAGGAATGTCAGAATCGTTGCATTTTGAATTTTTTTTTCCTTTTCAATCATCTGCTGGAATTTTCAGCTCCCTTGTGGTATTTTCCCATTGATTATCAAAGAATTTTCCATCATTTGTGACAAGAGAGTGCGAGAAAGTCTTCAAACGCATCATCAGCTCGTGCGTACCAGCTGACTTTGCACATTCCAAAAGCATGCCAGTGAAGTCGATGCACCTCACAGTCCTTAATGGCCCTCCGCAGACGTGTCCTCTTTTCCGTTTGCGAATTAGCTCTTAGCTCAGCTACATTCAGGTCTTCTCCTGGGCGCAATTGTGAGAAAACTAGTCGAGGCCAGTCAGCATCAGACGCCTCCTCTGTCACCCCTACACACACTTACGTTTAAACTGGAGTAGAAAGACACTCAGAACCAGAGAGATATAAACTATTATCCATCCATCCATCTTCTAGAGCCGCTTATCCCCACAGGGGTCGCAGGTTTGCTGGCGCCTATCTCAGCTGGCTTGGGGAAGTAGGCGGGGGACACCCCGAATTGGTTGCCAGCCAATCGCAGGGCACACAGAGACCAACAACCGTTCTCACAGCTAAGGACAATTTATTATGTCCAATTCACCTGCCGTGCATGTTTTGGGAGTGCGGGAGGAAGCCGGAGTACCCGGAGAGAACCCACGCGGGCTCGGGGAGAACATGCAAACTTCACACAGGAAGGCTGGGTGGATTTGAACCGGGAGGAGGCGGACGTGCTATTCACTGCGCCGCCACCCGCAAACTATTTAATGCTTACCATTTTCAGAGCCTCCTTTAGCCCAAACCTTGAAAAAAAAATTGGAAGAAATAAAGACTCCTTAAAAATGCTTGTAAATGCACAAATATGCTGTTGAGATTTTTTTCTTTGATAATATTTCTTGCCCTGTTTATTTTAATTTATTTATTTACTTTCATTCTATACCATCATGAAATGTTTTATTTAATTTGGGTTTTGCTTTTGTTATTTTAATTTGAAAAATTCATATTTTTTTAACGGAATTTCAAATTTTCACCCTTTTGTTAAATACAATGTATGTGAAATATAATGTAAGGACTTTTATTTTTACTACATTTTAATTATTGTTGATGTGTGAAATATTTTTTGGTGATTTTTATTTTTTGAGGGAGTGTTAAACCTTTTTCACTTTTACACATAATTCATCTGAAATATTTTGTATTATAGATGACAAATACGATTTTTATTTTTAAAAATATTGTCCGTTGTCTTATCACTTCCTTTTTCACATTTTTTTTTTAAATTATTACAATGCAAATACAATGCAAAGTGAATGGTCAATTTTTCATCCTTTTCATCCTTTTTTTTTTTTAATTAAAATTTATATACAGTATTTTCAGTTCTAAATATTACCGTGACTGGTACTAGAGTAACTAATATATTTTTGTAATGTTTCTTTTTGAATTAATAATTCAAAAATGATTATTCCGTGACATTTTCTTAATTTCTTTTGACTCTCTTGCCTCTTATGATTATTGTCATTTTACCCAATGTATTTATTGATTTATTTCAATTTTTTTATGAGTTTTATTTACTACTGAGTTTGCATGATATTACTGACATTTTAGACCTTTTCCATTTCTGATGTTTACAAAAATAAGACTTTTTTTCTCTACCTGTATTTGCCTTTTTTTTTTTTTTGGTCCAACCATATACGGCTATACCCCGAATAAAGTTCTTTGAGGCGGTAATGAACCTTGCATGTCATTGCCATTTCCACATCAGGAGGGTCACAGCTTGAGTTGAAGGACGAAGCAAGTGAGTCACGACCAGTCGCGACCGCACACACGCACGCACGCACGCGTGGCCTTTATTAGGCCATCTCTCCTCGCCATCGCCCTGTTCCTCACCTTTAATCTTAATCTTTGTCACATCACTCAGAGGGGTAAACAAAAATCAAATTGCGCCACACTCCAATACGCATATACACAGGAAGGCACTTCCGCCAGCCAATATCCACTCGGAATTCCTCTTAAAACCCCACAAAGGCTTTGAGGGAGGCTTTTATTTGTTGCCATGGCGACCCGTAACCCGCGCAAGCAAATGCCGAGCCTTGCGGGACCGGCTCCGTCCGTTATCGTTGATGCATTATTTAAAAATTCATCTTATATTGCTAGCGCTCGAAATGATTAGCCTGCTTTTTCATTTTCACGATGATTCAAGCGTGAGTCTCTTCAAAAGTGCAAGACGCTAACTGCTCATTTTTATTAGGGTCACAGGTGAGCGGGAGGGAGTCTCTACCAGTTGCCTTTGAGTGAGGTGAAGGATGGATGCGTCCTGAACTGGAAATAGGGGAAACAGCGGGTATTTCAATAGGACCATCTGACAATAGAAACTTCCAGGTGCGATCTTCACACCCACATGCTGTGGAAACAAATCTACAGAAACAATCAAACAATAAACCACCTTTCTTTAGGAGTGCAAAATCCCGAGATTTCCAAATCTTTTGATGGGAATGAATGAATGGGATTTGAATGGATTTTTCCTTCCTTTCTTACCTGCTTCCCCCAAAAGATTCACTCATCCATCCATCCATTCAGTCATCATTCCTTCCTTCAGATCCATCATCCATCCATCCATCATCCATCAATCCTTTCTACCTCTAGATCATCCATCCCTCCATCCATCCATCGAGCCAGCCAGCCATCATTCCTTCCTTCATTTCTTCCTCAAATGCTTCCTCCCAACAGATTCACTCATCCATCCATCCATCCATCCATCCATCCATCCATCATTCCTTCCTTCAGATCCATCCATCCATCCATCCATCCATCCATCATCCATCCATCCATCCATCATCCATCAATCCTTTCTACCTCTAGATCATCCATTCCTCCATCCATCCATCGAGCCAGCCAGCCATCATTCCTTCCTTCATTTCTTCCTCAAATGCTTCCTCCCAACAGATTCACTCATCCATCCATCCATCCATCCATCCATCCATCCATCATTCCTTCCTTCAGATCCACCATCCATCGATGGATCCATCCATCATCCATGCATCCTTCATTCTTTCCTTACCTGCTTCCTGCCAACAGATTCACTCATCCATCATCCATCCATCCATCCATCCTCCCTTCCTTTTCTACTCCCTTCCATCAGATCCACTCATGCAACATCCACCATCCTTCCTTCAATCAGATCCATCTATCCAGCCATAGACCGCAAACAATTTAACAGTTTGTGCATTAACGTTATATCAACTTTTAGTGCGGTTCAAATATCTGCCCTGCAGCGCAAACAATGAACTTTAGATGTTCCTGTTCAAAAGTCTTCCCCCAGTGTTTTCAAATTCCCATCTCCCCTGACGTTTCCATTCCGTCCGCGTGTCTAATCCCTCCCTTTACGACAGGTGAGCTAAACGAAGGTCCCCCGTGGCTCCACAAGCTGACAAATCGAATCAGATGGATCGGCCGGTTCTCTTGGGGGGAAGCGGGGCGGGCAGATCCACGCGCGCCTTACTCCACCACGTAATCATTCCGTCGACCTTGTTTTGACAACGTGCCGTCTTCGCGGGATAACAGGTGGCGCTCACACATTTGAACCTGGCTGCTCCACATTGGCAGATGGCACCAAATCATGTTTACCGCTCCCACATGCGGGGCTCGGGTGTCTCTACGTGCTAGTGTTTTCCTGTCTATATTGATTTTCAAACCTGAATATTTGCAAAACGAACGCCCCGCCCCCTCTTAATTTAATCAAATAACGCCACATGGGCCCGAAAAGTTCTCTACTCACTGATCTCCAGCTGCCTCTGAATGCGTCCCTTGCAGCGCTCCCTGTAGTCCGACTGGGTGGTGTTGTACTCGGACATCACCTCCACAAATTTGCGGGACAATGTGGAGTGCTGGGATAACACAGAGGGACTTGTTTACCAATATTTCATTTCTTGTATCTCCCCCCATAAAAATCAGTAACATAACCAAGTGGTTCTCAAACTTTTTTAAATGATGTAAACCCTGTGATCTTTTTTTTTTTTAGTACACTCTAAACAAAGCACTTTTACATTTAAAACTAAATGATGTGCCAGCTGGTTCTGATTTAAAACAACAACAGGTAACATATTCTGAAACATAATTAGCTTTTTTTTTCTGGCTCATCTGCCAGTAAATTTTGTAACAAATGACATAGCACAGCTGCATAAAACTTAAAGAAAATAAAGCATTTAATGTTTTGTGGCACTAACAGAAATACATGCTTAATGTTCCAATTGATGTGCTCTCGTTTTGAAAAGAGACATTTCTCATTCATCGCATTAGGAAGTATTGACTTGCTAATACTTGCAGAAACGTTGTTAAAATCTCATGTACCCCCTGAAGTCTCTTCACGTACCCCCAGGGGTATTATTACCCCCACCTGAGATAGATACACTGATAAAGCCCATATTAATTGACAATATTAGAATGACAATATGAGTATGATTTTGCACAAATGCCTTGTTTTGAAAGTCTTTGATGATGATCTTCTCTAAGTCAAGACACCCGTGGAAATGACTTTTTCTTTTATTAATGACATCATTATGATAGTGATTGTGTGTCTGTGTTTGTTTTCACCGGTCTTAAATTTACAGCAATATTTCACTATATATAACGTAAAGTTTTTTTTTTCTTATCCCCCTTTCATTTAAAATGCTCAACTAAAGTAGCATCAGGTGATTAAGTCTTTCCCCCAATGTTCAATCGTTTTCAGAAATTAAAGAAAACAATAACAGTATGATCATGTCATAAATACTGTATTGTAAATACTAACCTGTGTCTTGCGTATCCTCAAATCGGCTGACGACCTGTTCTGACTTTCTTCTTGCTCAATAGTGTGCTGAATGCCTGGAACACATGAGATGTGTGTGTGTGTGTGTGTGTGTGTATATACAGTATATATATATATATATATATATATATATATATATATATATATATATATATATATATATATATATATATATATATATATATATATATATATATATATATATATATATGAATTGAGCTCACTTTTTAACTTGGAGCGCACTTTGTTGGCCAGTTTCTTGATGTCTGCCATTAGATCCTCCAGTTCGGCCTTTGTTTCTGGTGAGAATCGAAAAAGAAGACACACCATGGTAACGCTTCCAAAATCCAAAAAGCGGAACTAACAACAGGCTCACAAGCTTGAACTTAATAAAGGAAAACAAAATGCTTGGCCCCCCCCTGCTGTCTTCTTTTCTCATTACATTTTGCCGATCACCTTCAACAAGTTTAGAAGGTTACTTAACTCATTCAATCCCAAAGACTAATTTTAACGTTTATTTTTGTAATCGTCCAGACAAAGAAAATATATAGTACCGGGAATTAATAAGAGTTTGTTTTGCCAAAATATAGGGTCCAAAAATGGGTGTTCCTCAGCTGGGTAATAAAGTACCAAAGTAATTGATTACCGTAATTTTAGTGACCTAAATAATCAATTACCAGTGCTTAATTACTCATTACTTAATCTATCGCCTTAGCGCTTCAATACTTAAAGTAATCTGCTACCTTAATAGTTCACCAAATATAATTAATTATTTTTGTACTTAATTACTGAAAGTACCAAGTATTACCTCATTTAACAATAGGGAGTTTTGGAACCTTTTTTTAGCCAAAAAATTGAAAAAGTTTAAGTACCTGGGTTTGAATGTCTAGAGTCTTAAAAAAAAGACAAAAAGGCCGCTACATCAATCAGTTGAAAAATTGTGTCTTATAGCTAAAAAAAAGAAATAAAAATCAGCATATTAGAGATAATAAAACACTAAACTACTATTTTCAATCAGGTAGAAAACGGTGGTCTAAAAATGACTTTTCTATGTGTTTAATGAATCCGTCTCTATAAACCACAATACATTTCCTTTTTTTTTTTTCTAACAATATTCTCATTTATTGATGTTTGAACACTTGGCTTAACTTTCAAAGCACTAATGGATTTGCCATGCAATACATAATAACTGAAAAAAAAAAGAACTAATTTATGTTTTGACGTAACGATCTTATAACGGCACAACACACACTAGCATCATTTCCCCAGCCGACTGTTCTACCTCATTTAAGCCTCCTCTCCATTGTGGAACTTTAGGCGAACAAAAAAAGAATCGCACCTGCCTTCTGTTTTTAGGAGTGCGGCGTCCATTTTAAATGAAAAGCGAGGAATAATGACAAGTGACACAAAGAATGCGGGGTATAAAATTTGCTGTTCATTTGAGGGCAAACACCCACCACAAAGACATGAAACATTCAGCTGTATATTAATCAGACCACATTTTCAAAAACAACCGTCAGATTACTCAGAATGTTAACCACAAGCAGCGCCTCCAATTAAACATAAAGGTAACGTTTATTTTTGCAGGAGGGAGAAAAATAATGACTCACTCATACACACATCTGCACACAAAAACGACTCCAGAGTATTAATTGCCATTTTTAAGAAAGCAATTTATCATTTTGATGACAAAAAAAAGAGCCTCATCTCCATATCTTAATGAGTCGCAGGAAACCAGTAAACATTAAAGATGACCTTTACAAGTTACTCAAGTTGCACAATTTGAACCGAAAAAAAAAGGCAGACATTTTCTCATGGTCAATCATTTACGTCTTCCAATCAGCCAAAGGTTTAACTCGCACAAGCAGACGCCTTCAAAAACCACCTTGTGGTTCAGTCGAGACCCTAGTGTTACCGTAAACGGATGGAATTGTCTGGCACCTTTCAAAAAGGTCCGTAAGACACTTTACAATAATAGGGGACTGACAAGTAGAAGCTATGAGAAAAAAGGAAAAAAAAATAAGGCTATATTAGACTTGTGTTAGAGTGATCAATAATAGAGACAGGTGACAAAGAATACAATCTGAGTCAAAACAATTGCTCTTCTGCAGAGACCTGGGCATTAGCTAAGTCTAACCCAGGGGTGACCAAATGCCATCTTACATGTTTTTCAAGATTACATCCTCCAACACACCTGATTCAAATGATCAGCTAATCAGCAGTTTTAGCGGAAGATGATAAGGATCCTGATCAGTTGAATCAGGTGTGTCGGGGGATTGAAAAGCCAAAAATTTGTAGGCTAGCCTCCTCAGGGATGGGATTTGGACACTCTAGGTCTAACCTGTTCTTGAAGAGAAAAAAATCTTCCACACGTTTCACAATCCGCATTAGTCACATCCTGTTTTGCATTTGTGTGTTTACATTTCTCTTTATGTATGCTGAGAACAGAAATTACAAATTAGAACACAAGAACACCATTTACGAATAAATTGTTTCATGTTCCAATTGATCTGCTCTTAATTCAAAAAGAAAACTTTCCTGTTCCTGCGTGCTTTTGCAAACACACACACACACATATATATATATATATATATATATATATATATATATATATATATATATATATATATATATATATATATATATATATATATATATATATATATATATATGGTTTTTAATTTTTTTTTTTAACCATTTAATTCTTGAAAAAGACACCTTGAATTGTGTTGGAATTTTACAACGAACAACAATATAGTTCATAATTAAAAGGGTTGGGAACAAGCACGGAATGAATCCTAAATGAAAAATGATCAGTACAAGAAATTTTAATCTTAACAAAATGAAATAAAAAACAACATCCAATGACCAAAGCTTCCCCTTCCCCATTTAGTTTATTGTTCTATGGGAGATGTTTTTCACCTTTTCAACTCACAGACGTGTAAGGTTATGGAAGAGCGTAACCATAGAAACGCGCCTCATGAGGTCAGCAGAGCCACCGTCGCAGCTCGAATAAAAAGCGGGCGTGTGTTTCTGTGCCGGATTAGATTTCCCCCTCCCAGTTACCAAACAGAAGAGTCCAACCCGCCCCATCAAGTGTCCATCCAGCCTCGTAATTGGCCGTCGGAAAGAAAGCCAGGACCCGGGCGCTGACGAATCAGTCCAAGTGCGGGGAAAGCAAATTAGAGGGCAAAAGTGAGGAATCAATTGAGCCGCGCGCGGCTTCACACCCCGTCCCTCTCCCAGACGCCCTCGAACGGAATCTTCAGGTCACGCTTGTTAATACTGCGTTGCCGTGGCGACGCGCTCAGCCGGGCCTCTCGCCAGTTTCGGATTGTTTCCGAAGTGGCGGAAAAGAGAGGAGGGGGAGGGAGGGAGGGATGGGAGGCGCGCGGAGTGAGCAAAGGAGATGGAATTAAGTGGACTGGGGAAAAGTTTCCTGCTGGGTTCGAAAATGATGGGAGAGGCTGCTTGTCATTCTGCCGCACGCCGCAACAAACACGTTTTGATGGCAATTTCCAGCGCGGGAACGAGGGATAGGCTAACTCGCTAACAAGCGAGGCATCCTCGGATGGATTTAGCGTTAATAGGAAAAATTAAACACCAGCTTTTGGCGATTTACTTCAAAACTGTCATGCATTATTTACTGCTTATTACTGTTACATTACAATATTACTGTATTTGAAAAATCATTACGCTACTATTGCATTACTTTTATTTTAACCATAACTGAAAATATGGATTTGCCATTCTCTAAACAGTGGAAGGTTGACCTAAGGCGAAAAACGGTACAAACAATTTCATCTTTATTGTAAACCTTTAAAGACATGACAAGATATATTTCTTTTCTGTATTTTAATCCATTTATTACTTAGCTTCACAGCAGAGATAGCGATGCATTATTTATGCTTCAGGCAGAAAGTTAGTGCATTCCACAATCTCAATCTTAATATTCAAATTCGGCTAGGTGAGGGACATATGTTTCAAAAACGGACGTCTCCCATCCAGTCCCACTTGTGCAATTTACTACCATCACCTCCGGTTGGCAGAAACAGACAGGCACTACTCATCCCAGACCCTAATAAGGACAAGTGCTACCATGTACGGATGGAAGACACTCGACAACAAAAGAGGAGTAAAAATGAGAACGGAAAAAAACGAAAACAATGACTATATTGGACTTGTGTCAGAATGATCAATAAGAGAGACTGGAGACAAACAATACAGTCCTAGTCAAAAGAATCGAAACGCACTAAAGTAATGTATTATCCAAGTACTAAATTAAGAAGTTACCCTAATTCAGTACTATGATTACTTTGGTGATGTGTACTGAAGAAATTACTTTAAGCATTCAATTACTGAAGTAATCAATTACTTTAGTACCGATTTAGCTACTACAAGAGCTAATAATTACTTCAATACTTGAAATAGTGCCCACCATTCCTACACACTCAATACCAAAGAAGTATTTTCATGTATTTTTTTTAGAGTCCAGACATTTGATTCTAGGTACTTGTATACATATTTTTTTCAAGCTTTTAGCTGAAGTAGGGCCCAACCATGGCTCGTGAATTAAGAATTAAGTAATTCATGAGTTCAGTACTTCAGTAATTCATTATTTTAGGTACTAAAAGTACTAAATTTAGTTTTATTAGGCAATTAAGTAATTGATTACTTTCAGTTATATGTACAAAAGTAATTAATTACAATAAGCATTCAAGTACTTATGTATCAATAATAACTTTAGTACTAAATTACCTACTACAGTACCTAATGTAATGATTACTTCAGTAATTCGAAGTGAACCCCATTCTTACCCACTCAATACCAAAGACGTAGTTTTACTTTTTGTTAGTTTGTTGTTAAAGAGTTCCGACATTCAATTGTAGGTACTTTTTTTTTTTTTTCAAAATATCAATAAAAAAAATAGAAAAGGAAGATTGAATGTCTGGACTCTGAAAAAAACGTCAAAATGTGTTTTGGGGATTAAATGAGTAAAGACACTATATTTATGACATCATTTGCCTCCCATGAATTTGTGAGATTCACCAACATCACCTCCAGATGGCAGAAACGAGCAGACACTTCCTGTGACGACATTTAACAGGAACAATGAACACACAACTGTACTGTAACTGTACCATTTATTTTTATACTTTCAGAAATTAATGCGAGGCTGGCTGGAGCCTATCTCAGCTTCCTTGGAACAAGAGCCACTCAAAACCTGTCAGTCACACAATTCGCCGCTTCCATTACTTCGATAACGCCTTTACGCAACAATCACTTCCTTGAATCTTTTTTTTTTTTCCACTCTTACTTATGATAAATGACAAGTCAAGGCGCATAACGGCGCATGAGGTAAGTGGAGATGAGGATCAGATTTTATCAGGCTTATTGCTTCCGGAAAAACGGCATCGTGTCGCCCTTAGAGATTAGGCGAGGACGCCGTGACCCTGTTGGGATTCCTTCGCTGTCACACTCGTCAATTTGCTAGCTTAGCCGCGCGCCTTTATCTCGGTCCTTTTTGTGTTTGCCCTGCTTATTGAGCGGTCCAGAGTCCAGGCGGCGCCTTTTGAAGGCTGACCTCATCATTAGAACGCCGACAATGGAAGGTATTTGCAGTGCGACGGGTTAGGGACATAAGATCAATAAAAAAAAAAATCCTGCACTTATGGAAAAATGTAAGTTATTGAATTGGAACGATTGGTAGGAAAAAAAAAAACTCATAACCACTGACTTTAGAGCATTTTTATTTTGGAACAATGACAGCGTTTTCAAAAACCTCAGTTTAACCCTTGTGACATTATGTTACAAATTATGGAAAAGGCTTTGATTTTTTTTTATGATATCATCAAATGATCAATGGAGAAAAACACTAAGGAGATGAAATTTTCCAGCAGATGATTACAACATGTCAAGTTTCAAAATATAACGATTCTGACACCCCTATGTGATTGCAGCTGGACGTGCGAGATTTTGTGTACAAAAATTAGCATTGCTAATTAGCAAAAATTAGCAAATTTTGGATCATATAAAACCATTCTAATCACAATTTTTGAGATGCATTTTACTGCGATTTTTGCATCATTCTGTTGAGCGACGGTCAAACTATGTCACCAAACAAAAAATTTTTTGTGGACTTGTGTTTCACCTCAAGGCAGTAGGTGGCAGTAAAGACCAGCTAATTGCTATTTCTTAGTGTCATCATCACTTGTTTTGCTTATAGTTCTGTTGAGGCATCCTAAAGGAAACTCGCCCCCTACTGGCTGCTCCCTAAAAACCATTTCAAAACATATGGAAAAGACCAATTCAAAGTTTTCATCTTTTTCTTTATTTTTTTTTCATGTAAACCTCTCTGTCCTCTATCACAGTCAAATGAAATCCTGTCTCGCCTCATCCCGATTGGACGGCGAGTTTAATATTAAAAATCCAATACGTTGCGACGCTTTTTTAATCTCTATCGGATCTCTCCAGATCAAGCAGTTATTTGGCGAATCTTATTATATTTCGTTCTCCCCGGATCCAGAGGGAGTCCGGGTGGATCTGCGTGAAACCTGAGCTTACAGTAGCCATTAAGATGCTAGACGCTCGCTCGTTGCATTCACGGACTGTTGTTTAGGCCTTAGTACTCTCTTTGTTTACCCCTATTAAAATCCATTTATTCCTATTTGCCACTTCAGCATGTATAATCTCTCCTGCAGCAATTTACACACCCACATCTCAGCCCAAAATAGCCATAACATTATTATTAGCTATATTGACACAATGCTAATTGCCGCACTAGGGGAGGAGAAAGCAAAAATGTTTTAAGTCTCCCAAATTAGAAGCCGAGCGAAAACCCTCTGTGAGTTACAGGAACCAATTTCGCATTCCATAAACAAAGACTAAACTTTCAGGCAAAATACCGGCCAACTACATTCTTATATTTACCAAACATTTACGTTATCGAGAGTTGTGGGATATTTCTAATAGGGGAATTTTCTACTCTATGATTGATTCATTAAAATGTATTTATACACATTTTCTTTGTTTGTGTTCAATTATCCCTTAGATAATTAGTTAATTGATTCATAATTGATTTCTAAGAAAGAACACAATAATTTTTTATATAAAAATCTAACAATTGTCTTTGTGTTTTTTCAAATAATTGTTTCATACTTCTAATTGAATCCATGCTAAATATAAAATGTACACATGGTTAATCATTCTAACATTCACGAGTTTATATGTTACAAATAACTTATTATGTTTATACTGTATATTTTGTGGTCATATACATTTGTAGTGGTAACTCTAGGTGTATTTTATTCAGCAACTCGAACAGATCGTGTTACATCATCTGTATAATTCCCTGATTTTCTGTCGGAAAATTTTGTCACAAATGACAATGTGCATCCAATATTAAACATACCAAAATTGTGCACAATTTAGTAATAAGCCTAATGTTCCAATTATTTTGCTCTTCATTTGAAAACAAAAAATAATGCTCCTGTCATGGCATTCAAAATCATTGAGTTGGATTTGCCAATACCTGCAGAAAGAAACGCTGCTTGGAGTGCTGCAAATGGATAATTAGGTTTTCTTTATTCCAGTTGTATTGAGTAATTTACAGGAATTTATCTATTTTCTTCATACTTGTATGGTGGTTAATATGTACAGTTAATAAAGCTTTTATGGTGGCAAGAGTTTAAGCTTGGAATAAATTATTCAGTGCCGCTTCTTAAGTCAGCACAAGTAGTAATGTTTGTAAATGCTTTCAAAGGCTCAATAATAAAGGTATTTAGGATTTTTTTTTCCCTTCAACCACTCAAATTGTTCCGTGGCATCAGTTCTATCCATGCATATGTAGGTTACATTTATTAACGCCCACAAAAAATAAAAAAAATGGCATGGCCTGTCTTTGTAGCCTGTGAAGTGACGATGACACTTATTGACATAGCCATTAACTGGTCTCTACTGCCACCTTCTGTCTTGAGATGAAACAGAAGTCAAGAAAGAATTTTCTGTTTGCTGACATAGTTTGACCGCCGCTCAACGGAATGTTGCAAAAATCGCAGGAAAATTAATTTAATAAATCCTAAAATAATACATCTAAAAATTTGCGATTATAATGGTTTGATAGGGTCTAATTTTGGACAATAATTATTTTTGTACACAAAATCTCGCACGTTCAGCTGCAATCACATAGAAATATCAGAATCATTGCATTTTGAAATTTTATATATTCTAATCATCTACTGCAAATTTCAGCTCCCTGGTGTTTTTTTTCCCTATTGACACTTTTACGATACAATAAAAAAAATCAAAGGAATTTCCATAATTTGTAACATAATGCCACAAGGCTTAAGTCATTGCTTTTAAGTCCCTGGGCAAACGGTACTATATTATAGTGGCCGTAATTGAACATGACGTGTCACTGTGACTTTAAACCCCTCCTGCTGCCCGCCAAGCCGCTTTTAATGCCGACTGAAAGTGATTCACACCAGCGTTAATGACTCAGCATGTTCCCACATCCATTACATACATTAGATGTACGTATGTCAGCCTCGGTGAGTCAAAGTGACTTTGTGCGTCCTTCGTCCTCCACATGAGCGCTGCTGGCAGTGCTGCATTGGTGCATATCAAATAAATATGAACAATAAAAAGAAGAAATAAAAACATAATGGAGTGCGAATGTTATTTTCAGTCTGTTCTTCTTCTAGGAAAAAAAAAAAAGCTGTTTTGAGTCCTCTGGTGGTGACCAGAGGGCAAGAGTTTGAAAAATAATTTGTATTTCTGTTAAGGTTTCAGATGTTGGACTGCGTGAGGAGTCATTGAATGCATCTTCAGTTAACAGCGCAAGTACAGTACCGCATTCCCTCGCTACTTCATGGTTCGGTTATTTACATCGCAGTCGCATTTACATGGCCCAAATAAGTGGCTTGCAGGACTTAAAAAAAAAAAAAAAAAAAAAGAGGGGACGCCAGGATGTAACCTACATAAAACCGGGACTCGAGACTCGAGGCTCAAAATGGGTCACCTCTAGTCACACTAACTGAAACCCTCCTTTGAATTGGAAAATCCGTGTTGCCAAATCGAAAAAAAAAAAGGACTCGTATCAGCCCTCTTGGTTGCCTATGTTTATTTCAAATGCTTTGAGGGCAGAACTGTGACAATCCGAGTGGGACGTATTCGACTTCCCACCTTCATTGAATGCAGCATTTAAATCTGCGACGCGACTTGGGATAATTGTCAGTGCCTAAATAAGCTTATTATGTATTTTTGCTTTGGCCGTGTGAGGGCTTTTTGAGGACTTCAAGGCAAGCACTTATGTGGTGGAAAACATATACCGTAAATTTCTGACTATAAGCATGATTATTTGAATCCTGCAGTTTTTTTTTTCAAGACACTTGGTGGCAATCTATCTCCTGGTAAACAAAGGAAGGCAGAAGAAGGTACTACTGACATTTTGATTTTGAGTTAGAACTGCTATTTTACTCACCACCAGGGAGCCCTCTCCACTAGTAAATGCAACAGGCATGTCACTATTGTGTTGCTGCAGTATTCTAACAATGCATGTGCGTCGTATATTGAAAATATGTTGGTGCTGCTTTGATTTCTAAACGTGTGTAGCTATGTTCAATCTGTTGAAGGTATGATGTTGCTCTCACCGGCGGTTTGATTTTTTTTTTTTTTTAATCATCTTTATGCATAAATATCTGAGCTTACACCCTGCAGCAAATAGTTAAATGTTTTTCAGAGCGGTTTATAATTCGGCACCTTCATCTTGTCTGGAAAATTCTGCGTTTTTAACATGTAAAATTTATGAACGCAACTTTATATGGACAGGGAATGAACGTAACTTTTATTTTTTTAAATAACAGCATTATTGTGTAAACAGTCACTAATCACCGCTTGTTTTATGTAGAGGACACTGGGAGCACTGGCATGCTGCCTTCAGAGGGTGGGAGTTGCTCTCACCCCCAGCAACAAAAGACTGCAATTAAACCATGAAACTCCCGAGCTGTTGAGTTGATGACTCAGGAGCCACTAGTGTTTAGAAAGTGGGGGCAGCAAAATAATCGTTATTGGGAAAGTACAATGCAACGTTACAGAACAAATTCGGGTCTATTTTTACTTTACTTCGCACTTAGTGCATACACGAGAGTGTGAAAAAGATAAAGAAAACAAAAGAAGTCGAATTTTCCTCTCACATCGCCCTGTGTGAAATCCCAGAGTGTGTGTTTATTTGTGGACTCATTTTCTGGCAGGCAGCAGTTGGATTTTGGCACAGCAGACAATGTGAAATCAAGCAGGAGTCGAAATGTCCCGCGTTTGAATGTAACACAAACTTGAATTGTGTCATCGGCGCTGCAGTCGTTTGTAACAATAATTTGATCTCTATTTCTATTCGTTTTATTTCATTAATATATCATGAATGCTAATGCTAACTGCTAACACTTTGCATAACCGATGTTTTGTGTTAGCTTCATAATATTTAGATAAAGTTACACGTTGTAAACACCTGGAGTTGATAGAGATATTAGCTAATATCAACTCTCATATCAATGTTATTCTTCTTTAGCTTGTTATAAGCCAGCTAATAGTAGTTTATAGTCTTTTATCAGTTATCATCGTTATTTGAGAGAATATTTATAATCAAATGATGCGTTCTAAAGATTAGAAAAAAAGTGAAGCATACACATGCGGCGATTATTTCAATGAGCTGCTAATGTCAGCGAACTGGGCTAAGCTAACGCCTAGCTTGGAACTCTAGAAAACCATAAATATATAGCCTAATGAAAGCTAAGGCTAACAGCTAATGATAGCTTGCATAACCAGACTGTTGCGTATTAGCTTGTTAAAAGACAGGGAAGTATGGCTTTTGGTTGTACTGTGTTTAATATTTTGAAAAGTTACATGTTGTTAAATCTGTTAAGCTAACTGTTAATATTAACCTAACTCTCATGTCAATGTTATTCTTCCTTAGCTTGTGATATGCCACAGGTGTGTGGTAATAGTTAAAATAGCTGATTTGTCTAAAAATATTTGTGTAATTTTTGTGTCATTTGAACTTGTATTCCTGTTGTTTTTATTTTTATGTTTTTATTTTAGTGTTTAGGATCAAATTAAATTGAACATTCTAAACATGACAGTTATTAAAAACTAGTACTATTCCAAGATTGCCTTAAAACAATTTGCCCCTATCGCCTGTTGGAGACCAGGCATGAATGGTTATAAATTTGTTCATGGCTTTAATTTCTTCTTTTTAACCCTTGTGCAGCATTTCGACCATTTTGGGTCATTTTCTTCCACATCATTCTCACAATATTTTAGCCAAGGAATGGCACACTCCTGGGAGTGTGATTACCACATTGAAGGTGACATGTTGTTGCCATCTGGTTGAAATTTCAGCTCCCCAGTGTTTTCTTTCAGTACTTTCCCTTTGATGTGAGATTTCTTTGATACAAGATCAACAGACTGGACAAAATGCTGCACATGGGGGGGAATAAATACTGTGTTTTATTACAAATGAATGTTCTGAAAACCTTGAATTAGTTTATGCCGTTAAGGTGAATTGCTACCATAACCTCAGGAAACTGAAATACCTCCTCATGATTTACCCTGCACGTGCTACCTCTCTTCAAAGGTTGTGTGTGTGTGTGTGTTTTTTTTTAAAACCTCTCAACTCTCTCCCAAGGGAAGCTGAGTGAGAAGGGCGCTGATTCTTCTCTGGGGGCCCCCAATCATCAATGACTTTTGACCTTTGGTGGCAGAATCACATCTTCAGTCATGGTAATGAGGACGCGAGGCGGATGAGGCCAATAGTCCCCAATACTAAAAGTATACGATGCAATTAAGCGAATGAGAATGTGACTTTGGGTCATGTAACTAAAAATATAACAAGTACGTACCTAGAAATAATGACACAGGCCATGTGTGTGTATGTGTATGCATTAATTCTGTATGAGCAAATGCTTTGCAATTATCATTTCAGTCAGAGAACACTGGGGTAAGGGGGTGAAGGACGAGAACCTGGGGTCATGACGCTGAACCCAAAGTGTTGGAGGGGGGGGTACACGGGATGTACGGTAATTATGAAAGCAATTAACCATGACAGAAACGGAAGGGCTCAACACCCTACAATACCAATTATTATATTCTCATTTACCATACTGTAGTATGCACACATTGCTTTTGTGATACAACACAAGAGCTGTAATAAAAAAATGAGTGAACAAATGCACAATTTTCTTTTTTTTTCCAATTCACAACTGGACAAAGAGCACAGTGACTGGATTCTTATCCTTGTGTGGTACCACTGTATATAAGTTGACCTGTAGTTCTGAAATGGGGGTACATGAAGACCCAGCATTTTTTTTTTGTGGTATCAATGTGGAAAAAAGCCAGAACTCCACACACGAAGGTCAGAGCAGTGATTCATTTTCATGGAACTCCTCTTCTATACCATGAATGGATATAAAAAAGGCGATTTACCGCTCTAGCGAAAGCCTTCCTGTCACGAGCCCTCTTTCATGCCATTGCTTGACTTCTATTAATAAAAATGCTAAGACGCGCTGCGTTTAGCAGTGGATACGTGTCATACTTGCTCTTTTTTCTGCCTCGCTGCCCTTCTGACAGGCTGATGAGAGTAAAATTGCACATGTCAAGGTGTTATGAGACCAAATCAGCACAGCACATGCAAGTTGGCTTGAAGGCTAAAAAATGGGCAGTGCGATCAGGTCGGCCGATTTATTAAAGGTGGTTCTGGTGGCCCACCTGCACAGAGAAAGATCTGCCCGTAATGAACAATCCTGACATTTGCATTGATTGATGTGTATATATCGCTCACACACACACACACACATTGATCTGTGAGATAGCGTGTGTCGTAGGCGCGTTAAAAGGCCTCGTCTGTCTGAGTCCTGCGCCGGGAAGCAGATCGATGTCTCCTCAGGCAGGTGGGCGGTAAGAGATCAGTGGAAAAAGAAGGTCAATGAGCTTTCGGGGAGCATCCCTCATTTTAGACCAGGGGGGGGGGGGGGTCCAACTTTGAATCAATGGCCCCGTCATGAAGGAGGCGTGAGAAAAGACCAATGAGGTTGCAAGGGGGGGGTTGCAGAAATGATTGAGACTGGTTGATATAAAGAACCGGTGGGGGAGGAACAGGACAAGATGTTCCCCTTGGAGGCTCAACGGGAAATGGCATCCCGTTTTCCAAAATTCCTCGGGAAAAAAAGAGACGCTGTTTGTATCGGTTGCTGCCTAACTTTCAACAGACACCCTAGAGACAATAGAAAGCAATGAATTTTTTTTTGGGGATAGGATTGCGAGCTCAGCCACGATTGGTCGTTATCCGAGCCTTGAGCGGTGTGATGTTGTTTTTTTTTCAGTTTTTTTTTTTTTTACTCATATTTGATCAATAATTCAGTCAGCAAATTAATTATAGACTCAGTATTAACGTTTTACGACTGAAAATGCCTAAATTAGCTCCATATCCTTTTAAAGCACGGGAAATGCACTCAGAGCTATGCAACACGGCGTTGACTTAAAATGGCGGGAGTGCCGGTCTCCGGAGGCCGGTGTGGTAATGGAATCCCTCGCGGCGAAATATGATGGCGAGGAGACAATGTCAGACGAGATGATGGGAATGACAGCTGATGTCAGGCTAACGCTAGCGGCGGTGAAACGCAGGCTGAGTTTGGAATCACTTTCTAGCCGCTGTATGCTAACCATTTTGGATTGCTGGTCAAATGTTCTTCGGTATAGCTTGGGTCGTTCCCTATAGCAGGAGTTCTTAATCTAATCCGACCCGCCAAATTTGAAGAAATGATCAGTCAGGAGAAAAGTTAATATCCTGAAGTATAGCGGAGCTATCGGTGCTTTAAAATAGTGACGTTGTAAGATTAATTTCAATAAATCGTTAAATACACGGGGCTTGAATAACACTGCTGGAATGTTTTTGTTCAGTTTTTGAAATAAAAGCATGTTTTCTAGATATCCTGTATTTTTTTTTTCTCTTATGAGGTAGATCAGTGGTTCTCAAATGGGGGTACTTGAAGGAACTCCATCGGGTACTTGAAATTTGAAATAAAACAAACATGTAAATATCCTTAAAAATAATTATTGAATTCATTAAATGTTTCAGGAAAATAGAAGTTCATCAAACACATTTTATGTTCAAGAGGTTATTTAATTTCATTATTTTAAAAAGCTAGATTATCCCCCGCACTAGAATGGTTGGACCCAATTTGTCACGTGCCACCACTCGTTACCTGTCAAGTTAATGACTTATTTTTGCAAACAGACCCCTTCTGTAATCCCGAAAGAGGACGATTTATGTTTTAACATTTTTCTGTGGACATATTTATTCATAATAATTTCTTTATGAGAGCAGGTCTGACACTTTATGTTCATTATTTTTTTATGGTTAAATATTTATTAACAATTAATTTAATGGCTTATTTTCCCAAAAGAGAACGTGTTGCTTAATATTTTTCTGTGGACAAATATGTACTTAGAATTATTTCTTTATGTTGATTTTTTTTTGTGGACAAATATCAATTAATGAATGAATTTAATTCATTAAGTTATTAAGTCGTTTAATAAGTTATTTTGCGCTGAATAGGGTGTAATTGGCTGAAAAATATTTCGTAGGGGGGGCACATCATTGGAAAAAAAATTTGAGGACTTCTGTTAAATATATAATGCCCCAAGAATGCATTTTGAGAAGGTCTGAACATGGTCACGAGAAAATGAATTCATATCCAACGATACACTGCAGTATTGCTCTAAAACACCAGTTTCTGTTGATGTGAGATTTCTTCAAATAATTATTCGAAAAATGCCCCAATTGAGCCTTACTCTCGTCCGGGTTTGGCGATGCGAGGATGGCACTGTGTTTCCTTTTCACCTCCTCAACTTTTTCCGCCAGAGACTCGATGAAACCTCGGATTTCCTCCACCTGTCGCAAAAAAAACACAGAGAATAAAATTAATGAATCAAAAGATTTCGATCCGCTCCGCAGACGCCAAAGCAGGTGGAAGCATTAATTCGACAAAACTGATGTTGTCGTTATCAAATTGCGGGTAGACCGAACGTGTGTTTGTTTAAAAAAAAAAAAAAAACCTTAACAAGTGCCATGAATTACGGGAACCTTATTTTGTGTGCAAACTGAATTTGCATTTCAATCCACACCTAATTAGCTGAAAGCCCAATTATGCCATGCGATAACCAAAGCAAATAGACGCATTCCAATTAAAAATAAATAAGACTCCCACATAGTCTGATTTTTTTTTTTTTTAAGCAGCAAAAAGCTATGAAATAAATCATTCAATCCCAAAGACATATTTTTTTTTTCAAGCATGCACACATTCAAATACTGGTTCCTACTTATGTATATTTTCTTCAGAAATATTGAATGTACTAAATTATTAATAAAGTAAATGATACTGAATACTTGAGTACCTAAAATAACTGATCCAAAATATAAATTATTTTTGGCAATTAGGGACTAAAGTTATCAATTATTTAGGTAATCAAGTACTAAAGTAATTTATCAATGCAGTATTTTTTTCTTTCTATAAAGATTGTGATGAAATAGTTAATAATAGTTCTGTACTTAAGAAGCTCAAGTAATTGATTACTTTAGTACTTTAGTATTGGGAGCAATTGATTACTTTGTCTTTTAGTAGTAAATGATTACTTTGAAGTACTTTAGTACCCAAGGTAATTGATTTTTTTTTACTTAATTACCTAAAGTAATCAATTCCATAAGACTTAATAACCGAATGCGGGCGATTGCTATAGTACTTAAGTAGCCAAGTAGTAGATTATTTGAGTAATTGTTTGTTTATGTCTTTTAGTAGTACAAGATTACTTAAAGTACTTAAGTCCCCAAGGTAATTGATTAAAGTAATTCATAAAGTAATCAATTCTATAAGACTTAATGACCTATTGCGATCGATTTTTTCGTTACTTAAGTAGCTCATGTAGTAGTATAGATTATTTAAGTATTTGATTATTTTAGATAATTGGGTACAAAATTAATCAGTCACTCAATAATCAATTATTTTATATGCGTAAGGGCTACATTAAACGAATAGCTTGGTACCCTTGTAGCTAATGTAATAAATTACTTTAGTTACTTTAGTATTTTAAATAAAAAAATATTTTAGTACTCACCTGAAGTAATCATTTAATATTTAATTGACCAATGTAGGTGATCACTTTACTACTTAATTACATTGAATTAAAAAAAAAAGTATAAATAAGTACCTAGGATTGAATGTCTGGACTTAAAAAAAATGTGTATGGCTTTATATTGATTTCGTGTTTACTCGTGGACTGCCAATAACGGGTATCCACGCATTTTTACGAGGCTGGCAGTGAATATGTAAACTCACCGGCCGGCATGCCAAATAAGCCATGTTCATTTTGACAGCGAGCAAATTCCGATTTTTGACTCACGATGTCTCACAAACGGCGTCAGATGAACAACTGCTGGCGGTGGAATCATCCACAGCTCCGCAAATTCACTCTGCATTTATTATTCCATCACACAGCTGCTTCAATAAATCTGCAGCCAAATTTGCTTCATTAATACCTGCCTTTTGCTTTTTTTTTTCTTTTGCTTTCAAACTTTACGTCCATCACTTCAGTCAAGCATGTTTTTTTTTTTTTTTTTTTTAATTCCGCATTTAAGAACAGCTTCTTCTCCAAAACAAAGCAATGGGAATTATTTTACACTTTGGGTGCACTTGTCTTGTGATGTAACAAGGTCGAATAATTCCATAAATAATAATCGACTCATTTGGTGCCATTGACAACTACAGACGCCAAAGATGCATTTTTACTGGACGCCGCCGAAGAAACCAGAAACCAAAGATACATTTTAACTTGGCTGTTTGAAACATGCTTATATTTTTTTTAAACACTGTGGACATATTTTTTTTCTTTTCGAATTAAGAGCAAATCAATTATAACACGAATCCAATTTATTTTGCCTTTATTTTCTTAAGTTGTCAGTAGTGACATCATTTTCTGTCAAAAATACTATAAATAAAACAGGATTTTTGCAGGTATCATCAAATCCATTTAATTGCTTTTCAATGCTGTGACAGGAAGAGTTTAAGTTCTTTTCCAATTAAGAACAAATCAATTGGAACATTAAAATATATATCATGGAAAGAATCATGAACATCTATTGTTATTTTTTGATCCTCTAGATGGCACTCTCGCTCGAAGAAGCAAATTTAATGCAAAAAAAAAAAAGCACGAGTGGTTGATTTAATTTAATTTCACAATTGACAGAATTTTGGTTTGGTTCGTTTTATGTTACACTTTAAACATTTTAACTCATTGACACCCAAGAGACGTCAAAAAAAAAATCCCTTTTTGATCTTCTGGCAATGAATGCGTTAATAGTTGAAAGTCCGCCAGGATTAACGTGACAATATGGTGGCCGCTTTGATATGAGAACTCGTCTGATTGCTTTTGGAGTGATTGACAAGCGAATTCTCTCATCATGACATTTTCATTTCCAGATTGACAAGTGAATCGACCAATCATGACAATGCCATTCCCAGCGTGCACTCACATACAGTAACAAATTAATTTTCAGATTTTTTTTTTTTTTTTAAACCAAACAAGTCAATCAAGTCATCACGTTTCTTAGATTTTGTCCATTTTCTCTGATGTTTCCACTGCCAATATGGCCGCCTCGGGGCGGGGCAAGACACAAATCCTACGAGACGAGATGTCTCACAAGATTGAGTCCACCAGAATGAGAGCAGATTTCAAAGTTTTTCTTTTGTTTTATTTTTTGAATTGAGCTGACTGTGAGAAAATCAATTTATGTCATGTAAACCTAGACAGGAAGTCACTTTTTATTACAGCCTCATTTTTCAGCTGCAGCTGAGCGAGCTCATGTTAGCTGCGGTAATATTTTTTTGCAGCGTTTACAAATTTTGTCTGACATTCCAATATTTTACCACGTATTTCATCTTGAAAAATCAAACAATCGCCACACGGGTCATTTGAATGTGATAAGTATCAACCTGTATATTTCCTATAGGGCGATGACAGTTTAAATATTTTTTTTATTTTTATATGAATACCAAATTCTTTTTTGTTTGATAAATAATTAAAAATACACAAATATAAATGCTGCACTAAAACAATCAAATGTCAGCATGACAAAGTCTATTTTCAGTGGCCTGAATTGGCAATCGAATGTGAGTTTAGAAAAATGTTATAATTCATAACATATTAAATAACATAATAAATGTATAAAAAAATAAAAAACTAGAAAGGGTTGTCACTGTGTTTGTGACATGCTTTTCCGTGAATAATTTCCAAATAAAAGTGTCCCATAAATTTGGTGTGGTAAGGTTTATTTTGAAACAAAGGGTGGCTTTCTCACCACGTTTGGCGGCGTGTTTTACTGTCATGACGAGTATTCTCCCGTGTATTTTATTGCCTTCCCCCGTGGTATTTTAATCTCGTCGTACGAGATCTCGGATCTCTGTCGAAAAACAATTGAGATACCGTTGGTCCTTTAAATCAAGTTTCCACTTCAACTCATAAGTCAAGGTACCGCTCGATTAGTCATGTGAACATCCTGCTTTGGACATCAGCTTGGCTCTGACATCCGAACCAATCACGGCCTTTCGCTTGGCAACATGGGGCCAACATCTGGAGCGGCAGCCGGTCACATCATCTCTCACGTCAGTTCTCTTCATCACCCCCGACTTTCATCTTTCCATTCAAAATGTCTCCGCTCCACCGGAGCACCTGTTCCGCCCGGGGCCAGCCCACGTCGACGAGCGCGGTCGCTTGACGGACGGCGCGTTTGACATTTTCATTTGCGGCTCATCTTTAATGTAGCAAAGCTTTGATTAACGAGTTTCATCTGTTCAAACGCTTGTATCTCAAATGAGCTTTCTTCAATGGTGGCATTGATGTGCATTAAATTTGTTCCAACACGATGAAAAAAACAACAGCAAACATATACTGATAGCATGATTAAAATGTCTGTCTAATCTATATCGAACTTTCTACTGAGCTAGCTTGCTAGCGCCATCTATCTATCTATCTATCTATCTATCTATCTATCTATCTATCTATCTATCTATCTATCTATCTATCTATCGATAGATAGATAGATAGATAGATAGATAGATAGATAGATAGATAGATAGATAGATAGATAGATAGATAGATAGATAGATAGAGATATCATTGTCTTCAGTGCTAGCTTGTAGCTAGCTTTCTATTTATTTAGCTAGCAAGATAGATAGATAGATAGATAGATAGATAGATAGATAGATAGATAGATAGATAGATAGATAGATAGATAGATAGATAGATAGATAGATAGATAGATAGATAGCATTGTCTTCAGTGCTAGCTTGTAGCTAGCTTTCTATTTATTTTGCTAGCAAGATAGATAGATAGATAGATAGATAGATAGATAGATAGATAGATAGATAGATAGATAGATAGATAGATAGATAGATAGATAGATAGATCTATATCTCTAGATAAATATATAGATAGACAGATAGAGAGATAGATAGACAGACAGACAGACAGACAGACAGAGAGACAGACAGACAGGCAGGCAGGCAGGCCATGTTTTTTAGAGATGGTTTTTGATATCACAACGAGATAATGGTGGCATTAAGAGGTGGATTAAGCGCCTACTGAAGACCCAGGTACCAAATCCACAACTCAGCCCTGCTTCAAATCCCGTTATCTCTTTAATTAGCCAGTGATTGGATCCCCCACCCCCACCCCCCCAAATAACGACATAATTGGCTTGGGAAGGCCACTAGGGAGAAAGCGGGCCGTTAGCTAGACAGCGTTTAAAACGACGAGCGTTTGACGGGAAGATGGTGCGGGCGAGCCATGAAAGCGCTCCATCCAAGCTGTCTCACTTTACAAGAGCGAGTCACGTGGCGGTGAGTCACGGAGAGCCTCTCATAAGACAAGAGCCAATTTCATTAGTTTGGCTGCAAAACAACATCAGACGCGCTCGGAGGAAGGCAACAAACGCACAGGTTCACTTCCAGGGTGGACTTGCGCTTTTGATAGCCGCCATCGCCTCATTTCCTTCGCTGTGAGTCCAGTCCAAGTCGGGCTAATGAAGTCGTAGCACCAAGCCGGATAAATACCGACTTTTTTTTTCGGCGCGCTTAGTAATGAGTGATTAGAAGGCCCGGGGCGGCATGGAGTATTGCATCTGTTCACTTTACACTTGCATCATCAGTTTGTGGCGCGCTTGGAGCAAGAACAGAGGCCAGCTGATACGTGCAAAATGACAAACGCGGCTAAACCGAAGGGTGTCCAAACCGTGGCCCATGGGCAGCTGATAGCCTGACAAAGTTGCCGTTCCCACTGATCACATTTTAACAAACCATGCTGAGTCCAATGTGCAACAATTTCCTGTCACAGGCCAAAATTTATGGGCAGAGATTTAGACGGGTAAAGTAGTGTGTTGCTAAGCACAGTTTAAATGTAATTTAAAAAAAAGTTGATCAAGAAAAGTGGGTGTTTCTTTAATCAAGTGGAAATGTTAGTGTTTATTTGGTCTTCTGTGTTTTTAATCATTTCTAGTCTAGCCATACACACAATAACACAATTCAGCGATAAACTTGCTTCATGTTCCAGTTAATTAGCTCTTCATTTAAAAAGAACATATTGTTCCCGTCAAGGCATTACGAAGCATTAAATTAGACTTAATGGTACCTGGAAAAAAACATTTTAAAATCTCACATAGTCCCTGAAAGTGCCTGCTCGTTCTCTAGGACATATTGCGAAAATTGCTTTTGATAAGAAATTTGCCCGTCGTCTAATTTAATGCGTGTTATGACTTGATGTAGAGTAGTAGACATTTTTGGTCATCGTTATACTATGTGAGAGAATGTTTTTGCGTTTCCAGAAAATAACCAGGAGGAACTTTTAAAAAGAAACCATTCAAAAGCTTCTTAAAGTCTTATTGTAGTCCAGGATTGTTAAAAAGGTTTCTCGTTATTTTGCGCCAGGTCTTGCCAACTTCAGAAAATGGCGCTGGCACAGTCATAACTATGACATCGACACACAACATGTAGTGCGCTTTCATGTGCGGGCGGAAAGCGCGGCCCGTGTCGGATGCGGCGCCTGCTGTTGAATGATAGCGAGGAGCCTCAAGAATTCATTAGAGCAAACATCTGCGCTCGCTGTCAGCTTGGCTACAAGTCGTCAGGCGCCCTGGACTAACTCCTCCAAAAGGGAGGGGGAAGAAAATAGCGCTTTTGGGCATCCTCTCCACACGGCAAGGTGAACGCTAATAATGATGTCGACAGAGAGGCAAATATCAAGCCTGTCTTGCAGTTGTTATACAAGCGCGCTTTAATGAGGAGCGTAGGACCTTTATTTGAATTTACTGTACAGTATTCCCTCACTAATGCGCTTTTTTCGGTCCTTTTGTTTGTTTTGGTGTACTGTTCTTTAAATCCTCATTTTGTTGTGGCTTATAATACTTAAGTGTTTTTTTTTCCTTTTTTTGTTTTTTTTAAGTGAACGCTTTAGATTGTTTTATGATATATTCGGTCTTTCATTTGTTTATTATACTTTTTTGTTTTTTTTTCATTTATAATAGTCTAATTTTTGTTTAATTTATTTATTTTTTAACCATTTATCAAAATGTTTTTATTTGTCTTTTTCACTTGTTTTGTCATTTGTTATACCGTGTATGTTTTTGTCATTTATGTATATATATATATATATATATATATATATATATATATATATATATATATATATATATATATATATATATATAAACTTGTTTTTTTTGTTTTAATTTAGCCTTCCGTTGGTTAGAGGGATACTTGGCTGAAGAGAACCACTGAACTACAGGAAATCAGCTAATCAAATTAAGCTAATCTTGTATCTGTCTCAATAAGGAAAAAAAATCAAGTCGGACATTGTAAGGCGGAACTTTTCCCAAGCCGACGAGTAAACGACAGCAATGACCGTGACCTGCGCAATATTTTTGTAGCCTGCAGCTCCTATTGGCCCCGCCCTCCAAGAAAACATGGCGGGTTAATACATACCATTCACACACGTGTTTGGGTGTTGCTGTAAAAAAGGTGAAATTTAGTGAAATCATATAGAAGCTCCAAAACTGTGTTTTTTGTCAAAAAGTCATTTCATGATGAACTTAAAATGTTGACGGTCATTGTGTGGTGAAGGACGGAGGGCTGCAGTCATCTTCTTTGGCCCTCCACTTAGAAGCTTAATTAACACACACAGTCAGGGTGAGGAGATGCTTGATGACTCTCTTTCCTCCAGCGTGACCTTCACCTGGTCTACATCACTGCCCGTCCAAATGACCTCGTCCTCACATCTAGCTGCGCCGGGCCTCGTTCTTCTCCATCGCAATTGTGTGTGTGTGGAAAAAAAAACAACAAAAAAAAGAAAAACGTCTCCCCGTCTGGCGACGTGTCTTCTCAATCCAAGAATAGCTTTACATTTAAAGTGAAATTCCAGGCGGATGGAAGAAGAGCAAAGAGGCGGGATGGGACTAAATAATGGCAGCAATCTGGTCTTGATTGCGCCCCGGTTATTCTAACGGTTATTCTAAATGTATTTCGAGCAGTTCAGAGAAAAATGAATTGCGGCGGTTGTGTAACTGTCGTCTTCGTGCACTCAGCGGGCGATATTTGATTGCAACATTATGGAATCTAACAAAAGGCAGATTTTGTTGCGACGCTAACTACCAGTTTCAGTCACGGTTTGTTTTTAGCAGGATGGATTCTTTAAAAAAAAAAAAAAAACATACACTAAGTCTGAAAATGACAGCACATTTGTTCAATTCACAACCAATCACAACTCAGCTTGTTCATCTCAAATGAGCAAACCCAGAAAGCAGGTGATCCGTGATTGGTTGTCACCTAAGGAACTGTGATGCCGTTTTCGGTTGACTACAAATGGTAAAATTATTTTGAAAGGTATTAATTGTGAATGTTATGAAAAAAAACTTGCTAAAATGGATTGATTAGTATCCCTTAAAGTAATGAGAACCTTCAAAAAAAAAAATCAAACTTGAATCTACAGGCACCACTGTATGAACAACAAAGTATTAAAAAAGTCAAGCCTTAAGCCTGTGATGTCATTTTTAGTCAACAAGTCACAAAACACATTTTAAAAAGTATTAAGTGTTAATCTGAAGTAATATGTGATACTAATGATGGATAAAAAATAAGCGCAGCACTGCTGAAAATGACTAAATAAGTTTAGTAGCTCTTTAAATCATCTTTTCTTATTGAAATGAATAGAACTGTAACTAATATGTTACAGCTCACATACGCACAAAAACAAAAACAAAATAGGATATTTTTCACAAGAAAAATAGCACTCAAATGAGGTTACGTTTACCTCTGGGGCTCTGTGAGATTTTTACAAGGTTTCTGCATGTATCAGCAAATCTAATTTTCAATGTTTAATGCAATAAGAGGAACAGCACCTTTTTCTTTTCAAATGAAGAGCAAATTAACTGGAAAATGAAGCAATTATTAGTAAACCTTTGTTAGAGTGACACATTTGGAATGCCTTTTTTGCCTTTGTTGAGTTTGACACATGTGCGTATTGTCATTAGTGATGCAACTTTTCAGCAGACGAGACAGAAATAAAACAGATAAAACTGATTGTAATTGTAATTATTCTAGAGAATTATTGCCACACATTTAGCACAACACCACAAAGTGAAATGCTTCACGGTCTACTTTCTAGACTTCTTGAATATGGTACCACGACAAATGTAATTCCAAAGTATAACACATCAAATATGGCTGGCACAGCACTCTGTTTTGAATCTGTTTTTTTTTTTCCTCCATCCAAAAATGCTTTGCGCTAGTTAGGGGGTACGTGACAGAAAAAAAATGTTCACATGGGGTTACAACATGGAAAAAAGGTTGAAAACCACAAACCTATAAGACAGGTATACATTTTATACTCAGCTCCTCTCTCAGCTCCTCAGTACAGCAGTTATATTAGTCATTCCGAGCAAAGGATAAACAATATACGCCGAGTGGCAGTTATATTTCATGCTTTTAAAATGCACCCTCCCACATACTGAACGCATGAGTTGGGAAATAGCAATTTGGCGTTTCTATGGGTGGGCAGATTGCTTGCCTTGTTGTCGGTTTGTATGCGCACATGCTGTGTTTTGAGTCACACGCTGCAGAGAAACATGTTTGCGAGTCTGTCACGCGCGCCGCCGACATGCAAAATATGTTTTGCGCAACGGCAAGATGCGCAGGTGTACCTAATCGAAGGACCAGGGGGCAAGTTAAAGCACGAAGGTCAGAGGTCATGCGACGCACACGCGGAAATTGTTTGATGGCTTCCGCATGCTTGAGCTGATGCGGACATGAGCAACCTCAAAGCCAAATCTATTTCCATTTGCAGTCATGTATGATTAAAGGCCCATTAAATTGAGTGTGCATTGGGCTTGTTTTGTTTTGTTTTTTTGGATGGAGGCACCTGCAGATGACGCCACAGCTTTGAAAAGGAGGATTTATTGTCTATGCTTTTATGCTTCCCGACGAAGCGTGGACGCTAATCTTTGTAGTTGCCTTTTGCAATGGTGATGTTATAACTTCAAAGTGGGAAATATTTACAGACACGATGGTCATAAAGCAGGGGTCTCCAATCACCCTGGGTCATTTTGGGGACCACGCAGAGACGAATTTATTAATTTATTTATGCGCTATTCATAAAACTGAAACTCGTGGGAAACTTTCACAATGCATAATTAGCTTAAGAAAGTGCCATAGCGTTTTCAGAAATATATACACACATATACACACATATATATATATATATATATATATATATATATATATATATATATATATATATATATATATATATATATATATATATACACACACACACACTCATAGTAAATATGGTAGTTTTTTCATGTTTGAAATAATTTGCTCTTAAATTATATATAGAACTATATAATTATATATATATATATATATATATATATATATATATATATATATATATATATATATATATATATTATATAATTATATAATATAGATCTATATGTAGTAAGAGATGGAGAATTAAATTAGATTTGAATTGCATTGAAAAAAGGATTCATAAAGTATTACATTAGATTTGCTGATATTTGCAAAAAACGTGTTAATATTTGATGTACCCACCAGTGCCTCCTACGTTATTTAACCGATTTTCACCATTCCAGCTTCCGTTTCAAAATTTCCAGAAATGTCCTTTTTGTCTGGTTCTTTTTTGTCAGGCCAAATTTTTCCATACATTATCTAATCAAGCCTAATTTCCTCCATTATTACAGCATTTATTATTGCTTTCAGTCAACATTAGTCAAAACATTCAGCTCATTCACACACACCAAACATTTCCAATTTTTTGAACCCCCTAGAAAATGTCAATTTTCTCATATCATTCACTCCTCCTGGGAATTCACCATATTCAGATTATTCATGCCGTTTCATTTATTATTCAGATTCACAAAATTTCCCACAGTCCGAAATAATCAAACGTTTACACATTGATCACCACGTTCCACATATATGGAATGTTTCAACCCATTCGGACATAATCAGCTCATTCCACGTCATTCCACATCATTCCACATCAATCTACATTCTTTAATGTATTCTCATTCGGCCTTTCAGTCTTCACATGAAACGACTCCAGCAAATTGCTGTTTCTAGTTGTATAAAATAAATCCAAAGCCATTTCCAGCATAACCCACTTCATAATGGAAGGGAATCCGAAACGGGACCTGGAAAAAGATGACATAGCGTACTAATAACAGCGAAAAAGCTTCTTAAGTCAGTCTTGTTTGACTTGAGTTTGCACCGCGGTTCACAGTGGGAATCGCATGTCTCCGGCCATTAAAAAGAGATTACGGGCACAACTTACGCTAGGTCACACGGCAAAATGGCGCACAATGGAATGGAATGGTCTGGCATGCCGCTGATGATTCGCGGCAGGTCTTCGTGTCTCCCCGGGAAGGAAGACGTGAGCATACCCCGCTTCGGCGAACCTCCCCAACCCATTACCGCGATCAATTCATGTCCGGCACACACGCGTACGACGCGTACAAGAAAAAACACTCGCGGATGACAACGTCATTTACATGCACTTATGCCGGTTCGCCATGCGGGTGAAGGAAGCGCTTAAGTCGGCGATGCTGTCCTTGTCCGAATCGATGAGCGTTTGGAAAATCAAATCAAATATGCCGGCGGCAACCGAGCCAAGAACAATACATCACACCAAGTGTCACCATGAAAACAAAATGGTGCATGATTGATGACAAACGTCAGTCCAAGTCAAATATTCATTTGAGTCAAAACTATCAGCTAATTTAATACAGTGGACCCCCATGTTACAGCGTCCCTGGCTAACGTTTTTTTTCATGTTGCGATGTGGAACACTGAGTTTTTTTCGTCCCCTCTTAACGGTATTTTCCCGGATTTGCAACAAAAACAACTGTCATGACCCTAGTGGGTTGTTTTATATGTATCGTTTTGCCTCCTGGCGTTCGTAGGTAATATACTTATTTACTATTGTCGTCAAACTGCTTCCACGCAACGCGTCACTACAATGCTGGTCTGCTATTGGCAATCTACTGGTAAAAAAGAGAGACAGAAGAAGATGCTGTCCAAGTGTTGAGTTTGAGTTTGAGCTGCTATTTTTTTTCGACACCAGGGGGCACTCTCTAGTGCTTTGCGCTGGGTACATTGCTGAAAAAAGTTGAGAAAACCCAAAGACTTCTCTCTCTGGGTTTTTTTTTGGATGCTTTTCCTTTGATATCACACATCAAAAACATCAAAAAGCTCAAGTTGTCCAAAAGTAAAAGACACATTTGAGTGATTGCCAAGAAAATACAAATTCAACCATTCACTGTTGGAGATGTATGAAATGTGACTTACTGTATTATTGAACTTAATGAAAGGACAAATCTGTATAAAGGTCAAAGGTCATGTGATAGTGAGGAAGTGTAAAAAGACAAATTGACCTGCTCAAAGAATTCGTCCATGAATCCTTTGTCCATCCCCACGGCCACTTCATCCTCCTCTTCCGTCGTCTCCTTCCCCTGTCAACAACACAAACGTTTTTAAATTCGGATTTCAGGTTCGGATTTCAGATTCCAACCGCAGAAAGTTACACATCTTCAGCCCATTTGTGGCTCCAAAGAAGCTGACATTTATTTCATACTCATTCACTTCTCGCCATTTTCAAGCATTTTGACATTATCGACTCTAAAACGGGGCATCGATGCCATCTACTGGTGAGGGTGCGTCAATAAAGTTGTTTCCGTAATTGACGAGTATACTCGTAGATGGCGCTGAATGAGTTAAGTTTTTCATTTATATTATGAGTCAATTCATCCAAATTCTCAAATTTACATAGCATAAAACAATGTGGAAAAATATTGTAATTATTTGAAACTGTCATATCTGTTTAAAAACAAAAACCTGAGTAAAATCTCAAAGTGTCCCGTGCTTTAAAAAGTCAAGTCTGTACACCATTATCGCCGATAAATATTTAAGAACCGCTCACTCATGCCATTTACAAGTTTATTTCAAAGCAATCCATTAAGCGCTTCATTTGAACGCGAGCATGAATGGGAATTCATCTTCACCGCTCTTTAACGCTCCCACAAAGCAAATAACAAAAGTCGAATACATTTGAAAGCCCACAGAGAAGAGTGACAATGTCTTAACACCAGCGCAGACTGGACAGCTGGTCCAAAGTCATGTTAATTATTCATAAATATCCAAGCAGCCGGTATCAAACCCTATGAATCATTGTAGTATATTTTTGAAATGATCCCACTGGGTGGTTGAGCTATTTGGGGGATGTTGAGGGTGGTCTCCAACTGTCCAAATTATGACAGGTGTTCTCTAATGCGCAGCTAGGCCGCTGTAAAAAAGGAATAAAAGAAGACGCTTTGATTGAAGTCTGCTTGACCGCTCCCACAGCGGCGCAACCCACCCACTCGCCTTGCAGGATTTTGCCAGGGACAAAAAATGTAAATGTTTATCCTGAATTTTAACCAAATGAGTCCCTGGTTTTAAAATTGGCAGTTTACATCTGACTGGATGCAAGAAAGTGACTCAAGTTTTCAAGCTGTGAAGCTGCTTTAGATGCGAGGAGAAGAAGAAGAGGGAGAGAACATTTATGGAAACTGAGTAGACGCTCCCACGAGGAGGGGAGCAGCACTTGTGTTCTTCCTCCACTCTGACAGGAAAAAAAAAAAAAAAATGCGGCTTTGGTCTGCCTCTGCTCTGAGTTGTGAGGAGGAGGAGGGACGAGTTAGCAGGGTGGCCCCGAAAAGCCCGGACAAACAAACGACCCCCTCGGATCCGGCTCTCCTGCTGATCCTCAAAGAGGACATCCGCGCTGCACTCTTGACTCCGCCTCGGGTATGCGGCTTCAGTGACCACACGCTCGGAGCTAAATATGTGCAAGGGTACTGACATATACTGTGTCCGCAGGCGGCTAATGAAGTCTGCATCGCAATAGGTTTTGTCACGGTTTGACAGATGTGGGTCCAATATGGGTCTAGCATGTCGTTTAACACGTAGATGATGTCATTAGACTAGATGTTACCATTAGGTGTGTTTGAGTATGGAGGGATAGTTTGTCTATCTATCTATCTATCTATCTATCTATCTATCTTGCTAGCAAGCTCACAAGCTAATTCTATATAATTGCTAGCTAGCCAGCAAGCAAGTTAATTCTAGTTGACTATTTCTATCCATCTATCTTGCTGGCAAGCTAGCAATTCTAGTTGACTATCTATTTTGCTAGCGAGCTAGCAAGCTCACTACCTAAATCTATATAGTCGCTAGCTAGCTAGCAACCAAGCTAATTCTAGTTGACTATTTCTATCCATCTATCTTGCTAGCAAGCTAGCTAAATGTTTCTAGTTCACTATCTATCTATCTACCTTGCAATCGAATTAGCAAGCTCACTACCTAAATCTATATAGTTGCTAGCTAGCTAGCAAGCAAGCTAATTCTAGTTGACTATTTCTATCCATCTATCTTGCTAGCAAGCTAGCTAAGTTTTTCTAGTTGACTATCTATCTACCTTGCTAGCGAACTAGCAAACTCACTACCCTAAATCTATATAGTTGCTAGCTAGCAAGCATGCAAGCTAATTCTAGTTGACTATTTCTATCCATCTATCGTGCTTGCAAGCTAGCTAGCTAATTCTAGTTGACTATCTATCTACCTTTCTATCTATCTATCTATCTATCTATCTATCTATCTATCTATCTATTGTGCCACAAAATGTGAAAATTGCTCCATAAATTAAAGTCAATTATTATTCTCTCTCTCTCTCTCTCTCTCTCTCTCTCTCTCTCTATGAAAATAAACTTTAACGAATAACAAAATTAACAAAATGGCCTCTATCTAAAACTATATTTGACATCCTTAATGAGATGTGACTCCTTCTCCCATCCAAAGTTTTCCTTTTGTGTTTCCACATTGCAGCTTCCTTGCATCTGTACTGAAGCCCAACCAAGACGCCTCCTGCATTAGACATGACTCAAATCTGTGTCAGCCGCACTGACAGCGCAAGCAGATTTATTACCCTAACACAGCAAAAGCAACATTCATTATGTATGTTTGCTCAATCGCTCACACGCGTATTGAAATTCTGATAATGAATCGTTTCCTGCGGAAGGCAAATAAAAGATACAATATAAGGATTCCGTTATTAGCAGAGCGGTGTGACAACATGATGAAACACCATCGGAAATTCATGTGTTGTCCAAAACGAATAAATACTCCTACTATTGCCAAAGCAGGAAAAAAGATACAAATAAAATACACTGTCAGAGGTACTAATTGAACGGTATGCTCAAGAACCTTCCAGGGGTGTGTAGGTTTTTTTCTATGCGGGTATTTTTTCAGATATTATTTCTACAGTAAATAATCACAGGATTCATAAGAGCTCACACGCACCGCCTCATTCAAGCCCTCAGGACATTGGGCGCCTACACAGCAAGATCTCAACCGGTCCATAATCCCGTTGGCTCATCTGCCGGTGACATCACATAAACTACAGAAGCGACACTACCGCCTCACATTCTAACAGTGCACTTTGACTTCACTTGGTTTACTGAGGCAAAAAAAAAAAAAAAAGCAGACATTATTCATTCCTATCAATCATCTTTTCCCATTAAAATGAATGAAAATGGCTTCCCGAACTAAATCTGGATTTTGTTCAGATATCCTAGATGACTAAAATTTAAAATTGATTTTAACTGGAGAAAAAGATGCGATTGATTATCCCTTGTCCCTTCTGCAGTATTTTGTCTTTAAAGAGAATGCTTTGAAAGTAAGATACAAGGGAGCTGAAATTTCACCTAGATGATATAGATGGTGACAACTTGGCACGACCACTAAGTTATCACACTACCAAGATTGCGCCATCCCTTGGGGAAAATATGATGAAAATGGTGGATGAAAATAACCCAAGAATGGTCAAAATACAGCACAAGCATTCATAAACGTTCATGTGTAAAATAGACAAAATTAAGTGATTTAAAATGACCTGAATATAAAACAGTAGTAGACTTCTTTTTGCACTCAGCTAGTAAGTTAGCTGTGTTGCCCCGTGTGCCAATTTTTTGCCATGTCTTGGGTGAATTAGTTTGAATGATTATTTACTTTATTATAATTTGTAATTATCAAGCTTTGAAGCCTTGTTTATATACTGCTTGTTTTTAAAAAAAAGGGCAATAAATAGATATGTTTGACCAAACACGATGAATAATCGTGATATATAATTGTGATTTTAATATTGTCCAAATAATGTTAAAAAGGATCCGATTTATATTGATACGATTTTCATACATAACGATCACGATTATGTTGACCCCAGTGAGTGGAGTGGTGGTAAAATATTTTCTCTTTTCCTCTCAAATAATTGAGAGGTCTAACCCGAGCGGAATCCGTTGCGAGTGGAGACCTGCCTGCAGCGAGGAGGCTTCAGCAACAACAAGCAAGATGAGGAAGAATCATGTGGGTGGCACAAGAGATGAAGCACAGCAGCACCAAGCCCGTGCGCGCGCGTGTGTGTGTGTGTTTGTGTATGTGTGTGTCCTCTCCCTGACAATCCCCCTCAATGTCCTCCTGTCTTAATCGTCTTTGCGCTCTCCATCCTCCAGATTTGATCTCCTCTGGAGGAGCATTAGAGCAGCAGGCCCACACAGCATGGACGCATGCGCCGCCGCCTTTTGCCTTTAGCTTGATATCTTTTGCCACTCGTCAGCACCAGCCGAGCGTTCCCTCACTCCTCGGAAAATCAACGTCAACAGAAATAAGATCTCCATCCGTTCATTTCGTAAAGCAGCTACCCTTTGCCTCCTCTCCGCCAAAAGACATCTTCCGTTCTGATAGTTGGCCGGATCGGCCGCTTTGGATAGCTGGCTATCGGCGTGTGAAGAAAAACTGCTTTGGAACGCCTCGTTGTTCGCAGTGAGCGCGTGCGTGTCACGGAGAGGAGAGGAAATAGTTGGGATGGGGATGAAGAGTTCCCAGGGGATCAAAGTCCGACATGACGGTGAGCGGAACAACTTGCAGAAAAACCATGTGAAAACCTGGTGGAGTATGGCCCAAAAATAAAGCCCTTGTTTCAGTCAGAATGGATTATTATCATTTGAATCGATCGAATCAAAGTAATAGAAAGAGAAACATTTTTCGAAAGAAGGTTTGATGGATTAAAAAATATTTTTTGAACTGATGATGGACCAACGAATCCTCATGAAGCACTTTTGATTTTGTTTGACTACTCCAGATGGCGTTCTTGGCTCGAAGAAGCAGGGGAAATTTAACACATGGTCATTTATGGTTTTTTTCACGTTACGATGTGGAAAACTAACTTTTTTTGTCCCCTCTTTGCGGCATTTTTTCTCGCTTTCCGACAGTCATGACCTGTGGGGTTGGCTGTGTTTATGTTATTTGCCTCCCTCTTCAGGCGTTTTTAGGTAATTGTCTTATTTTCTGGTTGCGTCAATCTACCTGCTCTGCAATGCGCCACTAAGATGCTGGTCTGCTATTGGTTGGCGTCACTTCCTATTGGCCCGTACCCATTTGGTCTAAATGAAGTCAAATTTACACTTGGATTTTCTTGGAATATTTTAACAATTGTACATTTTCATGTTGAAATTCAAATCTAATCCTTAGAGTCCTGTAGGACAGTGATCTCCAACTTTTTTATCACCATGGACCGGTCAACGCTTGAGAATTTTACTGCCGATCGGGGGGGGCGGGGGACTCAAAATGTACCAAAAAGTATGAAAATTACATTAATTCAATCATAAAATTGAATTGCAAATGCTATTAATTTCAAGGGAAATACCTGGCACAAACGGAAATGCGAACGAGCTAAACTCATACAGGGGAGCACTACATAACATGATGACGATAACAACTAATATTAGCTAGCATGTTATCCACAGTCACAAGTTGTTGGATCAACAAACTAATTTTGCTCACACATCTACAGTCTTACAAAGAAAGTACAATTTACAGTCGTGGGCCAGATTTTAGAGACAAAACAACGTGTGCGTCACCGACTGACTGCTCTCAAAACCACGCCATCCTTCTTACTACAAAATGTAATACCAACCGCGGCCAGAGGGGGCGCCAAAAAACAAAGATCAAGCCAAACGGAGCACAAATCAATGAACTGTTGAACTAAATCAGTTCCAAAACATTATTTCGGGTGCTGCCCACGCGGCCCGGTACCGGTTGATCCACAAAACGGTGGTTGGGGACCTCCGCTGTAGAAAACTGACCTTGTACGAGGTACATTTTCCAGTGGTGTACAATTGTACCATAGAATTCGGAGGCTCCGAATTGCTCTCATTGAAAAAAAAAAACGCACATTTTATTGCTACTGCCTGTAAATTTCATCGTCCTTGCCTTTGTCAAATCTGGTCCTGACCTACACAACCTCATCAGCAAAGTAAAGGAAGTCTAAAGAGGCGCATGAATACTATCTACAGACAATATCATGTTAGATTGCAAGTTGAAGCGCGACTGGCAGCCTCAAAGAAAATCAATTCCGGGCACCCGCTCAAAACGTCGGCAGCAGCTGCCAATTCTCGCAGAGATAACTCTTTCCGCCGCGGGGGGGCTAGCCTGTCATCGGAGCGCGTGGTTATTCTCATTCCGGCTCGTTAAGGCGCAATTAGGCGACGGCTATGGATATTAAAACAATCAGGTGGCGTTCGCAGGCACGTTAGGCTGTCGCGGAGGAAGCCGCCGCTGACAAATTGTTACGGGTCTCGACTGGACTGAATTTTCCCGTCATCATTTTACCAGAGAATTGCCTGTGCAACAATATCAACATGCACTTTCACCTTATGGTGCCAAAAATACCACACTTTATATCCGTCTATTAGAGTTGGCCAATGAATCGACCATTGATGAATTGTCAACGGACAACTGTTTTAATAATCGGGAAATCGGCAACATAAAATGATTGAAATCCTCAAGTTTCTTAACAGTAAATGTTCTCATTTGTGTAGTCCTTTGTGAAATTTCATTTCATCCAAATTTGCTTTGGGAAAAGAATCAGTTTCAAAAAGATTGATGAGTAAAACATGCAACCCTCTCGTGTCATCTTGCCTAATTGTTTTTTAATTACTAAACAATACAAAATACACAACAATAATTGGCGAATCTTTAAATGAGAAAAACATGGTTTTGTAAGGCAATTTATTGCAAATATATTTTATCTGATTAACCGATGGAATAATCCAGAGGAATCAATAAAAACTACATTTGAAAGTGACAGTTAATTAATTAACAAATTAGGATAAAACATCAGCAAAAACATCTTACTGGAGTTCAATCGAGAATTTTATTCAATAAAGTTTGACTGATTTACTGTACTGTACGAATGTGTTTAAATGGTGGATTTTGGGGGTAGATTTTTGTTGTTGTTCCAAATTAAGAGCAAATTAATTGGAACATAAAGCAACTTATCACTGAATTATGTAATAATGACTTTTTGGGTTAGGGTTAGGGTTAACCCTAACCCTAAATACGTCTAGATAGTTGAGAGCGACACGGGATTAGATGTTAAAGACGACGACTGGGGAAAAAAATAAGAAAAAAAATGAAATCCCATCCATAGTTTAAAAAAAAATGAAAAAAAACTGTCCAATCCCACTGAAAACGACTCCCATCTGAAATACTTAAAAAAAACATTCTGAAAAGATTTTGTTCTAGGATTTCAAGCAGCCAAGAAGGAAGCGGTGACAGTAGCTCATTATAGAACGCCGTTGGTTGATTATACATTCTAAAATCTTCCATCCAACGCAGCTTATCCATCCGAGACAAGTGCGAGAGAGCCATTATCGCAAAGAAACAGATGCTACAAAGTGATTTCAAGGAAGCGCTTCGACCGGCGATCCTTTTGCACGCCGCGGCTAAGTACGGCGCCCGGTACCGGCGCGCAGCGGAGCGTACGGTCACCCCTCAGCGAGCCTTGGGTAAATATGGGCTATCAATGCAAATGTCATTTGCAAATGCGGACCTTTGGGTGGGATGCGGCGTCGGGCTGCTTTCGCGTCATTTCACGGCTCGTTGATGCAATTATGCAAGCTATCGCAGGCCATGAATTATGTATCCAGGCGGATGCGTATAAAGCTCGCGGTTCGACGGGATAATATAGGTCAGTATTACAATCGGTGCCGCTTTCTCCTACTGGTTAAATGGTTCATTGGTGGGTTGGGGATTTCATGGTTTTGGTCAATGGGGGTTTCGGGTCATGAAAACAAGTGACGCCACTGGGGTTGAACCACTTCATATTAAAAGGTCAGTTTTCAGAAGGGCTCTGCACAAACGGACGGTGAATCGAAAAGAGACGGATTTTCAGATTTGAAACGAGAATGCATCACACACTCTGAAAAAGGGTCAAAAATAAATAAAACTGGGTCAAAAAGGGGGCAAGCTATTTAAATTATGCATTTTACTGAAAAAATGGGATCACTCAATTTGGACCCAATTTGGGTTATTTTTGACATCATTGTTTTAGGTTGTCAATATTTTATCCAACATTTTTTACAGCGTAGAAACAGTTGGGTCAACAAGGGGACCAACTATTCAAATGATCCATTTTACTCAAAAACTCGGATAAATACATTCTGGCACAATTTAGGTTATTTTTTAACCATTTGTTCTAAATTGTCATTCAACAACATTTTTTTACGCAGTAAAATAACCCAAATCAAATCAAAAGAGCACCAATACAACATTTAAAGTACGTAGTAGTGGGTTCATTGTGACCCAATTTGGGTTATTTTTGACATAATTCTTTTAGGCTATAAAAACACTATAAAAACAATTGTCAAAAATAACCCAAATTTCATCAAAAAGGGTACCAACCCAACTTTTGAGTCCTTCATTTTACCCCAAACATTGAGTCTGTCCATTTTTTGACCCAATTTGGGTTATTTTCTACCAACTGCGCTCACGTCTCGGTATGTGTGGTTCAACGCGAGCTGCGTTCGAGTGAGACGCCCTCGAGTGTTTGTGCGAGGATGGAAATTAGCCGGCTAATGAGCATTAGACTCGAGTAGGCAGTGAGTCAATAAAGCCCAGCACCTCGACAGTGTATCAATGCCTTTGTTGTGACTTCACTTGTCGGTCTCTCACGATTTGCTAGCAACAAATAAAGTGAACAAACAAACTTCACCTTAGAGACAATCAGCTTGCTAACTTAGTGCTAGCTAGCATTACGGTAGGTACCTGTAGAAAAAAAAAACATTTGGTTCAAAATAGCCTACATATCACTTACAGTCAATCCACATTGAGTCATACCAGCTAGCATTAAGCTAGCTAGCCTAATGCTAGCTAATAGTAAAGTCCAGAAGGACCACGGTTGAGTCATATCAGCTGGGATTAAGCTATCTAGCTTGATGCTAGCTAATATTAAAGTCCAGAAAGACCATGGGTGAGTCATTTCAGATAGCATGAACTTAAGATAGCTAGCTTAATACTAGTTAATAGTAAAGTCCAGAAAGACCATGGGTGAGTCATACCAGCTAGCATGGACTTAAGATAGCTAGCTTAATACTAGTTAATAGTAAAGTCCAGAAGGACCACGGTTGAGTCATACCAGCTAACATTAAGCTAGCTAGCTGGTATGATTCAATATGGATGGACAGAAAGTGATATGTAGGCCATGTAGAACATGTAGAACCATAGGTGGTCCTCTCATATGTTGAACGATGACGTGTTTTGTCTGATTCTGATTCCAGTGTCTGATTCCAGTTGATTCGTAACGTGTACGCTAACGTCAACATGAATAGCAAACGGGGGATTGCGGGAGCGAGGCTAAGCTCTCGTTTAAAAAAACAACAAAAAAACTACAAATGAAAGGCCAAGACTCATAAAACGATAGACCTGTTTTCTAAAAATAGCTTGTGTGGATAAGGCCAAAGCCACACACACAGGGCTTGAAGAGTGTGTGCGTCATGTCCACGCTATTAGTTAATGTGTCACTCTGACTCCAAACAGGCGCTGACAGTGAGTATACACGACGAGCCGCCTGAGCTAACAGTGACAACAAGGCTGCACACACCAGGCAGGAAACAAAAAGTGGACTCGACAGCCTTCTGATAAATCTCCCGTTGGAAATAAAAAAAAAAAAAGAGCAATAACGGAGGAAGTCACCAAATTGAGAAAAATAAATGACATGTTCTTCTCAAAGCAGAAAATGAGGAGGGATGATTTGTTCCAGGTGTGGGGTTATTATTGCAGGTTATTATTGTGGCGGTGTTCTTTTTTTTTTCCCGTCGAGGTTTGAATAGTGAATGGAAAATGAAACTTTATGAAGCAGCTGTGTTGGTTTACGCCTCTAGATGGCGCTCGGCTGTTAATAAACAAGTGAAAATGTATGACATTTACATTTTTAAACAAAGAGTGCGATCGGAAATTCATACAATATCACAAGTGCTTCATGAAGCTTCGTTTGTCCAACGCTAGGTTTGAATTCTGAGAGCGCAACAAAGCGAGAGAAAGCTGAGAAAATCTTAATGTCAGTCTGAGAAAATTATAAACTGTGTGGGGGAAGCCGTTTTACTGCTTTGAAGTAAAAAAATAAAATAAATCTTAAAAATGAACCAAAAATACTGTTAATGGTAAAACATACAATATAATGAAAAAAATTTGGAAAAAAAAAGAATGAAAAAGGACAAAATTAAGAAAGGTAAATTAAAACAAAATCAAAAAATAATGTAAATTAAAAAGTAGCATAAACAACGACATATATTATAATAAATGATATATACTGTAAATAGAATAATGGAAATATTATATAAAAAAACAAAGAAAAAAATCTGATGAACAAAACAAGCATTTATAATGAAAAAAAAACACACTAAACAAATATATATTAATTAAAAAGGTTAAAAAAGTCAACCTCTATTTTGCAGATTTCAATTATTTATATATATATATATATATATATATATATATATATATATATATATCCCAGAGTGCTAACCGCAAGACGGCTGGCGATCAACTGCAGTGAAAACTCTAATCAGCTCATCAATTTGGGCTTCGGCGGCTTGATAAAAACTGACAATCACATCAGTATCGGCGCCATCTGTCACTGGCGGCCCAAGCGGGAGCCAGTCCAGGTCATGGCGCATGGTGGACTCGGTTATCGAGACCGGCAGCTAGTAAAGTCCAGAAGAACTACGGTGGAGAAGAGGCTGCGTCCACTGGTTTTTATTTTAACTCATTAAATCCCAAAGATGTCATTTTCGGTATTTAAGGCTAAATAGGTGGATTATCCCTTTAAATGTCACAATGAAGTCCAGTTGCTTATTATAAATAAGCAGGTTGGCTTTGTTTACGACAAAAAAATGTTCTTATTGTGGTTTGACAATCGTCATGTCCTAAACCCACGAAAACGTTTGTGTGAAGTGCAGATGGACGCTGAGGGCAACACCGTGTGTGCACCTGCAGCCCGAGCTCACTCTGCTTCCAACTGAACGACTTCCAGTTTGGTTTGGACCCAGACCAGAACCCATCACAAAATGTTGCCAAAAAAAAGGTCAAAAGGGCACAAACCCCTAGAAGCAAACAGACGTGACCATGTCAAAAGAGGACAACTACAAAAATCTTTGTTTCCATCAGTGATTTTTCAATACTGCAGCAAGTCGAATTGCTTATTTTCAAATTAAGAGCAAATGAACTGGAACATAGAGATATTCGTGAAATTGCGCTATAGTGAGAAAAACGTCAAAAGTCAAAATAACGTCAAATGTCTCATGCAACAATAACGGCCTTGATTCTTTTCAAATCAAGAACAAATCAATTGGAACATGCCGCAAACCTTTTCAGTCAGCAGCAATTGTAAAACGTATATCTATCTTGTTAAGCTTCATACAGCTGGCCCTGAATGGCAAACTAAGTGTGTACCAAAGGTGTGTGACTTGCGGTTTACTGTATTTACAGTAGCTAGCTCAACCCGAAGCTAGGGCTATTTTTGTCTCTCTCTGCGGTGCTGTTAGCGCATCTTTTCAGCAATGTGAAGAGGCAGCATGGCAGGCAGCGAGACACGCCTCTCAGAACCACACACACACACACACACACACACACACACACACACACACATAAGCAGAGTTGGCAGAGCAGCGTTGTCTCCCTGGAGGCCAATTCATAGCAAGATCCTCCGCTGAAAACTGCACAGCCGTAAATTGTTTCCCTCTCCCTCCCAAGCTTAACTGCCAATTACGCAGACCGGACAATGGCCACTTTACCGCACAAATGCGCGCAAAAAAACACACACGGGCGCAACTTCGATCAAACTGAAATATTCCACCGGTTGTTGAGATTTGCTGTTCTTTGCTGTTATTAGTTCTCTTCTTAGGCAAGAGTGTGGAAAACGCAGCCTCCGGGCCTGACTTGGTTTTTAGTCATTTATTTTTTTAATACCCGACTTCAGCAAAGTCAACTTGTGTCTCACAAAAGTCGACTAGCTCAATGCTAACATACAATGCAAAACAGGATTGATAAACTCATGAGAGTAGCATCATTGTGCGGTTTTATCACACTTTCAGCAATGCAACCATACATAAACGATTCATAGATACATTCGGGCAGAGAATAAAATTAACTCCGAGTATATATTCTTTATCATGTGCAAAAACCAACAAATTTTACAATTACATACATTTTTTAATGACAATGCCACATTTTCAGTATCGGCAAGCTGATTTATTTTGGAAAATGACAAGAAAATCTTTGCGTCATAAATTCTTCAAATCCCACCTCAAATTGAACCGTCCTTGAATGGTGAAACCCAAAATATCCAAATAAATATCGAATCGTATTTTAGGTCAAAACTTCAAGCTTAGGTAAAATCATATTTGAATGGAAATTGGCCGCAGTGCTTAAAGTGGGCCGGTGCGCAGTCGTGCGGCATACTAGTACTGAACACATTTTGAATTTTACGAGATAATGGCACTTCATGTGCTCACTTATCTTCTTGTAACCCAACAAAACAAAACAAAAATATGATAATGAAAAATAGTAAATTACGTCGTCATTGTAGGTTACGTTAAAATTTTCCGTGTTGACATCTCGAGGTGCATTCAAATGCACTCGAACATTCCAAATTTAGGAAGATTATTGTTTTTAAACTTATTTTGTATTATTGACTTATTAACTCAGTGATTTGCTAGCACCCAAATCCAAATGTATTTATTGCCCACTTAAAGCACCGAAATAAGATAGAAAGACAATCGTGGTGACATTTTTACTACCCAAAAGACGAGCTTTGTTCGATATTTGAGTTGTCTTGAGGAGAACGCCCGTGAGGTTCTGAGAGGACATTTAACAGGTGAAATTGGCGGCGTGGGAGCAATTTTCTGGCGTAATTGCTCGAATCGATGACACCGCACTTGCACGCAGACGGAGTGATTAAATAGCTGGTGGTACACTTTCAGAAACGGAAGTGACATATCAACTCTAGCCCAAATCGTACATGATTAAACAGACGAAAACAAGTCCAAAATGTTAACAGTTGTGCACCTGTTGCCCATAAAAGCAAACTGTTGCGCCTTAAAACCCTACCTTACTTTTTACGCACGTTCAAACCTTCTCAGCCAAGGTGCGTTCAATTAAAAAAAAAAAAAAGACAACTTACATGTCGAAGTTCTTGCATACGGTCCTTCATTTTGGATTTTTTTTTGTGGATGATGGTGATGAGCGGATGCAAACACGCTAAGAAGAAGCGGGCTGATGATGCGCGTCAGGCGGCTTCACGAGGAAGCGATGCTTCGTCCACCCCTCCTTTCCTCAGCACCCTCCCTCTTTCTTTTGCCTCCTCTCTCGCGGTTCCGATGACGGGCTGATTGGACCGATGTCTTTAACCCATTCCACGCCCGCTAACTTCCTCCTCGATGGCGCCTAAATGGACTCGTATTTTTTTTTTTTTTTTTGGGCGGGGGGGACAACCTGTTGACTTGGAAGTGGAAGAGTCCACTCGGAGAGAACAGGGAGGGACAGAGAGCAAAAAGAGAGAAGGGGGGGAGGGGGTGTCTGGTGGGCAATTGGAATTGGACTGAGATTGCGTATCGATCGAAAGCTCGCAGATAACGCCCAGGTGTTTTTTTTTTCCCCACGGTCTTCCGGTGCACAGCGCCCTCTGTATGGCCACTGAGGGCATGGCAGGCAAGTCAAGTTGGACGGTGGACAATACTGAAACTTTTTTTTTTTAAGAAAAACTAAAAGAAAAGCTCGACTTAACAATAAGCTTCAACTCTTGTTTTGCTGTGCCTCTTTTCTTACCGCACGTAAGAGCCGGCAATTTTAAATCAACAATCGTGGGTCACCGGCTTTTGAGTTTGATCACGTGACTTTGGCAAGCTGGGTCGCGGTTGGTCATTACCTGAGCGCTTAGGAAGGTGAGACGTCGTTTTCAGTCTTATTGCTACTTGAGCCTTGAGCACGTCATTTTCAATCAACAGAAACTACAAAATGTTTTTTTTTTTTTTAAGTGATCATTACTTGAAAAATACCTTAATGACAGTATTGACAAAATATTAACTTTTTACTACGTAAACTGGCTAAATAGGATTAGTATAGGTCCAATTCACATTTCACAAATAAATATTAACTAGCTCCCTGTGTTTAGTGTTTTTTTTGTTTGTTTTTTTAAGAAATTCTGGGGTGAGGTAGATTTTATTTTTGCTGGTGGGGGATTATCATTAGGACTAAAACAAACAAACAAAAAGAATGACAAAGAGGTTGCATTTCATAATCAATAAACTATATTTTAACTGTTTTTTTTTAGTTTGTCTTCTGCAAGAGATTTTAAAGTTGCCCGTGTCCGTTCATATTGTCTCCTGTAGGTCTTGAGTTGGATATTAAAAATCAATGAGCAATTGTAAGTCCGTGAACGCTGATGAAGGCCCATCTAGAAATGAGGTCTCCTTTGGCGTCCCGTGTATTTGGTGTCGGCGCGCACGTCCCTGTGGGACCGCATCACAGGGATGAGCAAAAGTGGCACATTTGGAAAATAAAGAAAGAAATAAAAATGTGTGCAAAAGGGCTCGTACCGTCCTTGTCTCCGCCTCCTCTCCTTTTTTTCCAGAATCCAATCTCGGCTTTTCTTCGCTGATTTTCCCTTCATGTTTTTGAACCGGCATCTTTGCGGGAACACAGGGGTGAATACAGTTCACATCTTGTGTAAAAGGCAGGAAAATCTGCCTGACGGGGTTTCGCGTCAGGCAGGACGACAACCTTTTTTTTTTTCCCTTTTTGGCCTGCTGGCGCCATGAGTCCCGGTACAACCGAACCGGGCCCGTACCTGAGGCCCAGACCTGATGCATCATAATTTTTTTTTTTTTAAACTGTGATATGTGACCAGAACCCAAGTAACCGAGCGCTGGATAAACATGGAAGTCAAATGTGCTAGAAGTGGCTTTTTGCATTTCCACGTCCACCGACAAACCCACCCAACTTGATGTTCAAACAAAAGGCGGGCGAGGCTCGTATTTCAACGCGCACGCACGCACCCAGCTCATTATCCGCTCAATTGCATTTACACAGGAATCAGTTATGAAAAAACACAAACGACGCAATCATCCAGCCGAGCGCAATTGGCCCGAGGCAGAATCTTAACATCATAAAAAGCGATAAGAAGATTGGAGGCTTTCAGAGTTTCATCAAACAGACACGCTGATGTGATTATCCCAAGCAGGTTATTGCATCCGTGTAAATAACAATTCCATCTTCTTACCTTTGTCCTGAAAACTGGACCTGGTTGGGAACGCTCTTGTCCGAAGTTTCGGCGCCCAATCCCTGGAATTTAGAAAGCGACGCTGTTTTCATTTTTTTTTTTTTTTTTTTTAACAGGGGACAAATACAAATTAAGAATTGAAGTCCACCCGTTTTTATTCATCTCAGGGCCGGCCATTTTGCCGCTTGCTGTCAACTGAAAATGACATCACGGTCGCGCAGGTAACAAAATCGTAGTAGTAATAGTAGTATTTGCAGTAGTAGCGAGTGCGGGCAAAGGTAGTGGCTCTTTTGATCTCAACGTCGCCAAAATGTTTAATGTTTTCCTTTTTCTGCTCTATATCCCCAAGGAAATTTCATAAACGATGGTTTGGTAAACATATAAGGACTCGAACGCACCCTGACGAGATCAAGAGAGACGCTAACTTTGCCGACATTGCAACATTCGTCCCTTAATGGGATAGGAGCTTTACCCAACTTTTGGGGCTGAATATAAAACCCTAAAAGTTGACTTAGTCTCCTTTTAGTCCCAATTTGGGTCATTTTTGACCTAACTTCTTCCTCAACGTTTGACGTTTGCAAGCTGAGCCGTGACTGGTCGTTACCTGGGCCCTGAGCAAATGTGATGGGATCTTCAGTCGACAGCTAAATTTATTTAATCACCACTTCATTGATTCTTAGCGTTATACCTTGGGGAGGACGCCGGTCACGCCGGCAAACAGACACAAGAAGAACCTGGTGAAAATAACAATAAGAAAAAAGAGCAAATGTGTTGCAAGTGCCAAAAACAGAAAGTGATGGGACTGACTTCTTGGCCTTTGTGCTGTTTGGATAGTCCACCACCATGCCGCCGCTGAAGCCCGCCCTCATAGCCTGCGCTGTGATTAGTTCCAACTGCCAAGAAAGTAAAAAAAAAAAAAAGGGGAAGAGGACACATGAGTGAGCTTCATAAGATGCTCATGGGCAGAAATTTTGTACTCTTTTTTTACCTGCTCAGAGTTCTCAGGATAAATTTGAAAGATGGCCCGGGCGCCTCTTGTCTGAAAGATGGAGACCATAGAAGGCCGTGAAAACAGGTTGTTGCATATTATGGACTGTTGAAAGTAATGGGGCACAACTGATATTGATTTGGAAGATATTGATTCACGTATTTAAAGGAACATCATTCTGTTAACCGATTTACTGACCATTTAATAATGTATGTATATATATTTTTAATACACGCATACATACAGTATACATATATATAAGTGTGTGTGTTTGTGTGTGAGGTGATGAAAAAAAAAAATCATACCTTGATGCTCACAATCAAATATGTATTGCAAGCAGAATAGTTGATTGTTTTTAAATACTTTGTCCATTCGTAATTGGTTAAACTCCAAAGATTTTTTTTTTTTTTTTAATCTGTTGATTTATTTGCAGATTTTTTAGGGATGGGCGAATACCGCTACTAAGTATGTGCCCCAATAACAGCCTTCTTTCATTATCAGTACTTTTAATGAAAGCCGATACCAGTATCAGCTGAGCACTTGTAACCGTTTTACGATCAGGAAATAGGAATTAGAAGTAAGAATAGTAAATTGACAATTTACTGCAGATTTCTTGGTATATAGCGGTCAGTCTTTACAATTATTTGTCATTTTGTTCTTCAATATATTTTGTGTATTGTAACTAGATCTTAATTCATGTGTTCAGCATTATAACAAAGACAATAAATTGATTCCAAAGCAACTATCAAGTTTCAATCCTGCTAAGAAACAAAATGGGAATCATTTTCACAGTTCGCCTTATGACCAGAGGAAATAAGGAGAAAACATGTCATGTTCAATCTCAAAATTCCCACTAAATAAATCAATAATCTAAAATAAACTCACCAAAGAAGAATAGAGGGTACTAAAGAAGGCGTAGAGTCTCTTAGGGGGACTATGTGAGCGTTTGTCAGCATTGCAGAGCCACTGAAGAGCAGAAATACTGAAATGGGGACAAAAATACCAACATGATTAATTAAAAAACAAAACTCTGTATAAATCCGGAGAAAATGACAGGACATTTGGTACCTAACGCAGCCGTCAAATGTTCCTGATCTGAAAGGCATCCCTTGGCCCATGTCTCCCAATATGAGACCCCCTTCCACTTCTCTGTCCAGTGCCACATCTGAAAGACAGCAAATCATTTTGTTTGTTTGTTTTACAACGGATAATGAATTAAAGTCTGTGAGGGTTGCTAAATTATACAAAAACCAACCCAACATTGCTGTGCTGATGTCGACTCCCAGCCAGTAGTGTCCTTCCTCCGTCAGGTAGTCGCCACTAAGCCCCGAACCACACCTGAGAAAGGGTTTAAAAAATGGATTAGTCCTTCTCTTTGATGTCTATTTTGGCAGTATGACGGCAGTTCATGAAGTGTCTAATGAGTTTATTTTAAAATCGGATTTTGTTTCATGCTTGTATGATTGAATGAGGTCTGATGTTTGTTGGCTCACCCCACATCCAACAGGAAGCACGGCTGTCCCTCTGGAAGGTTCAAAAGCTCCACGGCTCTCTCCGACATCTGGGTCTGAATCTCGATCATACGAGAGCTGGCAAAAAGCAAAAGGAAATTTTGAATCATCCACTCTTGCAGACTTTTACCAATAGAAAGCTGCAAATAAAGTACAGCGTGATTTATTTGAGCGAATCTAAAAACTTGAATAAACGTAAAGTTACTACAGGGTTCGTGCTAGCGCACATTCAAAATTCTTCAGCCAAAATGAACAGAGAGTTTAAAGGCTCGACTAATTTTAACAACATATTTTGACTTACTTTTGCGAGTATTTCTTGGCCTCTTCTGCATTGTAAAACTGCAGTGGAAAAGAGACAGTATTAAAAGGTGAAGCACGCATCTCATGTTGTTGTTTTAGTCCGAAATATTACATAACTTGAAGTGAGGCTTTAAAAAAAACAACATCAACGAGAACCCTCTATTATTAGCAAGCTAGCACAACACCCGCTTCACATAGAAGAGGCTGTTAGCCAAGATTCTACAAACATTAAAAACGTTTACTGACCACATCTGGAGGAGCCGTGTGCTCCGGTCGTCGACAGGAGCTCATGATTGCGGGTAATATCCAAAAAGGAGATGTTTAAATAGTTTACTCCTCAAAAACAAGCTAAATGTAAGACGTGTAGACTCATGTGAGGAATGGAAGCTCTTCTTTGATAAAATATAAGGTGAAATTACAGGAATGAGTTTATTTGATTGCCATCTAGCGGCCGTTTTTTTTTTTACCTCATCGCTTTGATAAACGGATGAAGCATTAGCTTATGTGGAGCCCGATGTTACAGAGGAAGCATTCGATCAAAGTAAATCAAAAACAGTTGAGTAAAAATATTAAATATATATTTCTTTGTCATATAAAGGGTGAAAAAATATTTTTTTCATTTGTTCTAGTGAAACGGTTTGAACAAATTTTAAAAATATTTAAAAAAATAAAAAAAATAAAATATTTGTCGGTTAAGTGTCAGGTATATTTTTAACGATTTTTTTCCATGTTATTAAAATTTGAAAAAGGGCGTAGCTGATTCCACTGCGAGATTGGTCAAGCGCGTTCATGGCTTCCTTCTGTTATCGATTTCTATTGGTCTACTTGACTTGACGTAGCCGGAACTTTTCTCTTTGTGTTTCCTGCTGTGTGACGTCACGTCAGGGGAAAATGGCAGAGGTCGCCCACAAGTTGGGCAGCGTAGCCTGCCGCTTTGCCGGCTTCAGGTACGGCCAGAGCCGACCGGTTTACTCCAGGGAAGCTGCCGAAACTCGGCGAGAAAAATGCACTTTTACTGTAAATCGGAATAAAGATGTTGCAACGCGGATTTGTGCCGACGTCCGGTTCAAATGCACAGCTGCGGAACCCAAAATAGAAGTCCGGCGAATGACAAGAAGTCATCAGGTGACTGAAATGTGTTTGAACTTGAGCTCACTTCGTTTGTATGGATGTGTTCGTGCCGGGGAGACTTTTAATGCTTTCAACAATTCTTTAGTTAGACCCCGGAGGTTCCCCGGGAGCAGAGGATCAATTTCCGGTCACCTGACCTCCATCTTCAGGTCAACTCAGCATCTGCGAGCTTTCTGCATCCTCGTCCGAGTGTGCAAACCTGAGAGACTCGTTTATGTCCCTTCAAAATCCAGAACTTACAGCTGGACAACAGACTCGAAAGACCAGCCCCTGTACAGAAACAGGACGGCCTATTATGACATCCTTAAAGTGTCCCCTAATGCCACGCAGTCCCAAATCAAAACCGCCTACTACAAGCAGTCGTTCATCTTCCACCCGGACAAAAACCCCGGCAGCCCCGAGTCCGGGCAACGCTTTTCTGAGATCAGCGAGGCCTACACGGTGCTGGGCAACAAAAGTCTGAGGAAAAAGTACGACCGGGGGATCCTTAGCATGGCGGATGTCCACGGTGCAGGGAGACCCCCTTCCAAAGAGAGCCCAAGCAGATCCTCGGGAATGGCACAGCAGCAGCAAAGCGCCTCCAGGCGCTTCTCCCAAACGGGAGGGAGGCCCATGTATGACTTTGACGCCTTCTACCAGGCGCACTACGGCGAGCAGCTGCAGAGGGAGCGGGAAATGCGAGCCCGAAGGCAGCAAGAAATCGAGGCCAGCAGGGCTGAGCTGCGCAAGTGGAAGCAGCTCAAGATGATCGAGGGCACAGTTGGCTTGCTTCTCCTGGTCGCGTGTATCATTCTCATGAACGTCAACTAGAGACAGTGGGGCCAACCGCTTCCTGGTCTTGTGTGTTTGGACATGACAAGAACTATTTTTCCCATTTTGTTTGAGACTTGCTGTCACTCATGCAAAATGTTTCATTATTTCATTGAGAATGCACAACCCTACAAGTTTTCCTTTTAAATTATTGAAAAACTCATGACATTCAAATAGGAATTTTATTTTGAGGTTTGTGTTTACTTTTATTGTCAAGCATTGACATTTTGGGGTAATTAAAAAAAAAAGATAAATCCTACATTTAAATAAAGTCACACTATGTTGAGAATCCCTCAGGAATGTACTATACACGCTGGAGCATCGTGTTATTAAATTCTCCTAAATCAACGAACACAGTGGGCTCTTTTTTTCTTGGTAGGAAGGCGCAAATGCTTAAAATAGTAAAATGTTTTGAATGGGGGAATAGCACCATCTGGTGGATGAAAACGAAAATCACACGAACACGCAAATTGTATCTTCAAATCTGAACTTTTCAAATTACCCCAAAATTGACAACTTTGTTCCACCATTATCATTGCGTTATGAAAGTGAATAAGCCATTTCAATACTTTGGTTTGCTCAATATTTAGTAAAAAAAAAAAAAACAGACCTGTAAATTAATAGTATAGATGTCTAATAGCATAGATTTGTTTAGATTTGTTAGGCTAATTCAATGCATTAAGCATAGTTGACGCCCATTATAAATGGCAAAAAAAAAAAAAACACGAAAACAAAAGAAATATCAAAATGATAAGGCAATTCGCCGGTGTGGAACCGCGAGATGCGGGGGCCCACTGTACTGTACGGTGGTCTTTGTTTTTGTAATGTCACGTCGAGCCTGGAGAGGGCAGCAAACAACATAATGACGCGACTGGCACAGAAAATGGTACTGATCGTGAATAAAGGTGGATTATTTGAGTTTCACTTTTAGAATTGAACACAAATGTGAATTGTTATTTAAAAATATTATGCGCAAATATGTATTTTTAAAGTGTCTATTTGGAGTCACAAAAATCTAAATCGTTTGTTCACATTTTATTCACAGAAATATAAAGTAGTATGTCAAGTACATCACTTTGTACAAAATTGCACAGACTCTTCAAAACTCAGTCAGACAACAAAAACAAACCAAAACTTTGAATTTTTACCGTGTTACTCAAATAAAGGGAAGGAAAGACTGCACAGACTCTTGAAAAGTCACCCCCAAATAACAAAAATCAGCATGTTTTGTAAAATAAACGAGGTGCTTAGGACAATGAGCAGTAGAATATGCGTGACGGGGCTTTTGCACAAAGATAAGACTCAAATAGGGGACTAAAACCACTTAGGAATAATAAATATGTTCCAAAAATAGCACTCAAATTGGCACATGAACTTCCTGGCTGTTCTGAGGAAAAAAAATAATAAAACGTTGCAAGATGGCCACGCTGGACACGTGTCGCTCTTTGATATGTTAAGTTTACTATACTGCGAAAATGTGTCTATTTTGGCCTGTGTGCTGTTAAAATTTGGCTTAAATGCGATTGGTAATAGTTGTTTAATACTTGTTAAAAAGCTTCACTAATCTAGTTTAAGCAAAGCAGTGAAGCGTGGCCATCTTTCTTTCTTCCCCACAAATCTACTTTGCTCCCTCCTCCATCCTAAACACAGGATTTTCATCCAATGACACGTTGACATACTGAACAAAAATAAACCAATCACTTTTGTTTTTACTCCCGATATTTTGTAAGCTCAACTCAAAATTTATGTACAGTGGTGCCTTGAGATGCGGGTATGTGAGGACTTGTTGGTCTCTGACATTTTGTTTCGACAAAGATTCAACATTTGACAACTCTCAGTTCGAGTTTACTATAAACCAGACATAAAACAAAGAGCTGCACATTGTGAGTGAAAAACTATTTACCCTCAAACTAAAAACGAATAAAATAAATGTAAAAAAAACAAAAATACTATAGAAGTACTAGTGATTAGCATCAATAGTCACTGTGTTTTACTATAAACCATAAACCATTTATATCTGAACACAAATGGTGCACCAACACATGTAGACAGAATGACAAAATGGACTCAGGAAGGGCTAAGCAAAAAAAAAAAAAAAAAAAAAAAGATTAATTCCGTTTAAAAATCAACTATTTGAAAAGCTGAATTGAGCTGAATTGTTAAATTAAGGGTTTGCACAAGTGGCTGGTTTATAAAATGTGTTTTTAAAAGGTTTACATTAAAACCGATTCAAAATCAGAATACATCATTGCAGTCTGAACAATTTATGCACCATTTTTGGAATAAACACCCTTTAAAGAAATGTTTGTTGGGTTTATTCCTCCGATAAAAATCAATTAAAGTCATACTCCCAGGAATGGTTCCTGTGAGAAAAGATCCTTACTGCAGTTTACTGAGTCATAAAGTGGCCAGGGTGAATTAATCATGATACACAAACTGTTAAATTCTTTACACAATGCATTGTAATTTTGTTACTGTTAGATGTTTTACAAAGAAAATATAGTGCTACTTTCCTTATTAAAAAAACATTACAAAAAAAAAAAGTGGGGGTTTTGGAGAGGCTGAACGAATTATTGTCATTTCCATTCATTTCAATGAGTAAAGATGATTTGAGATTGTGAACAAATTGAATTGGCACAATTAACGGACTGATGAATCAGCTTGTCAAAGGAGAAGTGCTCACTAACAGATGTTAACTTTTGTGAACAATATTTAAAAGCAATAAGCCTTTCATGTGCAGTAAAAAAATGCATGTGAGTTCAGCTGAAAAAACTAGGAGCAAAAAAAAAAACAAACAAAAGTGCTTTGTTTCTATTTTTGTGCAGTATATTAAAACAACATATCTAAATCTACAGCTTTACCCATATAACAAGCTTGCATTACAAAAAAAAAATGTTTTAGAAACTACCGCTGCACAGCGATCATCCAAAAATACTCTAATACATCACCGCACACACACTCATAGAAAAAAAGCCAGTGCGACAGCAAATGGAAGCCACCCTGACGCATGTCGTACCGCCTCACCTTTTAAACACGCATGCGTTGATCTTGTGGAGAAATGTGTCCCTTTTCATTTCACTTCACGCTTTTTTTGCATGAAAACAGGGAAGTTGGACATTTCGCATCGCTGACAAGAAAAATCAAATGGATCACATGCTTTTCTTATGATACAAATATTTTGAAATATATATTGGGTTTCATTATCTATTTTGGGGGGGAAATGTAAAAATATAGCCCCCTAAATATATATATATATATATATATATATATATATATATATATATATATATATATATATATATAAGCAAAAGAGTAACAGATAATACTTACAGATGGATGAAAATACGGAAGACCAAAAAAGTAACATAAAATGAAAAACAGGGTCACGTAGATGAGTAAATAAAGGTCCAACATTTTCCTCTTCTACTTCGATTGCAACGATGACCAGGTGTGTACAGGAAGCTCCGCCCATTCCACTCAGCGCTTGAAATGAATGGATAAAAAAAAGACACAGGAGCTAGCAAATGAATCAAGTCATGACTCTACTTTCAGTAGTGTACCATGTAGCATTAATAAAAAAAAAAAAAAACATCAACAATTTGGGAAGCCTTAAATGGTGGAGTTTTCACGTTTAAAAAAAACCTGCTATGTCAACTTTAGACTGTAAAATGTCCAACTTTCCAGTTTGAAAACTGAGGGACAGCCTATTCATTTGTGTGCACTTTTGTGTCCGTTCTGTCTCAGCAAGTCAACAAAGTGAATTGTTGACTTCATCAGAAAGGCCAGGATGTCCTCAAGTGAGGACTTTAGGCCTTAGATGCGTAACTTTTATATAGACCCATAGTAAACGTTCACTACAGTGGACACAAATAACCAGGGGGAACTCAGGAGGATATAAAACAGTTGAGGTAACTATAGCTTAATTGTAAGTCCACTTTTTAGGTCAAACTGCCCAACTTTTTGATTTTTCTTTTTTTTTTTTTGCCCAAATTGAAGCAAAACAAACTCACCCAAATAGCGGTGAGCCATAATTGGGTTGATTTTAGTGAGGAGATGGGGCGAGACACCACTTTTGTTTTCCGGCTGAGATTTTTCGGGGGAAAGGCGGAAGGACACCCGGACGCTCTGCAAGCAGCTTTCCAAACACGAAGCCTAGCTACGGGCTCATTTTCACAACTCGGGTGAGCAAGCAGGAAGTGGTCAGATGAGCTGAATGGAAGCCATATGAGTCTAGCGGGATAACTTCCTGTTGCCTTTTCTGCCTACGCACATTCTCGCCGCTTTGATTTCCTTCGTCGCGCGTAGCCCTTTTGTCACGCCTCGTGCGTCCCGGCGGAGTCTCCGCCCATCCCAAATCAAGACAAACAGGAAATCGCCGTTGAAACACAAACAAAAGAAAAAGCGGCCGCATTGGAGCGACACTCAGTAGAAAGAGTACTGGTTCTCCACGGCCCGGGCCCGTCGGGTCCCGTCGGCGTCGTGGTAGTCCTCGGACGCGGCGCCGGAGGCCTCCAGAAGGCGTTCCGAGCTGGTGCTGCGGCTCTGTAAACCCCCGCCCGTGCCCGGGTCGCTGCGGGAGAGCGAGGGGGGGGCGGTGGGAGAAGAGGAGGTGCTCGAGGAGAGGGGGGCCTCGCCGGTGGGGCCCGAGGAGGGTGAGATCCCGGAAGGGTGAGGGGCCGGTTGAGCGGAGTCCGGGCGGCAGCTGGCCTCTCCCCTTGGAGGGGTGACGAGCGGAGGCACGCTCACGTCTACGGGTCAGGAAGAGGGTAGATGTTACAAGCGCGACGAGATAATATTTTCAACATTCTTCTCGTTGATTGAACAAACTTTGCTCAAAGATGAACTCGTTCATTGAATTGATTGACAACTTCCCTTTTGTTTTGTAAATTTCAAACCAATACGAGACTATAACATATGCCGGAATTGAACCAGGGACCTTTAGATCTTCAGTCTAGTGCTCTCCCAAAATCACCAAAATTATCTAATTAGCTACTACAATGACTTATTAAGCACTAAAGTAATCAATTACTTGAGGTCATAAGTGATAGTAATCAATTATTTTAGGTAATCAAATATAAAAATAAATACTAAAAGAGGTACTAAAGGACTTAAAGTGCCTAATTGATCACTTCAATACTTTGTTACTTCCTGAAGTACCTAAAGAAATGGATTATTTCAAGTAATTGCTTATTCACGAACATCATTACCTAAAGCAATTGATTACTTTCGTAATTAATTATTTAGTACCAGATATATTTACAAACTCATTCAGCCCAAAACTTCAAAACATTAAAAAAGATATAAATCAGGACTTGGAAAGGATCGACCATGCAAAAATACATTTTAATTTGTTATCTGAATCCCCAACTATTGAATACACTTTTCAGTCGGAAATCCAAGCCAAAATTGTCGGTGAAAAAAAACATTTTTACTGGCACTTGAGTGAATATAGGTGCAAAATGAACGAAAGAGAGCAAAGACGGTCCTCCGCTGATATCGGTTACTTGCGGCTTTTCGCTATTGCTACCCCCTATACCACGCCGACAGGTTTCCCGGTTTACTATCTTGGTGGCGCTAGCTTAACGCTACAAGGCTTCTCTTTCACAAGCAGCATGTAAACACTGGCAGTGCGGCCTTTCCTTTATTATCCTTTCTCAGTGACTCCAGCAACAGCCGTGCCAAAGACACGCCTGACCAGTGTATCAATAACGCCTTTTACAGCAGAATCAAACCCTGGCTCTATGCGCGACACAGAAGGCCCCTTTATGAGCACCAAAGCAGGGCTGGGACCGCGAGTCCGGGCCAGCATGCAAAGCCGCTGCGGTATAATCGCCCCCTCACGCTCCTCTACAGGAGGGTATTCATGGCGTGCCAGTGTGGAGGGTCCACGCTGTGCAGGTTCACCGAGTTTCAGCTCCGTTTACTTCTTCGAGAACAAATCCAGCCATGCAAGGATATTAGGAGATTTCGTGCAAACCTTCATGGTCCGCCGAGAGGTTTACAGGCCGAAGTCCTGAATTGTCATTCTAGGGCCAAGGTTTTCTTTGCAATATAACCCATTCAAACGATTGGCTCATCAGCGAGATCTGCAGGAGCTTCACCCTGATCATTTGGAACAGGTGTGTTGCAAAGAAAAACTTTGAAAACACAGAGCACTGCAGACTGAGGTTGGACACATCAGGACTTTCAGGGTTAGATTGTTTATTCAAAATGAACAATCAATTACTACATCATTTGCCAATTTATATTTGTTATACAAACCACTACCTTCTTCAAAACTAGTTAATTAATTCATCACCATCAATTAGCTGATGAATCGCTGAGAAACCAAGATAAGGGGTTGGTGACCACTCTTTGAGGGATGCTATTCTGCAAGATCAAGATGTTTCATTCCTCATATGACCAAGATCGTTATCAGAATTCTACAGAGGTACGGAACAAATGCCGAAACCCAGGATCGAATCAGGGATCATAAGATCTTCAGGGTTAGGGATAAGGATGATTGGATAGGATAATAAATGTGCAACTTGAAACAAAAGCATCAGTCCTCACAAAAAAACTATCATGTAAATTGCTACTAAGCATAGGAGAAATCTTGAGATGACGACAAATGTTCTTATAAAGACACAATCAACTACTTTATTCAACCTCAGGGGAGGGTTAGAAGCAGACTAAAGTCTTTGCCAAATAGGACCTTGAGATCTTGCGGCCTAAATGCGGAAACCTGGTTTCGAACCAAGGACCTTCAGATGTTAGTCTGACGCTCTCCCAACTGAGCAATTTCGGCCACATTCACCATCGAACAAAAGCATCAATCGTCACATAAATCTATCAGGTGACTTGCTAATAAATGTAGGAGAAAACATGATAGGGTTGCTATATATTAGTTTTCTTATAGCGACACAAAAAACCCACGATATTCTCCAACCTCAAGAGAGGAATAGAAGCGGAGTAATTGTTCACCAAATGCCGAAACTTGGTATCGAACCAAGGACCTTCAGATCTTCAGTCTGATGCTCTCCCAACTGAGCTATTTCGGCCACATTTGCTGTCAAACAAGAGCATCGTCACATAAATTTAAGAAATAACTTGCGATTAAATGCAGGAGAAATAGTGACAGGGTTACTACATAGTAGTTTCCTTAAAGCGACACAATCAACCCACGACATTCTCCAACCTCAAGAGAGGAATAGAAGCGGAGTAATTGCTCACCAAATACCGAAACTCGGTATCGAACCAAGGACCTTCAGATCTTCAGTCTGATGCTCTCCCAACTGAGCTATTTCGGCCACGTGCTTTGTTGAACAAACGCATCAATCGTCACATAAATCTATCAAGTAACTTGCGATTAAATGCAGGAGAAATCATGACAGGGTTACTCATACTAGTTCCTTTATAGCGACACAATCAACACACAACATTCACCAACCTTAAGAGAGGAATAGAAGTGGAGTAAATTGTTCAGCGAACGCCGAAACTCGGGATCGAACCAAGGACCTTCAGAACTTCAGTCTGACGCTCTCCCAACTGAGCTATTTCGGCCACATTTTTTATTGAACAAGAGCATCAACCCACGACATTGTCAAACCTCAAGAGAGGAATAAAAACAGACTAAATTGTCCGCCAAATGCTGAAACTCGGTTTCGATCCAAGGACCTTCAGATCTTCAGTCTGACGCTCTCCCAACTGAGCTATTTCGGCCACGTTTTTCATCGAACAAGAGCATCAACCCACGACATTGTCCAACCTCAAGAGAGGAATAAAAACAGACTAAATTATCCGCCAAATGCCGAAACTCAGTATGGAACCAAGGACCTTCAGATCTTCAGTCTGACGCTCTCCCAACTGAGCTATTTCGGCCACATTTTTTGTTGAACAAGAGCATCAACCCACGACATTGTCCAACCTCAAGAGAGGAATAGAAGCGGACTAAATTGTTCGCCAAATGCCGAAACTCGGTATCGAACCAAGGACCTTCAGATCTTCAGTCTGACGCTCTCCCAACTGAGCTATTTCAGCCACATTTTTTGTTGAACAAGAGCATCAACCCACAACATTGTCCAACCTCAAGAGAGGAATAGAAGCGGACTAAATTGTTCGCCAAATGCCGAAACTCGGTATCGAACCAAGGACCTTCAGATCTTCAGTCTGACGCTCTCCCAACTGAGCTATTTCGGCCACATTTTGGTTGTTGAACAAGAGCATCAACCCACGACATTGTCCAACCTCAAGAGAGGAAAAGAAGCGGACTAAATTGTTCGCCAAATGCCGAAACTCGGTGTCGAACCAAGGACCTTCAGATCTTCAGTCTGACGCTCTCCCAACTGAGCTATTTCGGCCACATTTTTTTGTTAAACAAGAGCATCAACCCACGACAACCTCCAACCTCAAGAGAGGAATAGAAGTGAAGTAGATTGTTCAGCAAATGCCGAAACTCGGTATCGAACCAAGGACCTTCAGATCTTCAGTCTGACGCTCTCCCAACTGAGCTATTTCGGCCACATTTTGGTTGTTGAACAAGAGCATCAACCCACGACAATCTCCAACCTCAAGAGAGGAATAGAAGCGGACTAAATTGCTCGCCAAATGCCGAAACTCGGTATCGAACCAACGACCTTCAGATCTTCAGTCTGACGCTCTCCCAACTGAGCTATTTCGGCCACATTTTTTTGTTAAACAAGAGCATCAACCCACGACAACCTCCAACCTCAAGAGAGGAATAGAAGCGGAGTAAATTGTTCAGCAAATGCCGAAACTCGGTATCGAACCAAGGACCTTCAGATCTTCAGTCTGACGCTCTCCCAACTGAGCTATTTCGGCCACGTTTTATGTTAAACAAGAGCATCAACCCACGACATTGTCCAACCTCAAGAGAGGAATAGAAGCGGACTAAAATGCTCGCCAAATGCCGAAACTCGGTATCGAACCAAGGACCTTCAGATCTTCAGTCTGACGCTCTCCCAACTGAGCTATTTCGGCCACATTTTTCATCGTACAAGAGCATCAACCCACGACATTGTCCAACCTCAAGAGAGGAATAAAAACGGACTAAATTGTTCGCCAAATGCCGAAAGTCGGTATCGAACCAAGGACCTTCAGATTTTCAGTCTGATGCTCTCCCAACTGAGCTTTTTCGGCCAGATTATTTCATTGAACAAGAGCATCAACCCACGACATTGTCCAACCTCAAGAGAGGAAAAGAAGCAGACTAAATTGTTCGACAAATGCCGAAACTCGGTATTGAACCAAGGACCTTCAGATCTTCAGTCTGACGCTCTCCCAACTGAGCTATTTCGGCCACATTTTGATTGTTGAACAAGAGCATCAACCCACGACAATCTCCAACCGCAAGAGAGGAAAAGAAGCGGACTAAATTGTTCGCCAAATGCCGAAACTCGGTATCGAACCAAGGACCTTCAGATCTTCAGTCTGACGCTCTCCCAACTGAGCTATTTCGGCCACATTTTTCTTCGAACAAGAGCATCAACCCACGACATTGTCCAACCTCAAGAGAGGAATAAAAACGGACTAAATTGTTCGCCAAATGCCGAAACTCGGTATCGAACCAAGGACCTTCAGATTTTCAGTCTGATGCTCTCCCAACTGAGCTTTTTCGGCCACATTTTTTTGTTGAACAAGAGCATCAACCCACAACAATCTCCAACCTCAAGAGAGGAGGAGAAGCGGACTAAATTGTTCGACAAATGCCGAAACTCGGTGTCGAACCAAGGACCTTCAGATCTTCAGTCTGACGCTCTCCCAACTGAGCTATTTCGCCCACATTTTTTGTTAAACAAGAGCATCAACCCACGACAATCTCCAACCTCAAGAGAGGAATAGAAGCGGAGTAAATTGTTCAGCCAATGCCGAAACTCGGTATCGAACCAAGGACCTTCAGATCTTCAGTCTGACGCTCTCCCAACTGAGCTATTTCGGCCACATTTTTTTGTTAAACAAGAGCATCAACCCACGACAACCTCCAACCTCAAGAGAGGAATAGAAGTGGAGTAAATTGTTCAGCAAATGCCGAAACTCGGTATCGAACCAAGGACCTTCAGATCTTCAGTCTGACACTCTCCCAACTGAGCTATTTCGCCCACATTTTTCATCGTACAAGAGCATCAACCCACGACATTGTCCAACCTCAAGAGAGGAATAAAAACGGACTAAATTGTTCGCCAAATGCCGAAAGTCGGTATCGAACCAAGGACCTTCAGATTTTCAGTCTGATGCTCTCCCAACTGAGCTTTTTCGGCCACATTATTTCATTGAACAAGAGCATCAACCCACGACATTGTCCAACCTCAAGAGAGGAAAAGAAGCAGACTAAATTGTTCGACAAATGCCGAAACTCGGTATCGAACCAAGGACCTTCAGATCTTCAGTCTGACGCTCTCCCAACTGAGCTATTTCAGCCACATTTCAGTTGTTTAACAAGAGCATCAACCCACGACAATCTCCAACCTCAAGAGAGGAATAGAAGCGGAGTAAATTGTTCAGCAAATGCCGAAACTCGGTATCGAACCAAGGACCTTCAGAACTTCAGTCTGACGCTCTCCCAACTGAGGTATTTCAGCCACATTCTTTGTCGAACAAACGCATCAATCGTCACAAAAAACTATCAAGTAAACTGCTATTAAATGCAGGAGAAATCGTGACAGGATTACTACTAAAGTCCACCAAATGCCTAAATTCTTCCCCAAATGCAGAAACCCGGTATCGAACCAAGGAACATCAGATCTTAAAAAATAAATACTAAAAAAATGAAAAAACAGTAGAAAACCAGCAGGCAAGAACTTTCAAAACAATCTTCCAAAATGTTTTGACCTTGGCGCGTACCTGCATTGGCACTCCTCTGCACTTGAACGTAAGAGCGTAGCGTGATGTCCGCCGAGCCCCCCGACTCCAAGGGGATGGGGTGAGCGTGGAAGTGTCTCAGCATGTCCGACACGGTGTGGAACCACAAATGGTGAACGTGGCACTGCCCGTTGTCGTTGACCGACAAACGCAAATGCTGGAAGAGCAAATGCAAAGATGGTGGAAGTGAGGCGCGGTTCGGTGAACATTTTGAAGCTGACGTCTCTCGACGTGAGGCGAGCTTGCGGCTTCCTCAACGCGGCCGCCTTACAGGATGCAACAAGCAGGAAATGCGTTATGTAATGGGACAGGACACTTCACTAAATACTTACATGTAAGTCTTGAGAATTTGTGGTAAAATTTCTTTGTTTATGCATGTGTCTGGATATTTTTCCAGACTTGAGCTATGTCCTTTGTTTGGGGCATGGCCGAAGACTCCCTTTTTTTTTCCTCACCCTCCCATTTAACCATATCCCTTCTAAGATCTATCTCGCCGTCTTTCTTAAGGCAACGCTTGATTTTGCTTTCACTTTGTCCTAACCGAAAAAAAATTGCGATGTTTTCTATGGGCAAAACAGCTTGTGTGAAAGCGGTTCACATTATCTCACCTTGGCTTTACCCTGGAAGTTGAATGTGAGGACGTACTCGCCGGGCCGCGTCTCACTTTGGCGGATGACAAACAGCCCGTGGCTCCGAGCCCCGCCCGCCAGCACCAGTTGAGCCGCACGGACACGGGACAGCGTACCGTGGAACCAGGGGTAACCGGCAAGGCTGGCGTCACCCTCGGAGTCTTTCGATCCCTCGCCGCCGCCACCTGAACACCCTGAAAAATTATGTGATTTTTACATTGTTTAGCCTGCTTTAATTTGTAATTTTCTGGACAGGACATCAAACTAGAAACACCGTGAATAATCATTCATTTCATTTTCAGTCGGTAATCCCCAAATTAAAAAGTTAATGCTATATTTATTCTATCGCTTCTATTGCAAATTTTATTTCTGACTACCACGTTTCCTGATTCAGGTTTACGTTGCTATTTTTGTTGCAATTTTTCTTTATTTTAAGTCAGACCAGATTAATTAAACCTTTACTACACGGATGATAAATACATATAAGTGTGGTGTATTTTGAGCTATTATGCTACCCGTAGTTTGTCACACAATGCATGATGATTGCATCACCTTTTGCTACGACTACGTGCTATGCTAATAAAGAGAACGCTACGTCGTTGTCAGGAGTATCATTGTTATATTAAGTAGCAAAGAAGAGTGAAAGATATAACAATAAGTGTAAATGACATAAGAAAACCTAAAAATATATCATTTTTAACATTAACAAAAGAAAAAAAGCAATATAATCCGAATTTCACCAATTGTTAACTATTTACTTACTTTACAGTGTTGGTAGAGGTTACGGGTTGGTCTAAAACTGAAAAAAAAATTACAGAGTATATCAAAGTGGGCCAAATGCCCCCACTATTTAAGAAGGAGTGGCCTCACCTAACATATTTTTTTCATCAGTCATATTTTTAACATAATCAGTTTATCTTTTTGAGGATTTTTGATTACCAGCTGAAAATGTCAAAAAATAAACGAAGCACAGAAAGTATAAGAAGCGTGGAAGTTATTGCCTGCTGCAGGGTTGGAGCTCTGGGCCTCAGGGGACTGGAGGAAGCGCTCTAAAGGCATGTGGGACGGATGCTGGGTGAAGGGGGGTTCCCTGCAACGCACTGAGGGGGCACTGTAATGCTCCGTGGCCGCACACAACCTGTCCGGAGCTCGATACACACCTAAACGAGTCAATTTGCATCCGTCATGACGGACATCGGATCTGAAAGCCAGGAAGCGGCGGCGGGGGGGGGGCTCACCCTCTGAGAGCAGCTCGCAGCTGCAGGAGGCCACCATGGAGCAGTCTTTGGATGAGGCCTGCCCGTGAGGGCACGACGCCAGCTCGATGTCGTCGCCGCTGTCCCTGCGCACGAGTACAGCGGGGTGACCACCAGAGTATGTCAACAAACAGCTGTGTCCAAACACACAAGTCCCTGTTGACATCCGGAGCGGCGAGGAGGAATGTCAGTCATTGCAGTGCGTGTGTGACTTTGGCCATGTTTGTGTAAAGGAAGCCTGTCAAAACCTCCGCTAATTGGATGATTAATGGCTGCGTGTGTGTTTCTACCCTTCCCAACACAACTCGCTCGCTTTCCTCCACAGCAAATATTTATGTGATGGTTTACCCAGGATCTATGCAGTCCTGGATGTCAGCGACCCAGGAGTTTTTCTGCAGCGAGTCGATGGTTTCCAGGATGTATTCGCCCCCGTTCTCCACCTACAGAGTCACCGTTTTCATGCGAGGACAAAAAAAAAAAAAAAAAAGTGAGCCTTTTGGTAGGAATGCAGTGGGTTTCACAGAATGTTTGATTTTGAGTACAGTAGTCTCTCACTACCTCACAGTTTGGTTATTGGGGTCTCATTCTATACCGGATTTTCATTTACTTTTTCTCTTACAATTCTTCTGCACTTATTAGGGGATACTTGGTTAAAAAAATAAAATAAATCAATATATATATACCAAGTCAAAATTCCATTTCAACAGAATCGGCAGTGATTTATAGTGAAGGTAATTTTATTGGGCATGCACTGTACAATGTAGTGTTGCTGCTTGTCCAGTTCTTACCTTCAAGACAAAAGTATTGTCTTTGTCAGGCATCTCCAGGGGCATGGTGGTCCTCACCTCCACAATGGCCGTCAAAGGGATGCTCACCTTTGCTTTTGAAGACTAAACAGGGAAGAAAACAAAGGTTTTAAATGTATGCACTATGTATTAGTCCAGTCGTATTTACAGGAAACAACTGCATGACAAACACTGCTTGCCAATTCAAATAAAACAAATGAAATACAGTAAGTAAGGCAATAACTGAACGTATCTTCTTGTGCCGTGTATTGACCTACACTAACCCAATGTCAATGCAAAAACAAATCAGTTTGAAACCTCAAGATATCACATGCTAATTTGGTCATAGAACAAGGGCGTTGCTTCTCATCTCAATGTAGATCAGTGATATTAACAACTAGTTCTCAAATGAAGGTAGGTGAAGATTTCTATGATTACGTGAGATTTTACATGTGAGATTTCATAGGGTTTCAGCAAATCTAATTTGTGGCAAAGCAGTACTTGTTATTTTCAAATTAAGAGCAAATTCATTGGCACATGAAGCAAGCTTTTGATAAAATGTGTTATAGTGATTTATTTGCAAAAAAATAGGTAAAACGAAACAAAAAATTGACATTAGTGACACAAATTATCCGACAGACAAACCAGGAAGAAAAAAAAAAACAGAGGATGTTACACGATCTATCTTCTGAAGAAGCTTAAAAAAGATGCCTAGAGCTAAATATATTGCACTGGTAGGCATGTGCATAACTGCAAAAATATTTCACAGGGGGTAGATAACTAAAAAATGGTTGAAAACCACTGAAATAAATGAAGCTGTGGTGGCTAAATCAAGAAAAGCTGTGGCCACCGATAAACTATCCCCTGACCTCAACCCTATTGAGATTCACAGATCATCTTTAAAAGGAAATTCTATGAGGGTGGCCAACTGTGTACACAAATATGATTTTTTTTTTAAATAGGGGATCATTTTCAGTTTAGTTAGTGCTTGCATGACTGGTGATGAAGGGTTCCTAATTAGCAGTTTTATTTTGTCTCACCATACTAGACACCCCCCAAAAAAGAGCACTTTGTGAAAATTACAAAGGGTCCAAGGTTAAAATAACTCTTTTACAGTGAAACACCATACTTAGCGTTAAAATAGGAATTCAAACGTAACCATTAGACAACCTGTGTCTGCTTGTCTGACTACCAAGCCTCAAACGGGTCCCTCATCCATGATAATTAAGGGCCCAAATGAGTCATGCAGCATCGAGCCACAACCCCCCCACCCCCCGTCCTCCAGTCTGAGAACGGAGAGGGCCAATTTTTTACACCGTCACCGGACTGAAACCGAGGCAAAACAGGAAGCGTTTACGCCATGTGATCAAAGCAAAGAGCCCGGCCTCCGTTTGCCCTCTGCCAAGGATAATCTGAACACGTCCGAGGGGTGTGTTTCGGTGTGTGTGAGGAGACTGATGGTCTGGTTGGGGCTTATCAGCTGATCTGTCTGGAGTAACAGCATTCTCATCTCGATCGTGGCCGCAATCCACACCCACAATTCCTGTCAGAGGATCACATGTCAAGAGAACACAAGTCCCATGCGCCGTTTCCGGAAAGCCTGAGTCGGGCATTGCTGGCAAAAAAGAAAAAAAAAAAAAACCTTCTCAAGAAACCTCTGTGTTTGTGGATCCGGTACCTAAAAAACATTTAAAATACTACTTTTTTTCATTTATAGGTCTAATTTCAGGTAGCAGAACAGCAGCACAACGTTTAGTGCAAGAACTCATTTTTTTCCACAAAAGCTCAAAATCATACCATTAAATATCATTTAAAATTTACAAAAGTTATAGGTCTACTAATGTTGTAATATAGGACAGTATAGAACAACGTACGGTCAAGTGAAACAAAGTTATGTCTGCCATCTAGTGGTGGATAGTTATTTTACAACTTAAAACTACAGTCGAACCCTTCAGTTCAACCTCACGGCTTCGAATCTCAGATTTTCCATCCATTTTCATTTTTATTTTCTCAGTTTTTTATTGGCCCGAGTTGTCTTTTCTTTAACTTTTTTTTAATCTATCTAAAATTGATCTATCTAGCTATCTTAGCTAACAATCTATCTATCGATGCTATATCTATATTTCTATATCTTGTTGTATTCTATATCTATCTATATTTTCATTTTCTCAGTTTTTCACTGGCTCCTTAGTTAAATGTTTCTTTGTGTTTTTTTTAATCTATCTATCTAGCTTTTATCTATCTAGCTATCTTAGCTAGCATATCTAGGTAGCTATTTTATTTATGCCAATCGATCAGTCTAGTTAGCTTATCTATCTATTTAGCTAGCTATCTTATCTATCTATCTAACTTACTTCATGAGTTATCTAGCTAACTAGCTCATTTATCTATCCAACCAACTTATCTATCTGGCTAACTAGCTTATTTATCTATCCAACTAACTTATCTATCTAGCTAGCTAACTAGCTTATAGATTTAGCGGATGTTTATCTATCTTGCTAACCTTCCTACCTCTCTTTCTCTTTCTATGTAGTAAGCTAGCGAGCACCACACTACACCACAAACTTTGACTTCTTGTGCCACCCAACATGTAATAATGACTTTTTTTCTATGATAATATATCATTTAATTTTTCATAACTGCTCCTTGTGAAGCTGTGTGGGGTATTTGCTTTCAACTGGGTCCCATTTGGGCAGTCACCCAATGCTTTTGTTGAATTACTAGCCTTGGAATCTTCTCAAAGTGGTCGTTTTGACCAAAAATTGCTGACTTCCTGTTTAGATGTGGGAATGGTAGAGACTCTTTCTGTGCATCAACGCCTGTTTGTTTGTTGGCGAGAAAATAACCTATTCAACTTTGGTGGAAATCTAGATTTTAAAAAGATTTACAGTCACAACATTTTTATGATACATTTTATTCATGAAGAGAATGTATGTATTCTCATCATCCACAGGAGATGGGTATTTACGGCTGGGGTGTAATTTGGCCGCTGAACTAAATTGGGATTAGCCTTGGTGGAGGTCTCTACTCTGGAGTGCACTGAAATAGAGCATAATCAACATACCAGACTGTGCTCGTTCATACCTATGGACCAGTTCCACTTTAGCTAGTATTGGCACAGAGGGTTCAACTTGTCATTTATTATTATATCTAGGAAAACATATTTTATTCAACAACTGTAAAAGATAGATGTCAAACATCATGTTTTATTTCTGTCTCACCTGACAGGAAATTGTGCCACTAATGACGGTGCTCATGGGTGTAAAGCGTAACAAAATAAAGGCATAGAATGTTTTGCTAATGAGTCAAATAACAGTTTGATGGCCAATCAATTTGCTCTTAATTTGAAAAGAAAAAAATCCTATCACAGCATTACAAAAAGCTGCATCAATTAGATTTGCACATTTTGTATTTTCAGATCATTTGTATTTGGTGATGGTCGTGTTTGCATTACGGTTACCCGCAGAGCATAAACAAGCTATGAAATTGTAGGATAAAAAAAAAAACACACAAGATGATCGCTATTTGCCGAACAATTGTTAGCATTAGCGCCATTGCTGCACATCACTCAAAAATCATTTAAAAAATTCTGTGCGTCTAGAATGAACAATACGTGAATTGAACAGGAAAAACAGACCAGAACAAATTTTCAGAAGCCATTCCACATGGAGTGTCCATTTTTTAGCGCGTATCGTTACAGGCCTAGCGACTGTATTCGGAACAAACGCGAATCACAGTCAATCATAAGGCATAAACAGCACATAGAGACTACAATTCACACTCTCATTCACACCGCCACGGAGTGGGAGCTGAACCCACGCCGACTGCACCATTAATGATTTCCCTCGGCAACAAAACACAAGCAGCATTGTGGTTATTCGTTATCCCAACAGCATTGCTAAAACAATGCATCTAATTTTTACCGTGCACAAAAAAATGCAGTGGCCTCATCTCGACATCCATCCATATTGTGAATGCCCTCATTATATCGGGGGTAATTTATTTCCACATCTATATCAGAGTCAATAATTCAAAGCTAGTGTTTCCGCCCATGGGGTAGCGGAGGGTGTGTGGTCAGACGGCCTCTGCTGTGTCATCATGCAGCAGTCAGGAAGGAGACCGCGCTGGTCACTCGAATCATCCGACACCGCTGAGTATGCACTCGGATGATGTGAACAAGACGTCGGCGATAAAGCTTCTCCGTCTTTATGGAAGCGCTTCTTTTACATGTCGACGTTAATAGAACGCAGCATGTGAAAGTGCTGAACAACAACCATTTCATGTTCCCTCTGCGAGTGAGTCATCCAACTATTTCGGTTCTTCCCCCTGTTGTCACCGTATGCCCAAGATGAGGAAGTGATCCATTTGGATTTTCTGCAAGCGGTGGGAATTTTTGCAATGTGCTAACATAGGTCAATGCGACAGCTTCGTCAGCTCCTCTTTCCCATGACCTTCTCCGAACCACCTGTGCCACCTTCACCCCGTGTTCCCAGACGTGGAGGATTTACACACACTCAGCTGCACCGCGCCGCACTGCCAGGCGCCTTTCTTAAGGTCACGGGCAACGATGTGGAAATCACGCATGGAAAAATGTGAAGAGCATTTCTTCAGTGCTAATCTTTTAAAAAGAAAAAAGGCATCCAGTTTCCTTTTCTAATCCTTCCTCGCCCAGCTGCGAAAACTATACCATGTTTGCTGTTATATATTAAGAGTAAACAATGACAAAAAAACCCACCTTGAATAGACCTAAAAAAGTAATGTGTCATACCCAAAGCTTTAACTCATGTAAATAATTCATGTGGCGAAACTTGAATTGTTAAACTAATTTTCTATGATAAAGCAAACAGATTGAAGCATTCTTATTGCAATGTATATGGCAATGCTATGTATCAAGCTAGCTAGCCAAATAAATAGATATTAGATAGCTAGCTAACAAGCTAGCAAGCTAGATAGGTAGGTAGGTACGTAGGTAGGTAAATAGATAGATACCATTTCTTCAGTGCTAGCTTGTAGCTAGCTTGTTATTTATTTAGCTAGCAACCTAACAAGATATAGATACTGTAGATAGATAGATAGATAGATAGATAGATAGATAGATAGATAGATAGATAGATAGATAGATAGATAGATAGATAGATAGATAGATAGATAGATAGATAGATAGATAGATAGATAGATAGATAGATAGATAGATAGATAGATATCATTGTCTTCAGTGCTAGCTTGTAGCTAGCTTTCTATTTATTTAGCTAGCAAGATAGATAGATGGATGTATGGATGGATGGATGGATGGATGTATGGATGGATGGATGGATGGATGGATGGATGGATGGATGGATATGGAGCTCACCTTGGGCGGTACGTAGAACTCCAGCAGAAATCTCTCTGCCCCTTCATCCCTCTTGCTCTTTCGTAAGAGCAGGCGGCACTTCTGCCACTGTGCGGCACCCATGCAGTTGGTGTCATCAGCCACCATGTACCTGAGCGCCCCTTCTCTCTGGATTTCCAGCATCTCAGCCTTGTGGCCCTGGCAGCCTCTGGGTAGTCGTAGCTTCTGAGACCACTTCTCTCCCCCCACTGCTGTTGCCACCTCACCTCCAGCACCTCCTCCCCCAGTCCCGTTGGACTTCCTTGCCGCCGATGGACCGTCGGGCTCGGGGGAAGAGCGGCGATGCCACATCTCCTTGACCCCGTCCACCACGCAAAGGCTCATGTTCCTCAGAGAGAAGCCCTTCTTGAAACGAGCTTTGGGGTGGCTCACGGACACGTCCTCGGAACTGCGAGACTGACCCAGGGCGGACACCTTGTGTGTAGGTTGAGGTCCGCGGTCGCCGGTCGTGGCGCTGCCTCCTCCGGCTTCTATCCCGCCCCCTCCACTGTCCATGCTGTCCAGGGATTCGCTGGAAGCCCCGGCGTCCTTGCGTCTCTGGTAGAGCTCGTGGCTGTAGGACAAGGGGCAGCCCTGGATTCCCAAGAAAGGAACGATGCTGTACTTTGGCGCGACGTTGAAGCCGTCTTCCCCCGGCGAGGACGCCTGGTTCTCCCGGGCTTGGCTCAGAGCCGCCGAGAAGCACTCCAGAAAGTGTTGAGCAAAGTGTTGAGAGAAGCTGGCGTCGGCGCCTGGAGAGTCGTAGCAAGGGTTCTCTGACAGGAAGCGCTGGAACTTGTCGGCGAAGTCTGCCGCCGAGGCTCGGGCGTGGAGTTCGCAGAACTCTCGCCAGTCAGGCAGCGGGCATGAGGAGGAGAGCTCCGGACTACCGGGCGCCGCCGCTCCGTTCATCACTGGGCCATGCCAACCCACTGAGGAGAGGCTGGATTGGAGAAAAAGGCAATGATGTGAGATTTTAATCTGTGAAGAGTAAACACGGTGTGGAGAATTCCCAAAACCAAAAAAAAAAAACAGAGCGTGCACTTAAAGTATGAACGTAACATATTTTTCGCACTATAAGGCGCACCGGATTATAAGGCGCACCCTCAATTAATGACATATTTTAAAACTTTTTCAGTCACAATATAGAAACACTCAAAGTAATAAAAATAACTCAAATAATAACTCTAAACTCTCAATAGCAACTAAATGTCAATATGAGCAACCTTGTTCAACTGTAAACACACAAAAGAAACAGGTTAAGCTTACTTTATCAGTTCATTCCCCATCTTAAAATCCCACCCTCAATTTTGATTCATATATAAGGCGCACCTGATTATAAGGCGAACAATCAGCTTTTTTAAAAAAAACTAAGGCTTTTAGGTGCGCCTTATAGTGCGTAAAATACGGTAAATGATTATTTTAGCACTTTGTGCTAGCTAAAGGTGTATGAAAAAATGCTACTAGTCACAAATGAATGAAGTACTACTCAATTCCTTTATGTAATTAAGTATTAAAGTTTTTGATTACTTCAGGAAATCAAGTACTAAAAAGATTAATTTAGGTACTCAAGGACTGAAATAATTAATTACTTTAAGTACTGAAGTAATCAAGGGCTTAAAGTGCACTTGAGGTACTAAAGTGATTGATTACCTTAGCAATTCGTACTTAATTACTTTAAGTACTGAAGTAATCAAGGGCTTAAAGTGCACTTGAGGTACTAAAGTGATTGATTACCTTAGCAATTTAGTACATAAAGTAATTGATTTCAAGTCCGACCAAAAAGAAGCGACATGGACCAGAAAAAAATGTAACACATTTTTAGTTAATTTCAAGTGATTAACTCCGACCGTCAACATTAAAAATGAAGTAAAACTCCTTGCCTGGTGTTTGTTTTGTCTTACATTGTCCCCAAATCATCAACAAACGTCCAATTTCATACTGGTTCTAATTCCCAACAGTGCTGCTTCGAATTTTCGCCGCATGTCAACCCGTCCTCCCTTCATTTCCTGTTATTGTTCTGCTATTGCCGTTTAATAAGATCAAATGAGGGGACGGAAACGGCATGATCAAAAGGGAAATCTCGAGCGCCTGGCACGGCCGTGAGCCTGGCCAGCTCGACTTTGGTGACAAGCGATCGGATTATGGCGACGGCCTGCCGCAGATCTTTGAAGGGCTCTTGGTGGCCCATCCGTCTCACTCGTGGTTGTTTGGCTAACTAATGAGTGTGTTTGCAAAGCCCGGTCTCTCCACTCATCCCTGCATTCCTGGTCCATGTGTAGCACTCATTGCTTGAAAGTCTTCATTGAAGCTAACGTAAAATTTTAGAGCAACCACGACTGAACAATAGCGCTAGCTAGCTAAAGTCCACTACGCGTTTCATCTGATTGTATAGGTGGCCCGAAAAGATTCCCCCACTCATTTGAATATGTTTCTCAAGGCGTTGTTTTGCCTTGGGTGCCTGTTTCTTTAGTGTAAAGTGACATAAAGAAGTCAAGCTAACACGCTACAAACGCAGCCAAATAAATCTCATCTTCCCAAAATAACATAAGGACATGGATGCCTTGGTACACATCTATTTTGATGTAGGTCCTTGGAGCGTAACGGCTGAAATGACTCATCACCGACAACACTACGTTGTCCTCACCTCAAGTTCAATTGCTATTTATGCTAATTAAGGATATTTAAAAAGGTTTACTTACACTGAATCACTAAATCACCGTCACAGTAAAAGCTGCTGTAACTCCACCCGGATAATCAGATCTTTTCAAATATATCATCTATACACAACAATTATTTTTTTTTGTACTTACATCCATAAGTAATTGAATACTTTGGATACTAAAGCAGTGTTTCTCAATTATATTTTGCCAAGCACCCCCAGAAAAAAAAGACAATTTTTCACACACCCCACTTGACGTGCTGACAATAAATGAGATTCATATCTATAAAAATTGTATAAGTATACTGAAACCTGTATCCTTTTTAACGTTAACAAAAGAAAAAAGTGATTTTTTAAAAGAATTTATAGGGGTTACAGTTAAACCGCACACTTACACTTAGTCTAAAACAGAACTAAATAACCAAGTGCATCAAAGTGGCTGAAACTTAAAAAAATAAAAAAAATAGGGGGGCACACCCCACTATCAGATAACCGCTGCGCTAAAGTAATGAAGAAATTAAATTAGGCAGTAAAGCAGATTAAAGTTACTAAGGTAAGAGATTACTTAAAGGATAAAAAAATTGCTGGTATTAAATGAATGAAGCGCTTATCGATTCCGTTACGTAATTAAGTACTAAAGTAATTGATTACTTCAGGTAACCAAGTAGATATATTTCCATCCATCAATTTCCTAGAGCCGCTTATCCTCACAAAGGTCGCAGGCTTGCTGGTGCCTATCCCAGCTGGCTTCGGGCGGTAGGCGGGGGAAACCCTGAACTGGTTGCCGGCCAATTGCGGTGCACACAGCGACCAACGACCAATCACAACTGATGACCCCCCCCTCCAAAAAAAATAAGCAGGAATTTCCAGGCACTTTCCTACTCCTCTCTGCTCCGTTTACTGTTCCACGCAGCATTCCCAAACATCTGACGGAGATATCAGGCTCTCCTCACCCCCAGGGGAGGTGAGGAGGGGGAGGCGGAGGAGGCACGGTAGTGCTAGATCTTAACAACAGATAGGGAGGAGATAGCGGAAGGAGGAAAGGCTCCTGCGGCTCCCCTCCGTCCTCTGCGTACACACACACACACGCACGCACACACACTCGCAGGATTGTTTTAGCAGCTGCAGCCAAAACACACCGCGGCGTCCACTGCCTCCTTCCATTCATAGATCGCTCACTGGCCTGTCAATCATTCTGCGCTGTATGGCCCAAGTGTGCTGAGACAGAGCTGTCCACTTCCTCCTGTCTCACGGCTTGAGTTTCATGCTGACTGGGAGCGCGTGTGTGTGTGTGTGTGTGTGTGTTCTGCAGTCATTACAGGGGCACATCCTCATCCGTGTGCGCCGTTTGCCAAATGTACCTCAAGTGTTGTCGCTGTTTTGCTGAATGAGTAGAAAGTTGGCCCGCTGCAGGTTTTTTTAATAGCTGAATATATATTGACTTGCTCAAACACACACACGTTGACACACACTCATTGATAAATGGATGGAGAAGATGTGATGGATTCATGAACGCAAGATAGTACTTTAAAGAGGATTGATTCCTTTATCGGCACTTTCATGTGAAAGCTTCCTTTACATCTGTAATTAATGGCTAAATGAATTCACAACCAAACAAACTTGGCTTGTGTTTATATTTCATCGTGTTTGTCGAGATGGCTGCTAGCCAAAATCTGGTTGTTTGAATATGGACTCATTATCTTCGTGACAAAAATAACATTTTCGTTAAACGGGAAACTCGAGACCTGCTTGACAGCGCCTCTGCTGGTTACAGCCAAGTAGTGCATCACGTTTTGTTTCCCTTGAGTCAAAACATGATTAATAATGATAAAAACATGTATGGTGAATGAGAAATAATGTTTTTCAACAATCATTTCACAAAATTCTCAAGTAGGGCTGCAACTTGACTCGCTGATGAAGTAAATGATTGGTTGATTGAGTCGTACTACCTATTTTTAGATCTTCAACCGTATTAGTCAAATTAAAAAAAAATGTCGATTAATCGATTGTAAACAATTTTTTTTTAAACAAGATTATTTCAATATATAAAGAAAATGCAATATATATATATATATATATATATATATATATATATATATATATATATATATATATATATATATATATATATATATATATATATATATATATATATATATGTCTTTTTATTCAACACAAAAATATGTTTTCATATGTGGAGCAATACAGAGAGAAGACCATTTTAAATTAGAATAGGGCCTGAAACGATTAATCGATTATCAAACATGATTTTCAATTAATTTGATAATCAATTAGTCAGATTCATTGCTGCAGCTATATTCTACTTGAATCAATTATCAAAAAATGTTTATGGATTAAATTTATGATTGATTAGTTGTTGAATTATCGTTATGGCTTTCGATAAATGTCTCATTAATTTGAAGATCAATTAGTTGTCAATCAATCTTTGCAGCTCCATCTCTACAATAGAATATGATATATCCATTTATAGTTGCATTTAAATGTCCCCATTCTTTTTTTTTTGTCTTTGTACGAGACCCTTAATTCTAGTAGGGTGAGTTTACACAAATTGTCGAAAAAAAAAATTGATTAACAATAGAGTTGCTCTCCCAAGGAATTCCGCAAATGTCCGCACGTGTGTGTCGTATGTTGCACAAAAAGCTTTTGACCACGTGTGGAATGTTTGCCATCTCTTTGTGTTTGTGTCCGTGTGTGCGTGTCGCCAGGCCTGCCCACTTCCGTCCTGACATCCTTTTATGTTCATGCTTCACAGAAATAAATAATGGGATCAACATGTGTGTTAGAGCGCAAGGCTTCCCTGCAGATGTGTCCCTATCACTGGTGCGGTGGGAGGCAGTTTCAAGTTACCATTTGGACTCTGTTCTTGTGCCAATTCCGTCGCATGAATTCAAATCAACTCAACTTTATCGCAAACCTTGAATTCCCGCTAACATTATAATATTGAGCTTTTGCCGCCTCAGTGGTGGTCCTTGCATATTCTGTGCTCTCACACAAGCCCCGCCCAAGCAGGTAAAGATGACTCGAAGAAAACGACAGAAAGATTTCAGACTTCCCCTACACCGCTCCTGTACCGCCCGCGCGAGAGTAAATACACACCAACCTTTCCCACATGTTTTAGTTTGCGTCTTGGTTCCGGAGTTGAGGAGGAGAGATTTTGCACCGAGTTGTCCAAGTGAACAGCAACGTTTCATTAATTAATAACAATGTTTTACTGTAGAAAATGCAGAAGTGGCCAAAATGTGAGCACATGGCCAATGAATGTCAGTGGTAAATAATTCCCTCACAGGAGGAACTATTGTTATGAAAACAGTATTCCCCAAGGGGACTGATTTGATAGAGAAAAATGGATGTTCGTGAGAGTGGTGTATTCGTGCTGTTTTGCATTTTAATATCAGTAAAATGCCTTTTATTGACTGCTGGGATGGCCTACAGTACCCGCAAACCTCGTGAGGGCGAGCGGTCAAAATCATGGATGAATGGGTGTTTCGTGGTCGGTATTGAACGACGTCATGAATGGGGCCAGGCAGCCACACTGTAAGAGGCGCGGCCTCTGTAAAAAGTATCAGTGCAATAAAATTCATATTTGGCCAGAAATATCATCGCCAATATGCCAATACCGTGATATAGGCAAAGGGGTCACATGAGGAGTCCACAGGTCTGTGCTTAAAATGGCTAAGATAGAGAATTGTGATTTTCAAGGAATATTACAAACAATTAGACATATATTATACTTATATGACATATCACACCTGATTTACATATTTACTACCGCTGTTTCTTAATTATAGTGAGAAATCATAAACATGGTCAGTATATTCGCATAAACTAGTAGACCTTTGTAATACTCAGTACCAAAGAAGTCGCTCTCAGTTTCAAAAACGTTGGTGATCCCTATTCTAGGCCCATTAAAATGTTTTACACTTTTGACCATTTTTGGGTCATTTTCTTCCACATCATTCTTGCAGTTCTTTAGCCAAGGGAAGACACACTCCTACATGGTCGTGCCATGTTGAACTTTGACATGTTATCGCTGCCTGGGTGAAATTTCAGCTCCCTAGCTTCGTCTTTCAATGCGTTTCCATTTAATGTGAGCTACCTTTGATGTAGAAGAAAATAATAATCATAGGATTGGAGAAAATTCAAACATTTAGACAACATATTGGTCAAAACTAGTTTTATATGCTTTGTTGATTAAAACACACACATGCACACAAACACACACACACCCCCCATGCTTCATGTCAGCAGCACGCCCGCAGTGATGGGCTAATGAGTGTGATTGGTCATGTCGTGCGCTCACCCCAGGGGGTTTGGGTCCAGCCATGTTTTCTAAGATTAGCCTACGCTGCGCATACATGCGCGCACACGCACACGCACGCAGCTGGCAGCACACAGAGTACAGTACGCGGAGGCACGCACCCTCACTGTGAATTCATTAATGATGTTTTCTTATATAAGATGTAAATAGGACTGCGGAGCGAGGACGTTTGAGGACAAAACATCTGCCGTGTCCTACACAAACACACTAGCAACAATTAGAGTAGAACAATGAAGTGATTGCAACATGACGACCGATATTGATTAGATTAGCAAGCCGTGTTGTCGTTTGCAAGCACGCGGCTTTCGCTCAACACGAGGACAAAAATGATGACTGATGAGGACGTCACGTCGGCTTGGAAGCGGCGGGACAAGAAACAGAAGTCTGGGGTCATCGGTAAGATCGGCCCACCCGACCTAGCTTTACGCTGACCTTTGACCTGACTGTTGATAACCCCGCTGTGCAATTGGCTAAGAATTTTTGGCCTCGAAGGGCAACACGGGACCAGCAGGGACGGGAACGTTTTAAACAGCCTCGATCCAGACAAAGATACACGCTAAGCATTTCCATAGAGGCCTCTGCTGCATTCCATAAAATTGGACATTTCAGACTTTTGGCTAGGAAAAATGTGAAATTCTAGATCGGTGATTCTCAAATGGGGGTTCGAGTACCCCCGGGGGTACCTAAACACACTTCAGAGGATACGTTAGATGAAATGGTTTTAATGTCAGGACAGAAAAGCACATCTTCCATTTCTAAATAAGAGAAAATTAGTTGGAACATGAAGAAATTAATGTTAAAATGTTATAATGACTGCCTTTGTTTTATTATGTTTTATACAGATTCAAGTTGCAATTAGTCATGCAATTTCCCAGTAGACGAGACAGAAATAAAAACAGATGTTACACAATCTGTTTTCTGGGGTTCTGGAATAAAAAACGCTGAGAGATACTAGTGCTCTGTTTTAAGTCCATTAAAACACATTATATTTAGTCCATACAACCCAACAATTTTACACATCAATTTCTGTTTACAATCTGGGGAAAATCTGCCAGCTTTTCCATTGCCATTCTTCAGTTTGAAGAACAATGACCTAAAAAAAAAACAGCGCACTCGAAATTGTTTTTGTATTTATGTATTTTATAGAAACTAATACTTGATTGATCGATCATTCAGATAAGAATTAAAATAGTAATTGTTTTTCTTGATGAGAATCATTTATAAAAAAAAGAAAACAATATAAAGATCCGCTTAACAATGCTTTGATGATCAATTTTTTTTAAATCTGCACTTAGTAGCAGACTACTTTCCTCTAACAAATCTCTCATCGTGAATAATTGATTTCTCGATCGTGCAGTTGAGACAAAGTGACGTCAGAACGACAGCGGCCATTTTTCCAGCTAACAGAGCACATTTGCGCAAAAGTGATCAGTAGGAACAGCAACCGTGTCAATTGAATCATTTGCTATATGTCAATTAAAACATCTGCCAGCTGACAAGAAGCGCAATAGCGCTGCTAGCTAACGGCTAATTTTTGCAAGACGCTGCCATGAACACGTTGAGCACCGTTGACGTAAAATGACATCGACTGAAACGCTACAAAGGAGTGCCATCAACTTGGGTGGACGCCAATTGTTTTTCTTTTGTTTTATGGGATTGCGGGGAGAAAAAGAACGTGAACTCGGTCAGTCAGAATGCTTGAAATCGGCTGGGACGTTGTCTTTTTTTTTTAATGGCTAGCATTAAACCAGTTAACGACTGAGCCACTGTACAATGCAATGTCAGTGCAATTAAGTCGTTTTTTGTTTTTTTGGGGGGGGGTTGCCTTGAAAAAGCAATCGAACTTCGCTGCGTTGCTCGTGAGATCCCAGTCAGCGAACGCTGTCGCATAACGTAAATAGCGAAGGGGCCGAGGCGTCCATATGGCAGCCAGCGACAAAAGGATGGAGAACAGAACGTGTGGGAGACGCACATTCCATCGCTGACTTCCATTTCCTGTCACTCACCCACCAGGTCTAAATAATTTCACAGATGACCGCAGGCCTCCAAATACAGTACAAGCGTGACACCTCCACTTCTGTGGAACCGGAACCGAGGTATGCAAGTGGAGCCCATACAATCACCGGACATAACATTAGGTACAACGCAAGCCATCAAAAATGTTCTGCTCGAGTCCTATGAACTCTGCCTAGCAACAAGTGGCCCGAACAAAAATCAACATTATGACAATTAAAATTGCTTTTCGTTTTTTTTTAACGGCACGTTGTGGCTTATGATATTAATTTTGTGGCACCTGGGTGAATAAAGAGAAAAAGTAAGCCTAGGGATTGGAACTGGGGGCATTTAAGTTGACCTGTGGGGCAATTCTGCTTGAGCCCTACGAATTCTGCCTAGCAACAAGTGGTCGAAACAAAAATCATTGGATAACATCCTTTTTACTTAGTTAAGTTACTTCTTTACTGAATCACTATAATTTGATGTAATTGATGTCTTAATTAAGAGAGAAAAAGAAATATGTAAACAATAATAACAAAACTGGAGCAATTCCGTAGGCCAGTTCTGCTTGACCCAAGCGAACTCTGCCTCGCAACAAAAATCACAGGTTAAGATTTTATTTCGGTCGCATGTTGAATCACTATTATTTCATGTTCATGCCTCCCAGTTAAAAAAGAAGAATATGTAAACAAAAATGCTGAAATTAGAGACATTATTTGGGTCAGTTCTGCTTGAGCCCTACGAACTCTGCCTAGCAACAAGTGGCCGGAACAAAAATCAAAACATGCCAGTTTAAATTGCTTTTCAGGTTTATAATGAATCTCTTTGGCTTATTTTATTCAGTTTGTGGCACTTAAATGAGTATTGAGAAACCAGAACCATGAGGATTGAAACGTGAGGCATTTTAGTCGTCCTTTGGGGCAATTCTTCGAAATCTGCCCAGCAAACAAGCGCCAGGGATAAAAATCAAGACGATAACAACGAAATTCCTTTTCTGTTTCCACTCATCGCTATTGCTAATGATAATTATTTTGTGGCACATGAGTGACTAAAGAGGGACCAGAATCCCGAGGAATGGAACTCCATCAGTTTTACTTGTCGCGTGGGGCAGTTCTGCCCGAGCCCTACGAAATCTGCCTAGCAACAGGTGGCAAAACAAGAATCAGGTTAACGGATGCAATCGCGTCTCAGTTTTAGTGTGAATAAGGACGATTCTTGTTCATTTGTATCACTTGAATAAAAACAACGGAAAGCGCTACAATTTCACTCATCCGTGGTCCATTTTCATCATTGATTGGTATTGGGTTTGATTCTAAACACACAGTGGTGCGGCCTATTCAAAAAGACACCCGATAGAAAGTCAATAGCGAGCCCAGCGGCCGAGTTGCAGGCCTTCTCCGGTGCCAAAAGCGGACTTCATGAATGGAGGCTGCTTGAATGGCTCCCACATCCAAGCCGCACATGAATGGCAGTCAGCATGCAGCCAGACGCCCACCAGCAGCCGTCGGGGTGGCCCCCTCTTTCAGAGCTGAGAAACGGATTCTTGGAAGACACCCCCCCCCCCGTCTTCGCCCCCATATGGTTTCATCTTCACCCCGAAAAGTGACTTAGACGCCTGTCCAAGATGTCGCTGACACCATAACAAACAACTCTCCTCCTCCTCAACATGGAAGCCCGTTTCTGCCGCACATCACACATGATGACACCATTTCAAAAAAAAAAAAAAGGATGCTGACACATTTCAGCGGGGCTCACCTCAGTGCGGGACTGCTGTCATGACGACGGCTGGCGGACTACAATGCGTTTGCTTATTCGTCACCTCCACAGTTGGACGTCCGATGTCTTTTCGCTGCCGGGAGGATGGGAATTCTTCACGGCGCCGTTAGCTCGTCCTCCATCTCCGCGAGGTTCGCACTGTGAGGGAGCTTGGCTGTGCGCGCTTGGTCCTGAATGTCTGTGACTGCCTAACAAGCTAGCGGGAGGAAGACGACAGAGCGTTTCCGGTTTGGCTCTTCCAGCGTACAACTGTCAATCGCGCCAACTTCGCTTTGATTATTTGCTATCAATAAATTATATTTGAAAAAGAACCATAATGTGTCTTTTGTTTTTCAGTTGAAATATTATGCCACTTTACGACCGTTCGCGTTTCTTACTAAGATTAACTCAAGCGTGTTGCACTTCTTTTAATTTGAAAGTAAGGGCATTTTCAGTGTTTTAGCTAACTTTGAAAATTTCTTTCACGAGCAAATGTGTGCGTGCTTATAAAGGTCATTTTTTTATTTTGGTACTGTCCTTTTGTAAGTGTGTTATGACAGAAATTGTGCGATTTTATTCATTATAATATTGAAAAGCACGTCATGATAGCTTGGAATAATGTATCATTTGGCTTTGCCGAATAGAGAAAAAGGGTGAATCAGGTGCTATTTTGCTAACAATGTCAAAATATCGCATTCAATACGCAATTTTTTTTTTTTTAAGAAATTCGCGTTTTGATGTTTTCTATAACGCATTTTCAACATGCATTGAATTGCATTAATTGAAAGAATTACATATTGTGACAATCAAACGGCAAAAAAAAAAGAAAAAAAAAAGAAAATTGCTGTAATTTGAACATGAGTATGGACCCATTACCCCTAGAATATTCTTTTTCTCGCTAATATACTTTGTAGTATACATTTTAAGTTTATTCTGATTGTTGCTCATACAACATTTGCATTGACTCTAAAATTCGTCTGTTTGATAGATTTTCTTATTTCTTTATTTTGTGCAATAAAGCCCTATAAAGGGGCCACACCCTTTCAGTGTGTTTGTGCGTGTCCAAACATAAACTAATTTATAATTCGTAATATAATGTAAAATAAACAAAAATGCTAATCAGTGAATCTCTACGGCAACATAACGCGTGTGTGGTTGATGTTTACCTCCGAGCAGTTGGCCCGGCGCTTCCAGCATACGCCTTTGTTTCTAATCCCCTCTGAGAGGATTGACGGCGGGGGGCCCGGGGGGCCACATAACAATTGCCCGCTCAAGCACAAGACAGGTGGTGCTGCTGGTCAACCAGCCACCGGCTAATCCCGACGTTTCTTCCAGGAGGAGGGGGACGCATTTTGGAGCAAAGTCACATCTTTACTGTATGCCGCCTTTTCTTAACCTTTCAGGTTTATTTATTATTTTTTTATTTGTATGGAGTAATACACTGTTGAACAAAGATGGGAAGAGCGATGTAGTATTTTGTCCAATCTTTTGAGCTTTACATCAAAAGCATTTCACACCAAGGAGAAGAATGCACTCGGGAGCTGAAATTTCACCCAGATGGTAACAATATGATCAAAACTTGATTTTGTTGTCACACTAGCATTGTCCATCCCTTGATTAAAATACTGCGAGGATGATGTGGAAGAAAATGACCCAAAATGATCAAAAGGGGGTCAATAGAAGAACAAAAAAATAAGAGGGTGGGGCAAAGGGGGACTCTGTGTCTCTCTCCGGAGACGCTTGCCTCTTATTGATTCTTGCGCGCTTCCTGCCTGCGAGGATAAATTGACGTGATTCAACCGTTAGCTCAGATGTTCTTCAAGTGCGATCAACGCAGTATTAGAGGTACATGGAAGAATAAGTGCAGTTCAGTTGTATTTAACTTTTCTTCCAAAATTATTTCAATTGTACAAGAGCGCCAATTCCGTTCAAACCTTTTTGCAAGTACAGAATGTTTTTGCAAATACATTTGAACGTATTTAAAAATGTTTTCTTCCCGATCTTGCGTTAATACCATTTGAGTTTTCATCAAGGTGGCAGCCCTACTAATCAAAAGCGATGACGTGCGCAGTCTTTTTCTTGTTCTTGGATGCAAGAGGCTAGAAATGCGTACGTCAACGTGTTGTTTTTTTTTTACCTGCTGAGGGCGCCGCTTACACATTGATCCTCCTTTGGCCACTTAAGATGATTTCACAGGAAATCAACTCAATAGCCCCCCCCCCCCCCCCATCTGAAGTCTTAAGTTAGTGCTAATCAATGACATTGCTCCATGGGTGCCTCATTGTTATGTTGGGACTCGTAATCACTCGTTTCCAAAACAGGAAGTACCCCAGCATTTTTCTATCTCCCTTCCCTTCCCTCACATTGTTCCTCGGTTGCTATATTGTTATGCTCGGAGTTGTTATTTTACTGTCATCAATTTTGAGTCTGCGTTCAAGAACTTTATACTGATCTGTACCCTAAAATGTGGCTTTTTCCTCCCCTGCATTGCTCCTCGATGCCTTATTATGTTAGCACTTGTAATGTTGCAGCCATATATTTGTGTTATCATACAAGGCGTTTATACTGCCCTGTACCCTACAATTTCACTCACTTTACTCCCATACATTACTCATCGGTTGCCTTATTGTTATGTTAGCACTTGTAATGTTGCGGCCAGTATTTTTGTGTTTTCATACAAGACGTTTATACCGCCCAGTACAATTTCACTTTTTACTCCCATACATTGGTCCTCGGTTGCCTTATTGTTACGTTACATGTCAATATGTTGCTGCCAACTCATACATACTGTCCTGTTCCCCACCACCTCTCTTGCAATCTTTCGCCCTCTCCCCTTCACATTTCTTTTTGAGTGCCTTATTGTTAAAAGTCGTTATGTTGCTGCCAACGCTTGCGTGTCTTCATACAAGAAGTACATACTGTCATGTACCCCGCAATTGTTCTTTCTTTCCTCCCCTACATTGCTGCTTGGGCGCCGTATTGTTATGTTTGGAGTTGTTATTTTACTGCCAACCAGTTGGTATATTCATACAAAAAGTACATACTGCCATGCACCCCACAATTTTCTTTCTTTCCTCCCCTACATTGCTCCTCGGGTGCCTTCTGGTTGTTAGGACTCGTTATGTTGCTGCCAATTATTTTGTGTTTTCATACAGGAAGTACCCCAGAAAGTTTTCAATCTTTTGTCCCTTACATTGCTCCTCGGTTGCATTATTGTTATGCTTAGAGTAATAAATTGACTGCCAACAATTTTGTGTATTCATACAAGTATAAACTGCCCTGTACCCTACAATGAATCTCTCTTTACTCCCCTACGTTACTCCTGGGGTGCCTCATTGTTATTTTAGGAGTCATTACGTGCCCGCCAATCATTATGTCGCCGCCAACACCTTTGTGTATTCATCCAGGAACATACTGTACTGTGCCCCATTCTCCTTCACATTGCTTCAGGGTGCATTCTTGTTATGTCAGGAGTGGTTTTGTTGATGCTGACACGCCATTCGCCATTCTTCAAAATTGCAGCTTCGGTTCCTCATTGTTATGTTAGGAGTGGTCGCGTTGCCGCTAACACCCGTACATGACAGTTTATGCTGTATTGCGCCCTCCCACTCGCCGGCTCGCCAATGATGCCCGATGCACGCAGTGATGTCACATGAACTTCAGCGAGCTCGGCCCGAAATAGCACAGCAACATCGGCAAGACTGTACACAACGAGGGAGGGAGAGCACTTCGCCAGACAAATATTACACGTGAGGAACGTGCGGTGAATGGGAATCGAATTCAACTTGATAACAATGAAGCTTCATTTTCGCCCTCTGGTAAATTAATAGGAGGTCTCGCGTGGTCATAAATCTCCAGCGGAGGAGAACGTTGAGAATATGTAAGGACTTTTTTGGGCAGCATACCCCCGATGGGTGGGTGGGGGGGGGCAATGGCTGATCCCGGAAGCATGTGACCGAGTGATTCAGCGAGACGCCATGTCAGAGCAAATCGCAGAGCAACAAACGGAGCCACCTGACAGAGAGGTTCTGTTTCCATGGCAACGCCCGCGGGGAGGAGGGGGGAGGGGGCATAGGAGGGGGCGTTTAACGTGGGAGGAAAGAAAAGAGATGGAAGAAAAGAAGAGGAGGAATAGTTTGGAAACTGAATTGGTACTAAGGTGGAATCAAATGAATGAACGCACACGTGCGCGCGCTCAACTCTCGTATCCATGCAACACTACTCAGCATGTGTTGGGCTCAGCTTCTCAGGCACACACAAAGAAGAAGAAAAAAAATAAATGAATGGATGAATGAATGAATGGGGATTTTATAACAACTTAGCACAATCGGGCCTTTGGCTGGAATGGGGGATTGCCTGCCAAACAAAAGCGAAAATTATTAGGAAAGTCATGACATCATTTGTATAAAACACTGCAAGTGCCATTGAAAATAAGATGACGTATTACTGTAGAGGGAAAGAAAAGAAAGGGTATCAATAAACAAAAATATATGAATTAAAAAACTAAAACAAGGAAAAAAGAGAAACAAAATAAAAAAAGGGAAAAAAGAAAACACAAACCTAAAAAAAATATAAGTGAGTAAAACAATGAAAATACAAATATAAAACAGGTCAAAAACTGACTTAAAAAAAAGAAAGGGAAAACTAAAAGAAAAATACAAACAAAATGGATAAAATGTACAAAAATCTGAGTAAAAGAACCAAAAAAAGAAAAAAAAGAAAAGTGAAAAAATGAAAAGTTTAAAAAAAAAGAATCAAAGCACAAATTATGAGAAAGACATGACATCAATTTGTACAAACTGCTGCAAGCGCCAATACTGTAGTGGTAAAGAAAATAACACATTTAACAAACAACATTTATCATACATAAAAAAAATAAATAAATCCCCCAAATCAAAAACAAGGAATAATACTTCAACGCGCGTATCAACGAAGCGTTTAATATCGGAAGCAAAAGCCGTTTTGTCTTTGGGATGCAGAGAAAATCAATGCTTTTGACCAGACGGCCATGAAAAGTGGCCACATGTACCGTGGCGTGCGTTTGCGCACCCGAGTGGGAGAAAAGCCGGGAGCCCACAGAGAAGCGCGCATGTCAAATCTACTAAATAATTCATATTCATAATAAAAACAGAACTTGACGGCCTCCTGCATGACAAACCAAACCAAACTTCAGGCCTGGAGACAAAAGACTGAAAGAATCCATCGTTGCGCTTCTGCTTCCTCGCTGCGGGATGATGACATAAGCGCTTGGATACGCCGCGCGCCACTAAAGGTGACGCAGCGGCAGCCTTGCGGGGCGACGCCCACCCGACGGCTCCCCCAAAATAACATGAAGCCATTAGGCCTTTAATATTTTAGAAGGGGGGGGGGGGGGGGCACAATACTGGGAAAACATTCGGGTTAAGAGGTAACTGCAGATGACTGAGATCACGTGGTTGCACGCTCTCATAAATAGGGAGGTGGCTGAATAAATACAAATAAATAAAAATAAAGTTCGGCAGTTCAAGTATTTTTTTTTTCAAACATTAATTACCATAAACTGTTTATAATTCCCTCCAGGCGTAGTTCCGGCTGAGCTTACAGCGCCATTCCCCTGCTAGCACACGAAAGCTAATAGGTAAGCAGAGCTGCGATTCATTTTGTTAGTCATAATTAGCTTTCATTTGATTGGCAGTGATATGCGCCACATGCACAAAGTGTAGTGTGTGAAGTGCTGCGCCCATGAATGAAAATACTTTTACACATGCAGCATGGTGTATAAAGTGCTGCATACATGAATTTTTTTTTTCATTATTTATTTTATGATTTATTTCATTATTTATTTATCATTATTTATATAGAATGAATACTTAATAAAACACATTTTGCTGTGGATTGAAAATGACATCAGGGCTTGTAACTACCAATCAGCACCCAGTTTGCTAATGTCACATGACCAGCGGGTTAGCCCTGATTGGTCGTTACCTGATCACAAGTGAAAGCAAGTGCAAATATGTCTGCACTTTCAATTTTAGACAACCTGAAAATTGAACGATTTACAATTTCCATGACTTCCCATGGAAACTATTATAAATTATGAACAATTATGAATTGTATCTCCGTGTTTTAGCAGCTCTACCTCCACCATAATAGCAACCGCGTCGGAAACGAGATAAATCAAAATGGCACACTTTGCTGCATAGCCTTTATTGGAATATATGTGCAATACAGAGAAGCATGAGTAAAATTACATATAATATTCATCTAAAGATGACTAGCTTCCATAGATGGCGTCTTAATCTCACATTCACTCTTTAAGGAGCTAATTGATTTTTAAATTCTACAACAATCAAGCGTAACAAAGTAATTTGTACGTTGCAAACACCCCTACGAAATTATTTGATAAATCGGAGGAAATAAAGTCAGCTTTGCCCAGCTGACAACACGTTTTTTTTTTCTCATCAGAAAACTCTTCCTTCATTGATACACTTGTTGATATATAGTCAAAATTAACTAAATGACGCAAACTATTATCACGATGCACATTATTGTCTCGCTTATGTCTTGTCTATTTATTGACTGCAACGCAAGAAAGCTGTAAAGAAAAAAGTTAAACGCAAAGCAACACCGTCCTCTAGCGGAGGCTTCCACTAACTGCAACAACAAAAGCAAATCTCGCTTCTAATTCATTTTAAGCGTAAAGGTGGGGGTGACGTCACCGCTTTAGAGGTTTTGGTCGTTCTCATGAAAACGATGCAGATGGTCAGAGTACCTGAGAGTTAGAGAGGAAATAAGGTAATAATCATTGTGCGTAAATATATTTGCAGCTAAAAAAATACGTGAGATAATAAAATAAGAAAGAAAATGTATTCAAAATGGTGTCTCACTTTTTAGCGCAGAAAGCCGAGCAGTCTCTGCCGATGCTCTCGCTCCAAGCGGTCTTGTACAGCACCTGTTCCAAAGTTAACCACAGGTAAGATCAGTTCATCGCATCAATGAACAAACGTTTTTTTTTTGTTTTTTGTTTTTTTTTGAGCAGAGCGGTGACACTTTGACGCACCAAGAAGACCAGACAATGCAGGAAGAGTGTGTAGAAGAACGCCACGGTGCGTGCCACCTTATTGGACAGGATCACACGGCCCTGACGGACAAGAAAAAAAAAAAAAAGTTGCTGACAAGTGTGTGCGTACTTGTTTTTGCCGCAGGGTGAGGACCAAATTCCATTTTTTTTGGGGGGGGGGGGCTTTGAGAAGACCTCTTGCACATTGCATTTAGGTTGATCCCCCAAGTTCAGAGCTTTTTTGAGGGTCAAGGCCTGCTTTTAGAGATTTAGAGTATTTTAAAGTATAGATTGGATGTTAGTTAAGGAAATTATGCCATTGGGATGTCCTTACTACGATGATAAACACACATATATGAGTGTGTGTGTGTGTGTGTGTGTGTGTGTGAAAGCGTACCAGGCTGAGGGTGGCTTTATCCCAGGGGCTGAGACTCAAGTAGCGCCGCTGACGCTCCTGTTGACAGAAATCGCGGCACGTTTGAAGGAATCGTTTGAAAGTGAAGAAAAGTACATTTCGGGGGTTCCTCCACTTTTCAAGCGTGTGATGTACCTTCCTACTGAAGGAAGCAAAGGGGTCCAGCCTCTCCTCGTACTGGGAGGAGTAACGCATCACTGTGTCGTCACTGCCTTGCGCCTGCAGCACAAATGAGACCGGTCGGGGGGAAAAAAAAAAAAAAAGAGCGGGTCCAACACACAACAAAAAAAAGCGCCATACTCTTCCGGCGTAGCTCTGCAGGAACTTGATCTTCTCGTAGAGTTTGATGTTGTCGGCGCGCAGGCTGTCCAGTTCGCTCTGCAGGGCCTGCATGGTCTGTTGCATGGAGCGGCTTTCCTGCAAACCGCCCAAAAGGGGTCACAAAAAGCGTGTCAAGTGTGTGTGTGTGTGTGACGGTGACTCACGGCTTCCAGCTCCTGGTTGCGGGAGCGGAACCGCTCTCGTTGGCTGGAGATGATGGAGAGCAGAGAGTCCATCTGACCTTGGGGCAGCTCGGCATGGACGCTCATGCTTGAATCTGACCCAAAAAAAAACCAAAAAAAAAATCCCACTGATGTTCACCAAGCCATGTAACGAAAGCCTGCTAGCTTAACGCTAACACATTATGCAAAATGCCATTGGTAGGCTACTGGAAATTAGCAACATTCTAAATTGTATCTGTGGACGTAATGAAAGACTCTTGACTTTTTTTTTTTAAGTGTACCTAAAATACTTTAGGTATTTAACTACTAAAGTAATTGATTTTAATGATAAAAAAGTCCGTTACTTGTAATTGATTAAGTACCTTGAAAAATCAATTACTTTACTCAAATACCTAAAGTAATGATAAAATAGTTATTGGCCTAAAGAGGATCTAAAATTTGCCGTTACTAAATAAATTAATAAGTAATCATTTACTTTAGCCACCGTAATCAAGTAGTAAACATTACCTTTAGGTTATCAATAATTTAGTAGTAATCAATTACAGTACTTTGGGTATTTAAGTAATGAAGTAATTGATTTTAGTACAATAAATAAATACATAAATAAATAAAAAATACAATAATAAAAAAAAATCTGTTACTTGTGATTGATTTAGCGGGGAAAAAAACAAACAAAACTCAACCTAAAAATTACCTAAAAGGTGTGATTGATTTTAGTACCTAAAAAAAAGAACAATTACCTTAAGTACTGAAATACTTAAAGTAATTGGTTACTACTTAATCAACGGTATCAAAAGTAATTAATTACTTCTTCATGTATTTGGTAACAGCTAATTTTGGAGCCTAATTTGGTCAAACACTGAAAAAACAACAACCTGTGATTGAATACTTAGGACACCTTAAAAACCATTAAAAAAATATCATTGGGATTTAATGAGTTCAGGTGTCCAAATTACGGCTTGGGGGCCATCCGTGGCCCCTCATCCACATTTTGGGGGCCCAAGCAAATTTGAAAAATAGATTTTGAAATAGCCTGTAATACTACTTAAAAAAAGTAACAACATTTTTTGATGAGTGTTAGAAGTGTGCAAATAATGCGATTTTTTTCTATTCTTATTCTATCGTTGACATGTAATTGCTTTAGTTTCGGATCGACACAACAAACCAGCAAACGTGGCGGTGGCCTCTTTGATGGGCTCGGGGATGTCGATGACTTCGGCGCCGTCGGCCCCGGGTCGGGACCTGGAGGACATGGCCTGGACGGTGCTCAGGTCCTGCTCCAGCCTCACGATCAGCTCCTTCTGCTCGGCGCCGATCCGCACCGCCGCCCCAAACTCCCCCTGCAGCTCGGCGTAGCGACCTACGCGGAGTTTGCAAACATCGTTTTTTCCACATCAACCATTTGGATTTCTCATTTGTCTTATTCGCAAAGCACTCACCTGTGGAAGGGGGGGGGGGCTGTCAATGACATAAACACTCCAACATCTTTAAAAGTAACTTGTTTTTTTTCTCTGAGAATACTTGGAAAAAAAAACTCCCACGGTACACTTTTAGTATTTGTATAAAAGAGATTTACTTCAATTATCACACCTAGGGTGCATGTGAATAATAATAATGATGATGAATGAATCAAATGTCAATCATAACAAATACATTGTGAACGTTTCATACAGTGATATTGCTTTTCAATGTTGTAGAGGGGGGGGGGGACTGTTTTACAGTGCTGAGAACAAACAACATGATACGTTTAGTAAATAGAAAGATATAAAGAAAGCAATGATACATGAGGAAACCAAAAAAAAAACAAAAATGGAGGAAAATAGCATCTCGGGAGTGCTGAGACGGGAAGAGGGGGCGGGGGGGGAGGGAGGGAGGGAGGGAGGGAACCGTCCCTTTTACAGTCATGCACAGCGCACACACTCCAAGCGGTGGGGAAAGCGTTATTACTTCCACGTTGTTGGTGACAGGGTGTCAAAAAAACAACAAACAAAAAAAAGAACATAAAGCCTCAACAAGCATCTTAAAGCTTTCCAAAGTTGTTGGGGGAGCCTTGAAAATCTCTCCCCCGGGTCATTTGGTTGTCAGTCTACACTTGGAGGGGGCGGGGCTACAGGAGGGGGCGAGGCAAGGTAGCAAACAAGGCAGTCTACGCTGAAAGGGGGCGGGGCTAAGAGCGAGGGCGAGGCAAGGTAGCAAACAAAGGTGGACGACTACATCAACTATTTGGCTTTTTGCTTCCTCTTTTTTTTTTGTGTGTCTTACGTTGAAATGTTGAGCGTGGAAAACGGAGCGAGGAACATGACGTCAAGAAAACGCACGAGCAAAAGTGAAGAAGATGGATGCATTGTGCTGTATTTAGGTGTGTAACGTCTACCGAGTGTGTGCTATGCGTACAGCATCGCTGCGTCAGGAGGCGGGGAGGAAAAAAAGTCATTCCTTACAAAAAACCCACTTCATAAGATATATTCTAAAAGTATTAATATTATTACAAAAAACATCTTGAGGTTTCTCTCTTTTTTTTTCTCCGTTAAGTTTTTTTTTTGTTTTTTTTTTCCTGAATAGGGTGACCAGTGCTGCTGTCCAGGCTTCCATCACAATAATATTAAAAAGAAAAAAAAAGAATAAGCACTACTTCAAAACAGATCATACAAGTAAAGCTTTACGACTTCAGAAAACATGATATGATATACAGCATCTGTTACAATGTTATTCAACAGTGTATAGAATCATCTGGATTTTTAAATTTGTAGAAAAATATCTGTGGATCATGGAAAAAAAGTCCTGAATCGTCCCTTCTCTCGTCCTGCCTTCCAAAAAGGAAAAAAAAAAAGAAAAAAAAAAGCACACTGTGACACTAAGTGACTCCGTAGCTACTTGACCTCGACTTGTATTATTTACAATTTCTCTAAGCCTCTCCAAATAGTTGGCACGCGTCATCTCCATACCTGCAGTGACGTCACGACGAACCTGACACGGAACAGAAGGAGAAGACAACCCCGACAACCCCCCCCCAAATGCCCTATGAAATTCAGTGTTATTACAGTGTGTTTTTCGGCGTGCTTCCTCCTTCGTTCTCCTTGTTCGGTATGTACAACGTCAAAGTGGGGGGGGAGTGAGGGGAAGGGGGAGTAACTGTCTGATAAAACCCCAAATGGGTCAGTCGTTAAGAACACAAGCTCATTATCTCCTTTTTTCAGCCGGCGTTTCCACGAGAGAAATCCGGAAGGGAATCGATGCGGAACGGCGACGACATCACAACGTTTCGGTGCCCTGCTTGGCAGTTAAAGGCACAAATCTAATGATGGGGTGGCGTTTTATTTTATTTTTTTTTCCACAAAGGGGAGATGTGAGCCAAGAGATGGCTAAAATGAGTTAAGTGCTTCGTTACAGTAGAGATACGAGACATGCAGCGCGGTCCTTCTGAAGGGACGCGGATGTTTGACACCTGGCGTCCATGGGACAATAATCTGAAGATTTTTTTATTTTTATTTAAATGCAGTGCATTGGATCAGGTTTGACCATATGGACAGAAGTAGTGAGATACGTGGATTAATCGAGAAATTAATTTTTCAAGGGTCTTTACTTCAGACTAAATCTGATTAAACATAAAAATTGTTAGCCTAATAATTACGTGGGCTGGCAAAGGTTGATTTATGTATAAAACAAACATTATACTGGGCTAGCTACAGACTAGCTAGTTTATTGACTTAATTTCATTTAACGTTTAAATACCTTTTTTTTAAATTGTTAGCCTAGCATAGCTGAAACAATCAAAAATGACTTCAGCATTTATGTATATAACAAACGTTTTATCTTTAGTCTACTCACAAAATTGCTGAAGTCGTTACTCGCGTACTGGGCTAGCTAGAGGCTAGATTTTCGTTCATGCTAATTCGCAAAGCTTGAATCGAGACAAAATATTTTTTTCGGTTGCTGTATAAGTGGGTTTTGTTTTCCAAAAGTGTTAAAAAAAAAAAGGACGCCCGCAATTACGAATGTAGCAAGTGTTTAATCTTTCGATTATTAGCATAACTGCCAAAGTTGTTTTTCAGGTACTAAACTAGAAAGAAACCTGTTCAAAACAATCAAAAATGACTTCAGTAACTATATATATAAACATCTAACGAACATTTTTTCGTTAACCTACTCACCAAATTGCTGTAGTCATTACTCGTGTACTGGGCTAGCTAGAGGCTAGATTTTCATTCATGCTAATTCGCAAAGCTTGAGTCAAGGCAAAATATCTTGTTTTTCCTGTTGTTGTACATGTGGGTTTTGTTTTCCAAAAATGTTTAAAAAATGATGCCCGCAATTGCACCTGTAGCAAGCGTGTAATATTTAGATTACATATTAGCATAACTGCTAAAGTCATTTTTCAGGTACTAGCTAGAAACTTGTTTATAGCTGTGCAGATTCTAACGGTAATTCAAAAAAATCTTGTACCGTGGCAAATTAATCATGCATAAAGAAACATTTGACCGTTAGCTTAGCATTGCCCTTCATTTTTCACTTACTAAGCTAGCTAGAAACTTAGCATCAGTGGGTGTTTGCTCAACAAACGGCGAGAGGGAATTTTACTCCAGAAAAGGCACGTATAATCATTATTATTATTATTATTTGTTTGTTTTTTTGTTAAAATATACACACAGTACAGTATACAATACATTTCAAAGGGATTCGACTGCGTTGAGAGTGTTATTTGAATACCGAAACGACAAAACAAATGTCGCTGTTTTGGTAGGTTCCAGAGTTAACGATAGCGTCGATTGCTTTTGAGGAAAGCGTTTGGAGGTATCCCAATACTTTGTCCATATAGTGTCTCCGCAAAATTGTTGGTACCCTTTTGTTAAACAAAAAACACAGTAGCTGAAATAACAGGACTCTCATAATATTGTTTTGTTTTTATAGATGTAATCGCGTAGAGACAGTTGACACATAATTTGACCCAAACTCGACAAAGAGCCTCTTGTTTTTTTTTCCTCGAGAGAAATGTCGACTGGATTTAGATCAGAGCGCAAAGCCAATAAAAATACTAACGCAGGCTAATGTGTTAGCTGCAGTTATTTGGTGTTTATTTCGTTGGGGTGACTTGAGACCGAGACTTGAGATTTGATTGCGCCCCGCTTGCATGCATTGATGACACCCGGTGCCTGATGCAGCAAAGCGACCCCGGAAATAGCCAAGCCTCACATTTCAAGTCCCGTGTTACGTTTGACCGCTTCATGTTTTTTTTTTCCTCTTTTCTGCCCGACAAAAGGGAACCAAAAACTATGCGCGTGAAGAAAACATCGAGCTCGAGGAAGAGGATTCGGGCCGGAAAACCAAATCAGGTGCTTACTAATTATATCCACACCGGCCGTGTTCCCGTTCTGTCGCACGCGGTTATGTGTAAGGGGCGTTCATCACGAAGGGGGGGGCCAAAAAGAAGAAAAACAGCCAAGGTTTGTTTCCGTTTTAGTGTCGGGAGTGCGCGCTTGGTTCTCAACCACTTCCACAAAGAAAAGGCATCCGTTTCCCAGGAGCCCGGGATGCTAACTCCGGCGTAGTGTTTTCCAGACCCTGTCCTACTAAGTGCTTTGCTGTACGGACTGCGATAGATTACAATTCTGCATAATCATAGGCTGGCTCTTCTGTGTGGCCGGGCACAGGCGCTAGCTGGTACGACGTGTCTAATCTCAATTTGGCAGATATGACCTCTTTTCAACATGTATTCTCATCTTTTCATTTGACCTCTTTGACAACGAGCATACACTTGGACCTGATCGTCAAAGTTGATGGCGATAAAAGCGGGGATGAGACCTAGCCAAAGACAATATGCCGCTGAATCATTTTGATATGTCTTTTTTTTTTTTATCCTCGAGCATAATAGCTAGAAGTGGGAGGGGGTGGCCGCAAAAGCGTTATTCGATCGAGAAGGAACTGAAATGACACAACGTTTCATGAATATACAAACAAACGAGAACTAGTACGTCTCTGTAAATATTAAACCAATACTGCCGGCAGTCTATAACGTCTAGTAAAAATGTTACTTGCCCTCAGGAACAGTATAATAATCCCTTACAAAATAGACAACTCAAATCATAAGACATTAGATGAAAAAAATACAGCACCTATAAATAAGCAGAATAAAAACCAAAACTATAAATGCCAAAAAAAAAAAGCAATACAACCGAGCTACAGTAAATCATCGTATTAAACTACGTGGTGGAAGATTAATGTAATGGTAACGCGTCAAACAGCTTAAAAAGAAGGGTGTCAGTTGTGCACTAGTAGTGTGTGCAAGTAGATACGAAGTATGAACCCCCCCCACACACACTCATTGGAAACACACACACACAAACGTACACGCGCAAAGGGGAGGCAGTGGGCTGACAGGCACTGAGGGCTTGTGTGGGACGAGGACGAGGTGATATGCTTTCAAATTTGTAGTGTATACAGTAGAATTGAACGCGGAGAAACAAACAAAAAAAAAAGTCCCTGGATATAGGGGAAAACCTGGAGGAGAGTGTAAGTACTCGCACCAGGGTTGGAGTGAACTCTAAAAAGTACTGTACATTGCCAAAAAAAAAAAAGAAAAGAAAATCCAACCATCAGGAGCTTCTTGAGGGTTTTGATTTAAATTGAACTCTGAGTGAATTGACCTCGACCCTGACTGACATGCAGGCAAATATACAAATGCACATGAGACACACACACACACACGCGCGCACACACACACTTCCTGATTTGGCCTATAAAAAGATGTGTGTTTGTGAACAGGAAATAAGCTGGTAGTGAGCGCACACACACACACGCCCACACACACACCCGAGCAGATCCAGTGCTGGGTCAAATTGACGTGCACAACTTTAAAACCAAAACAAAAAAGACACGGAAAGTATCAGCTACAGTACTACGTGAAATCATCGTATTTTCAACAATGCAACATTATTCCATCCTAATTTGCTTTTTTTTTTAAAGAAATAAAACCAGTAACTTGTTATTCTCTTGTCTGCTTATTTTGTACTAATTAAAATGCTTCCTAAAAATTCCCTATTTTGTTATCTTTAGAGTCAGAAGACTGTGCAATCTCTTATTGGCAACCAAATTGCAATATGAATTCCCCAGGAAAAAAAAAAAAAAAGAAACATAACGAGATGGTCCTTCATCCTTCAAGAAGGACCTAATTCCTTCTCTCCTTCCTTTCGAGACGAGTGTGTGTTTGCGAGAAATTATTACGTGATCCTTCTGGCCATCACATGGCTGTCAGCAGGATAGAGATAGGACAACGGGGAAAAGGAGGGGCGGGAGCGGATACACGACAGGTCAAAGTTCGTACATCAGTTACCATGGCAGCTCAGGCGCATTATTACCTTCTTAGGAGTGAGATACATAAAAAAAAAAAAAAAAAGCGCCAGCAGGGGCGCACTGACACAACCTCTAAAAAAAGAACACACACACACACACACACGCACGCGCACGCCAAGTGAGTGAAAAAGGCAAAGGGTTTGTAACAGTCACTCTACAGTGTGAAAAAAAAATGAGGCGTCTCACTGAGTGAGGGGAGGTTTGTGGACACTTGGGAGGTGAGAAGAACAAACTTGAGAGTTCTTTGCGCTCTCTTCTTATCTTATCATCTAAGCAGTGTGCGTCACTGCCGCGACGGGCCTGGCCCGTCTTTGACCCGGTCCGGGTTCGGCGGCCCCGCGCCGCGGGTCAGACCCCGGCTCGGGACCGACCAGTTCTGGTGCACCAGTGGCTGGTGATGGGGGAGGGGGAGGGGGGAGGTACAGCAGGGCCAGAGGCCAGCAGGACGGCTAAGTGCTTTTTCTCAGTACAAAAACAAAACTCAGTTAAAAACAACAAAAAAAAAAACAAAACAAAAGGAGAGACACTTAAGCTCTCTTATTTTGTTCTTCTAGGTTTTCAGTAATTTTTTTTCTTTTGAAGGGTTTTGCCAACCGCGCTTTCCTCTTTCGGGAAAGCTATGTAAGTAAAAATGGCTGCTGAGCTTGACTTTGGCTGTGTCCACTCTCCAACTGGAACAGAGAAGGAGGGGTCCAAGGTTAGAGGTGGTGAGGTTATGAGACGAGAAGGGGGCGGGGGGTGCGTGTGGGGGGGCGGGGCTAGAACTCCCACTCCGAGGGATCCTCTTTGCTAGCGGCCTTCTCCAGCCGGTGGATGATGTTATTGAGGTTGGCCGCTTTCTTCTTGCGCAGATTGTTGTCCCTGGGGTTTCGGGCCGGGCCGGAGGCCGGGACGTTAGTACTGGAGGCGGAGCTGCCGGGGGACGCCTCCGTCAGGCTGAAGAGCCCCAGTCCGCTAGAACCCGGCGGGATGCAGTCTATCTGGCAGGGGGAGTTATTGGAGCCCCCCGCCTCCGACTCGGCTTCCATGTCGTGGTCTTTGCACGCTCCCCTGTGATCCTCCAGGCCGGCGCCGAAGCCCTGGCGCGCCTCCACCGTGCCCTCCGACTCTGTCCCGTCGCAGCTGTCCCCTTCGCCTGACTTCGACCCGCGGAGGGAAGGGGAGCCGCCCTCGCTGCCGGGCACCACTCCTCCGGCTGCCTGGATTTCCTCGATGAAGAGTTCTCGTCGGATGCGTGACCTGGAAGAGAGGCCCCGCGTCAGTTGGCCGTGCGAATACCGGGGCCCGGCAGATATGGGGTTTTTGAGGCCGAGGCCACTCTTTAACAGGAAAAAAGGAAGGAAAAAAAAATGGCAGAGGTTCTACAACAGACCCCTGTGGCATCCCTTTCCAGACATTTAGGTCAGTTTAGCTAACTTATTCAGTGCGAGATATTTTCAGAGCCTCCTTCACGATAACATATTCTTGAGGCACAGGGATATGAGATAGTGTAGATCATTATGTTTGTTGAAAGTTAAAATAAAAACACCGACCTGTAATTGTGAAACCAGTTGATGACGGTACTGGTCTTTAGGTTGAGCTGGGAGGCCAGCTCTTCGATGGTCTTGGGCGAGGGGTAGGGTTTCTGCTGGTACGCCCTTTTCAGAGCCTCCTTTTCTTCGGGGCCCAGTACCACCCGGGGCTTCTTCAGCTGCTGCTGGGGCCCCGGACTCTGAGAACCCTGCACGTAGTCCGGCCCCGCCAGGGCCCCGTCCACAGAATGCCCGTCGCTCAAGGAGCTTAGCCTCCTCTTCATGTAGGCTGGAAAAAGAGCGAACCGCAGGGTCAAGGAGGTTCTTGCAAAAAAAAAAAAATCACGTTCCATGGAAAGAGTGCTAGATGTACCGCGGCATTGCGATTATTATTGTGCATAGTCCATCTGTTTGAATCTATCTCAGGAGACGGCCATTTTGACTATCGTCATCACATGTAATTCCTCCATTAATTTTTTTAAATTCTGCCTGTTTTTGATGCGTTTCAACTCAATTCCGATTTATCCGATTCACATTATTCCGAATCTAAAACGGTCCACATATTTACGTGAGGAGTGCTTGTATTTTTGGCATTGCAAGAATTTGCGGTTTTCCCACAATTCCCAATTTTCCGACCCAAAAAGTACCATTCAAAAAGTATAATGGGTGATTTGATCATTCATATTTAAACCTTTCCCATTTCACATTGACAACATTTAGCTCATTCATTTCACCTTAGGGATGATTTTTAACATTCCAAAAATTCATACATTCAAAAATTTCCCCCGAATTTGCAATTTTTCACCCCAAATTCCCCATTCATTCCCAATTGGACATTTGAAGCTTTCCTATTCCCAACATTTAGATGACTCATTTCCCGTTAAGATTTTCAAACTTAAAAAATTTCACACATAACAAAATTCCTCATTCGCACCACAAAACCTCTCTAATTGTCACTTTTTTTTCAACTGCAATTCTGAAATTCTTGTTCGTAGTCAAGCCATTACAACTTTCAACTGTTCAAATTTTATTTACCCCTATACGACACAGAGACACAGGCCTCCATAAACCAACAATATGGTGGCAGGCACCCGGAGCTGACGCTAGATGGCGGTATTGCACTTCCCCAAAAAGGTAACAATGACGCCTTGTTGTACGTACACAAAGAGCAGCTGTAGCCGGCTTCCCTTCGGGCACCAGCGGCACAAAATGAACAGTTCACGGCAGCTTCACATTAGTTTGACATTTTGTCATTATTAGTAGAGCAGCAGCGGCGGCGAGGCCCTCGGAGCAAGGTTAGAGAACTAAAAAAAAAAAGGCGAGCTACTACCTCGCGGGCTGGTACCGCAAAGGTGAGGGGCCAAACATGGTTACAGTTCCAGAGCGGGCTGGTGTCTTTCCTCGTGGCTCTGCTCTGGGCCAGAACTATTGCGTGTCGCTCCCGGGATGCTTTAGTTTGGGGTCAATGAACTCAAATGAAGCTTAAAGGAGAGTGACCCCCAAAGTGGCATTGCTTTGATGCCTGGCGCAGGGGTTTGCAACCCACGGTTCAAGAGTCGTCCGTGGCTTTTTTATCTTTCCGCAGTGGCTTCGAAATAAAAATTCAGGACATCGAAATTTATAATGGCAAATATGAAAAGCGTGGTGCTGCTCTTGTAATATTAAAAATGCCCCCATTCAAATCTTTTCTTTTCCATCGATGGCTTCCGGTTGTTAAGTATAATTACTTTAAGTTACTAAGTACAATAATAGTCATTTCAGCAATACTACTCAATTACGTTAGTCATCAAAAGTTATCTTTTACTCCAGGCTGTTAAGTACTAATTACTTTAGGAAATTAAGAAGAAGTAATTCATTTCTTTTTTTTACTTTAGTCCTTAATTACATTAAGTAATTTATTAGCATTTATTTATCTAATGTAAATCAATTAATTTAGGCTATTAAGGTCTATTACCTGTATGTATTAAGTACTACTGTAATACGCTTTTTAACTACTTACTTAAGTAATCAAATACACTGGTACTTAATCATCTAAAGGAATCAATTACTTAAGGGCTATTAAGTACCAATTACTTTAGGTAACTAAAACATAATGTATTCCTTTTTTATTTTAGTTTTCAATGACCTACAATAATTGCTTACTTTTATCTGAAAACATTATACTACTTAATTACCTAATCAATTACTTTTGCGCTTAAAAATCTTAATTGAGTAGTTTTTTTTCATTTAGTACCAACCATTTTAGACCTCCCTTTAACACTTTTATATATATATATATATATATATATATATATATATATATATATATATATATATATATATATATATATATATATAAAATAAATAAAAAAAGATAAGCCACACTGGACTAAAAGTAAAGTTCAAGAAATACGGAACTTCCTGTATTTATAAAACTACAGCCAAACAAATGATCCGCCTGCAGCCCCCCAAAAATGCAAAGGAAAAAGCCAATAGCGCGAATCCTCACTATTTGACTTGAGGATCGCCGACCCGGGGGCGGTCGGCATCTCCCAAAAAGAAAACAAAGAACCTCGGCGCCGCAGCGTTGGCGAGAAAGGACCCGGACGCGATAGAGGCTGGGAAGAAAGATTAAAAATCCGAGTTTATAGACCGCTGATTATTGCGATGATGACAATGATGAAGAGGAGCGCTGATGACTGTGAGTAAGCAGGCCCGCGGCGGTCCCCGAGCTGTCACATCCAATCGAGGACGTGATGCCCGCCGTCCCGATTGCTACTGACATCACACCAAGATGACTGTGATCCGCACAACATGCTCGGCGGTCCCGCACAAAGGAGACGGTCCGCGCACATTCAAACGCACTTTCATCTGCGTGCGTTTAGCAAATAAACGCATGTTTGAGCGGGTTCCCGTGCGCGTGCCTGCGCCCGGTCGAGCTTTTCAAACGCACCTTTCTTCTCCAGGCGCTTCATGTCCATGAGTTTCTCCACGCTGTGCGGGTCCTGGAGCCAGAGCTGCATCCGGACAAAGGGCTCCCTGCCCTTCAGGCTCAGCTTGTGCCAGGGTTTGGGCCTGGCCAGCAGGTCGGAGACGGAACCCTGCGTCAGACCCAGGATGGTCTCCCCGAACAGGCGCTGGCCTGGTTGGGATACGAGAACAGGAACCTCAGCGCCCATCTTAGAAGGCGTCGCTCATTTACTAAACGAGGGTCCTAAAAATCAATATACAGGGCTTCATATATATAAATATGCATATACATGAAGCGAACGTAAATTTCCATGTCGTCTGGAGCGGCACAGTACTTTGCGGGCGTCTCACCGAGGTTGTTGTCCGTCAGCACCTCCTTGACCTTCTTGGTAATGGCGTACGTATCGAGCTCGGGCGACATGGCGACCATCTCCTGAATGCTGAGACCCGAGTGGCCGGGCAGAGGCAGCGGGGTGCCGGGCTGCGAGTCCCCGCACGACGGCTCGTCGGAGGAGGGCTTGTGCCCGGACGACTGCGAGCCCAGCAGGTCCCCGGCCAGGCCGTTGAGCGATTCTTCGGCCGAACTGAGCGGCGACTCCGGGGCGGGGCTGCAGCTCGCCGACGTTTTGGGAGTACCTTCTGCGGGAGACAGACACAAAGATGGCCTCTGTTAGGGGGCGTGCTTGGGCACTTTTCCTTTTTCCTTACAATCGACTTAAATCCTATTTAAGGAACGGCAGAGGTGTTTTAAGTTTTGGGGTTTGAGGCTTTTTTGGCTGGCTGCTGCTTCTTTCATCTCCCTGTCTGTGCCTGCGTAGTGGCGCTGTGCAGCTCAGCAGGCTGGAAGAGAGCAGTCATGAGGAGCTGTCAGTGTACATTAGCTGCTGTTTACACCCCCAGAGAGAAAGAGAGACACGCACACGCACGCACGCACGGAGCTGCCATCTGGCGCCGCAACACTAACTTGTCTATGACATGACAAACCAGCAGCTTGCTGGCTGACACTGCCACAGCACAGTGGATGCGGCGGCGGGGGGAGGAGTTAACAGGAAGGATGCGAGGTCAGATCGGGCGAGGGATGGAGGGAAGATTGAGTGATTGGCAGATGGACGTTAGCGACTCGCCGCGAGCTCTAATCGGGGCTTTCTGAGTAAAGAGGTTGTGTGAATCACAGATGCGCGCCGGCGGATTTGGTGTACCTTGGTTGGGAGCTTGCTGGACGTGCGCGTTTTGCCCCTGGTCTCCGTTGAGCCACGGCTGCATGCGCAGGTACGGCTCCCGGTTCCTCTGGTTCAGCTTGTTCCACGGCTTGTTCCGAGGCAGACTGTCGCTCAGTATTCCCTGAAGCGGGCGGGAGGGAACTTATTAGGTCAGGGGAAGAGAAAAGGAGGGCTGAGACGCCGGACCTCCACGCACCTCTTTGGAGTCCTCCAGGTTGTGGTTCTCATCTCCGGCCGAAGTCCTGCGGGGGTCCGTGGCCATGCTGCTCCACCACTGCTCCCTCCAGTAACCCGCGCCTCCCGCCGCCGAGGCGGAGCTCCGAGCGTGCCTGAGAGCGCCGTCCGATGACATGTCCATCCCCGAAGAGGGCCTGCCCTCCCGCTTGATGCCCGAGCTGAAGTCCAGCACCGGGGACGGGGAGGAGGGGGATGACAAGAGGGAGCTGGGAGGCTTCTTGAGAGAGAGGGCCAGGGGGTTGTAAGGGGGGAGGGGGGCGGTGAGGGGCGAGCTCATGAGGTCCCTCTGAGACAGCGACGCCAGGGAGGATGAGGACGACGAGGCTTTGAGGATGGGCTCCAGCGCGGCCTGCTGGGCCTCCATCTCTCGGCGGGCTTGCTCCAGGATGGAGCGGATGGCCTCGTCCGACCCGCTGCCTCCGCCGCCTCCCAGCCCGCTTCCGCCCCCTCCTTTCAGGCCCGCGTACGAGGGTTGCGCGTGCGACAAATCTGGTCAGGGGGGGAGGAGGTGCCACGGTTAAATTAAACAACTCGTCCAACGATGGAAATAATCGGTGTGGTTCAAATTCGACGAATCGGCCTGTTTTTTAATGTGGGTTTGGAAATTCAGGCGCCTTCAAGTATCCGATTCATTAAAAACAAAAATAGTCAAAAGATGAAACGATCTTTCAAATAAGTATTAATTGCAGCGATAGGAGAAGTAGAGGAGCAACGATTAGCCCCTTCATCGACAACTAATTGAAAATTGATCAAAAGCTAAAATTGCATTCTCAGATTTCTATTGCCCGCTAAACTGATTATCGTTGTATTAACTCCATATAAGTTATTTACAAACTGCCTTTACGATGGAAAGTAGATCACTATCTTGATCAATTTTATGGCAACAAAATAATTTAAGCACATCAAACATATTTCTAAACATTTGATTCAGTTGAAAAAAAAAAATAGGATAATTAAAATAACTTCCAGGTCCATGTGACAATTTATGGATTACTTTAATCCATTAATCATCATTAATAATAACAAAGTCGATAAATATTTTCATGCAGTCTGTTCATAAAGCTAAAATTGAGAAAATCTTCAGAATTTCATTAAATATTCGCTTCAATTCATTCATGTGTGCTTTGTTTGGCTTGGTCTTTTTGGCGCCGCCTCTGGCCGCTGTTGATATTACACTCGGTAACGCACACGTTTCTTTGTCTCTGTGAAATCTGGTTGTACTTTCGTTGAAGAATGTCGATGTCTGATAATATAGCCAAAATTGAGTTTGTTGATCCAACAACTTGTGACTGTGGATAACATGCTAGCTAATATTAGTTCTTATCTTCATCATGACTACTTGCCAGGACGCCACCAAGTAAAGAGATTTGTGCTCACCGGCTTTCTGCACCTGCAGCTCTCTTTTGGCCTGCTCCAGAATGGACTTGATGGCCTCATCTGAACCTGCGTCTTGAGTGCGGACACGGGCTGTGATGTTCCCTGGGAGAACAGACAAAAAAAAAAAAAAACAGACAGGAAGAGATTAACACAAGTTGGGAACCCAGCTATTTGGAGATAAAGAGAATAATGGATTATTCAATTCTTCTAATTAACCTTGTGACTGCACAAAGAACAAGTACACCGGCGGTTCCTTCAAAGCCCGCGCATGCAAACGCACTACTCTACCGGTACAAACTCCTGAACGCACATGCCGGCTTTGCGCTCGCAACCGCCACGGTACACTAAAGGTCCGCTAACCCTAAAAGCACATCCACGCAGGCACACGGTTCACCCTTACACAAGCATGCCACACGGACAGAACGTGCTCCAATCTGTGTGTGAAAGGGGACAGACCTGTGTGTGAAGCTGTATTGGAGAGGGCTCTCCGCTTCGGAACATCCTGAAACACTCGGCTAAGCTGGGGCTGGCCCGAGCCCTCTGTTAAAAACAATATACCACACACTATGTTACAGAACTTGCGGGGTGATTTCCTAACGGGTGGCCCGTTCCGTGCCAAAACGCCCGCCGGGTTAAACCGAGCCCGTTTGGATTCTGACGAAACTCGGTGGACTTGTTGATAGTGACGACGGAGGAAAAAAATCTCAACGTTTAGTTCGATTGGAGCAGGGGTGTGGGAGCAACGGGCCGCCAAATGTTTACATTTGGGGGCAAAAGGGGGCGTGGCCAGATTTCTTTGAACTGGAAGGAATTATTGGTCGAACCTCAAATAGCAAATATTGTTGGAAAGATTTCAATGATTTGGAAGATTGGTGCGTATTTTAGTAACGTGAACATTTTTGTGAAAAGTACTCTCTAAATTGAGGTTTTCAACCTATCTTTCATTGATATAAATCCGATGCGATCGTTTTTATTTCGGCCGAGTATCCCCTAACTCGCGCAAAGCAGTTTTGTTTGGGTTGAATTTTATTCAATTAAACTCGATTATAAAAATCATCATTTGCACACATAAAAATCAATAAAGTGTCCTCCGTTGGATCATAGTAAAGATCGGATTAGATCAAACCATTGTGATATGGGGGAAACTGTTTTAAGAATAATTAAATGACTATAAAAGTTTTTTTTTTTTTTTTTAAATAATAATTTACAGTATATTTTCCTGAAATATTCACATAATTTCTCAATTATTTTTGAAGGATTTTTGCATGCTTGCTACCTTTCAACGCTTTTAATGCCAAAAGGTGCATGTGTATAACTCTATTACCACAGTGTTCGATTTGAATCATTTTAATTGGAGATGAGTGTCATCTGACATTCATTCAACAAACAAAACCGGTGCAAGGAATTCTTGTCACTGGTACACAATTTAAGTATTTTACATTGCGAAAATTCTCATCCACGGCACTGAAAGAGTTAAATATATTTCATAGTCTCATCTATTCCAATTTATTACTGTTAAGAAACACAATTACATCTCTGAAAACAGTTTAGAGAACGACGTAGCAGCAAAAATGTTGTCAAGGTCCATTTCAAGGTCAAATTCAGTTTTATGAACGTTTCTGAGATACAAAGGCACGCAAAACTTAGATTTTGCGTCAAGCCATCACTACCAACACGTACGCCAAAATTCAATAAATCAGTTTGGTTGAAAATGTTCAGATTTTTCTCGGGCAGATCTTGCACGGAAGCCCCCGGCTACCCCGCTGTACAAAGTTGCCAAACAAACAAACTCAACGCGGGGAGACACTTTTACCCGGCGCTCGGAAACCATATCGAGCGCCGTTGCGCGCGGCCCCGGCGGGAATCCGAGCCCTCCGCGGAGCGTCAAAATTCGACCGCTGCGACTGTAGCGTGAGATACAATTCCCGCTCGCTAACTGAGGCCCCACTCGGACAGACGCTCTTTAAGACCAGGCGGTAAACTCTCGCCGTATTCCGCGTACTGCCGAGACCATCTTCCATCAGAAACGACCTGACGCGTGAACAAAAGCAGGCCCGGGCTAATCGAATCCACCCGCGATTAGCGCTACCTCAGCCTTCTTCCTAGTTGCCGCCGATCAATGCTATCGACGCGTGAAAGGTTTCCGTATCGAGCGCGATGGCTAGGAGAGGCTCCCGGGACGAGCGCGTGCGTTTGTCTACCGACTGGGTGAGGACACACAGATGTGGCGCGGGATGGGAGTTAGCAAAGAAGAAGAAAAATATGAAAGCCGGTTCTCATCGACAAGCTGATCAATAGCTTTGTGCAGGGCCCGTTCACATCCGCGCACACACATGCCGGACGCGTTGGTTCGGCCGGCCGCCGGATATGGAAGCGCTCACCTCGTTGGCGTCCCTGGATGCTCCGCAGCGCCAGGATGTTCTGCTCGTCGGCCAGGAACTGCCTCATCTTGTGGAAGGGCTCCTTGCCCCGGATGGTGAGTTTGTTCCAGGGTTTGGGTCGGGCCAGGATTTCGCTGACGGAGCCCTGGGAGAGTCCCAGCACGTAGTGGCCGAAGACGCGCTGGCCGATGTTGTGCTTGATCAGCTGCTCTTTCACCTGCCGGGCGATCTCGGCCGTGTCCATGTCCTCGCCGTCCAGAACGCTCCCCGTGGTGGCGTCCGAGTGGCTCGGGGAGGGCGAGGGGGCGCTGCCGGCCGTGCTGCTCCCGTTCACGGGCGCCATGTCCGGGCTGGCCGGCGGCGGCTGGGGGCTGCTCGCCGCCAGGGGGATGGCGGCGGACCCGCAGCCGGGGGTGGAGGTAGGGATGGAGCTGAGGGTCGGAGTGAAGGGGGTGAACAGGAGAGCGCCGCCGGGGATCCCGGACGACTCCTGCAAGGCTTTGGAGTAGAAGGTCTGTAGCAGCTGCCGCTGGATCAACGAGTTCAAAGCCATCTTGCCGCCTACCAGCGGGAAGACCGGGGAGTAAAAGTCCTGTCCGATGCCCGTGGGAGCAAAGGGGTGCGGGTCCCCGCTGCCGCCGGTGGTGGCGGCGGTGTTGAGGGCATCCGTGTGAGTGCGAGACTGCGAGGAGGAAGGAGGGGGCGAAGAAGAAGGCTCGCCGCTTTCCTCCTTGGGGGTCGACTCTTCTGTCCCTTTCCGCCCGGCTGGCCCTACAAGAAAGGTCAAACACACCGTGCATTATGGGGGGAGTCAACAAAAAAGGGGTTCCGAAAACAGAAAAGATCAAGGAAATTAGCTTAAGTCGTTTCCAGATTTGTCTCTTCTAGGGGTGTCCCCTTTCGAAAGATACGATATCATTTACCGCCCCCCTCCAAAAAAAAAAAAAAAAAACATCATTGGATCATAACTTCTATGTCCAAAGTTTCTGATATTAATACTCATATTCTTTTGAGAGCCAGACTATACATTTGTGTCCACTGTAGTGGCCATTTGTTTTTGGACTCATTCAACCTAACCTACCGAGTCCTCAGTATATAAAACAGACATTACAATGGACACAAATGAATACACCGCTCCATTCCAGATTCCGCTCCTGCTCTTCCATCCAGCAGTATCTAAATCCTGCAGGCATCATCATTATTTTGGATTTATTTTATTCAAGTGCAGTATTTCCTCATGTTTGAGGTTGAATTATGTAGCCCTTTTTTTTAAAATTGGGTTATATTTTATAAAAACTATTTTTCAGTGTTCCCAAAAAAAAAGGGAAAAAAATACTGTTCTATAAACTTCCTGTAACAGCTGAGGTTTACCTAGCTTTCCAACAGAACTTAAGATAGATACGGTAGGTGTTTACGTTTTACTTAAAAAAAAAAAGTTGGTTGATAGCTCTTTGGAAACTTTTTTTTTTTTTTTTTGCAAAGCCAAATTCAAACACTGGATTAGTTGTACATTTTTGGGCGGAAAATCTCAGAGGAAAAGCACTTGCTCAAGTTACATTTCCTGGGCCTTGCAGATGCTGCTGGAGTATGGTGCTTATGAGTAAGAACTAAAATCTAGTCAAGTAAAAACGACTTAAGAATTGTTTCCAAAACAGACTATATATATAAAAAAAAACTGCAACAATGTGATAGTTTTGCTCGAGTTGAATTTTGAAAGGATCAAAAAAATATACATTCATTTCAAGAGTTTCCTAAAATATGTTAAAAACTTAGTATTAAAATGCAAAAAATGTGATTATTTATGGAAAAGCTTGTGATTAATGCATTAAAAAATATTTGTTTGTCAGGACTATTAAAAACCATGCACAATTCTTGCTTATATCATATTGGGACGATATCGGTATACCATTTTCAAATGAAAACGTTGAATGGGGACACCCCGAGTCTTTTCCTTTTTTGCCAACCCCCCAGACAATATGCCCATGCATTTGTGATTTCAACCTTTCTTGTAAGTCACAGCCTGGAAGGGGAGAAAAAAAAAATAACAGGACAACTCAAACAATGGACGCCGCGCCACTGAGTGGGATTAGCTTGGCCCAGGGGCTCACAGTTCCTCAAGTTGAGGGCCACAGCGGTCAAACGCTGTGTGCAGATGTCCTCCTCCATGAGGCAGCGGAGATCCTTACCACGCCATTGTCCCAGATGTGGTAGCGAGTCCTTAGTTTGTTAAATACATCCAAGGGGAAAAAGTCTGAAAGCAATATTTATGGCTAAAAGGAATACAAATAAGCGCGTGCAGGTCTACACGCTCGTCGTGAAGGTCGAGGTTTTCCAACAGACTGAATTTTCACATTCATCAAAACAAATATATAAAAGCAAAGAATCCCCCCCCCCCCCCCCCCACCCCACACACACCTCATATTTTTCAACTACAAGAATCCATCTCTATGATCGGCGCGGCGAGTAATATTATTCAAATGCATAAGCGTTGAGACTTAACATGATTGAGCGAGACAGTGGGCTCCCCTCGCTGTGAATGTTAATCAATTCAGAGCTACTCGGCTATTCAAGCCTAAAGCCATGACATTTCAAACCCATAAATACTGTTGCGGTGGTCTTGATGCAAAGAAGGGGGGGCATAGTACGGTGTCCTCATTTTTGCTGTTGTGCAACTTTATTGCTCTTAAAGTTGACCTGCTGGTGAATAAACTCACTGGAGATGTCTCGTTTTTGAGCGTGGGCTCGATAAAAGCTAATTTGTGTGACATGTGTTCAAACAAAAGCTTGTGTTAAGTATTCTCAGAGAAAAAGAAGCGAGACGTTTTCTCACATGCGCCTTACCCACAGCCCCCTCAAATAGACTCCGCGATTGCTGTGAAAGGTGGGCTGAGAGTAGTGATGCGGTGGGATGCCCAAATGAACCTTCATGAAGCACTTAATTATTTTTTTTCATTCCTCTAAATGGCCCTCTTGGTTGAAAGACGCAAGAGAAATTTAATACAGTTACACTGCACTAGCACTTATTTTCAAACCAAAAGCAGTAAAAAAAAAAAAAAAAGCTTCATGAAGCTTCATGAACCTTCATGAAGCACTTATTTATTTTTCCATTCTTCTAAATGGCACTCTTGGTTGAAGGACGCAAGAGAAATTTAATACAGTTACACTGCACTGGCACTTATTTTCAAACCAAAAGCAGTAAAAAAAAAAAAGCTTCATGAAGCTTCATGAAGCACTTATTTATTTTTCCATTCCTCTAAATGTCACTCTTGGTTGAAGGACGCAAGAGAAATTTAATACAGTTACACTGCACTGGCACTTATTTTCAAATCAAAAGCAGTAAAAAAAAATAAATAAATAAATCACAAGTGCTTCATGAACCTTGATGAACCTTCATGAAACACTTATTTATTTTTTCATTCCCCTACATGAAACTTTTAGCTGAAAGATGCACGAGAAATTTAATACAGTTCTACTGCACTGGCATTTCTTTTCAAACCAAGAGCAGTAGAAAAGTGCTTCATGAAGCTTCATTTTCCCATCAGTAGCCGAGACCTTCCTAAACTTACCGCTGAGCTCGGCATTGGCTATGCGCAGTGCGGCGCTCTCGGATTGAAGACTCCGGTTCCTTTCCAGCAGGAGCACCTCAAGAGGTTTGGATGAATCCTGATGATGAAAGATGAGGATGAAGTTTAAAAAAAAAACAAAAAAAACTTGCAATTCCCAATTGAAAAGCGCATAATTACTATACTTGTTCAATTATCAAATGTCCTAATTATGGAACAAGCGCCAGGGGAGTCATGCCATTATGAGACAAATTTACCTGCACGGAGTCTGATGTTCCAAACTCAACTGACTTCAGAATACTGAGAACAGAGACATACCAGTATTAATACTACACATAACAGTGACGTATTTGACGATAGGCTGCGATCTACGCGGCCGGAGCGGCAGACGTTCAGGCCTCGTCTTGAAACGACGTCGACCGCGTGCAATTCATTTCTTTCAACTTCCTTACCCCAACTCCTTCTTCACCTCCTCGTAGTCCGCTTGCTTCTCAAGTTTCTCCTCAAGTTCCTGCGGATGACAGAGGACTGAAGGTATAATAGCCTGACGCTAGAATCCCGGACCCCAAAATCCGAGCGGAATGTCGTCTGTGCACCTTGAGGACGGCGGCCTTGCTGCTGAGCTGCTGTTCCAGCTGCGTGATCTGGTTGCTGGTGCTCTCTCGGAGTTTGGTCAGGCTGGCCTGCAGTCTCTGGACGTCCTCCACCAGCTGTGCGCTCTCCCTTTCTTTGGCCCTGAGCTCCGCCTCCAGACTGGAGTGGGATGCCGCCTCAACGGCGGGATCCTGCAAGACCGGAACCACGACCACGCTTTCAGCTAACAGCTAGCCCCATGGCGTTAGCACACGTTCACCACGATGGAAAAGCTATGAGCTTACGTTGACACAGCGACTCACTTGTATGATTTTTTTTTTTTTTTAGGATACTTTTTACACTCACGTATTTCCTTTTATTAAACCACAAACAAAATGGCATAGCTGTCAAGAAAGATGCTGCTGTAGCTACATGATAAAAACACAAAGAAGGAAATAAG